>NC_091990.1:44764669-45071443 GCF_044704955.1 Pristiophorus japonicus
TAATTTTTTTCCTCACAGACTGAGATTTGGGTAGCCACAAATTAGCTACAACACAACATAGTGAAACAACCGGGTAAAATGCAGTACATTACTCACAGTTGCTAATGGCATGTAGCTTCTAATTAAGTAAATAAGAAATCAGCCACTGATGCACTAGTAATTCAACATGTTCCAATGTGACATTTAACAGCACAATGGTTTACAGTACAAGCTCTGGTGCACAGGGGGGAGGGGGGGGGAAGCGGTGGGAATAGAGGATACGGAGTCATTACACTTCACGTGGTTGCATCGTGCAATGATAGCGCAATCTGAAACTAAATTCTAACTTCTAATTGTGCACTTGTTGTTTGTTCAGTGTTACTCTGTATTATTAACTGTTTCTATTCTTTAGAGACTGGTACAATGCAGGGCAAGCAAATCCAGGTTACATTGTTGGGGCCTGTCTCAGGCTCAGGAACATGGAGCCTTCTACATCGTGCCTAAATTCTTGTCACAGGATTTCACTGCCCAATTTCATTGCACCTTTTGAGACAATGCAAAGGCAAACCATCCAATGGCTGGAGTAATACCGGTCACAAAGGAAGATTACATAGACTGTCACATTACATAAAATTTACAACACAGAATTTGACACGACCAGCTCATGTTGGTGGTTATCCTCCACACAAGTAGTCTTAGTAGCACATGCCCATTCTGTTCCCATATCCCTTTATTCCCTTTTCCCTCTTCCTTCAGCCACCTATCCAATCTATTCTTAACTATTATCATGGACTGTGTTTCAATCACTAACTCCAGAGCCTTGCAACCCCCTGTGTAAACATATTTATCCTGCTGTCTGTCACAAAAGTCGTGCATTTAACCTTATATGTACATCCTCTTGTTATAAAACCCTGAATCACTGGAAACAGTGTCTTTCTAATTTTACAATTTTAAACACTATCAAATCCCCAATGTGAGGGGAATTGGGCTATAACTCCAGCTTCATGTCTTACACATTATCTGGATATTAGGATAACAATTGGGCCGGATTTTACAGGGCCTGTCATGGCATACTATGTACCCCACAAGTTACAGGTTTTCACGTGCGATGCATATGTGTGAAAACCAAGAACTTGTAATCTGTCACGGTTCGCCATCCGATCATACCCATCCACTACAATTTCACTTTCACTGGTACGGAGTTGGACTATTTGCCTAATTACTGCCCAGTGAATATGCACCACAATGGTAAAGTTTTATTTTAACCCTTATACTGGCAAAATAAATATATATTTCTTTAACGATTTAAACATTGTTACATTTAAAATTAGTTCAGGTTATTTTTGACCCATTTAAATTTATTTTTCAAAAATATTTACTTTTTATTTTAAATGTGTAATAAAAGGGTGTTTTAATTTTGAACCTGCAATTATTTTTATTTCAGTTGTGTGAACTTTTATTTATTAGATGATGTGTGTTATGCTCCTGGGAATTCCATATATAAATGGAATCCCCATAAACATAATAGGAATCCCCCTTTGTCATTGGTTGGCCTGTTCCATGTGACCCCAGGGAGGCTTACGAATCGACTGCGCCCCTGGGATCCATGGGCCTTTACGCAGGCGACGTCTGCAGGCCCAGGACCACGAGAGTCCGAAGCTCTGGAGATACCAGTTAAGTACGGAATTTTCTTACGGTTTAAAGAAGTATGTGGGCGGCAAGCCTCCGATCGCAATGCCTCAGCTTTGGAGTCCTCTACTCCTCACGTACAACTCCTGTAATCATCAAACTCCTAAAAGGCTGCCTTGTTGTAGGCATTCGAAGGATTGTCAGGCCTGCGAATTGTTTCGGAATAACATTTCTGCTGCATTAGCCAATTCAAATTTATACCAACCCAGGCTTTTCACTTCCTTCAGATATGCAAAGTTAGTGACGATACCTTCGATTCTCTGGGGTAGATTTTCAATTTGTCGCTCTTGATTAAAATGACAATCGTAGATTGGCCGCTCATTATAGAAAACACTATTTTCACTTCCATTGAAATGAATTCCCTCAAGCCCACTACAATTTTTTTCTAAGTCTTTATTTCTAAGCTGTTCCACTTTCAATATTTTCAGATGGCATTTGATAAAATCCCTTCTTGGCACAGGACCTGTGAATCAGATGAGTGTTGGGAACCATGAGGAAGAAATTAGGCGATTGAAATGTAGTACCTGTATCGAGCTAGTCTGACACAGACAGGATTCCCTGTGCTGTACTGTTAGTTGCTCCAAGTGAGCCTTATTATTCTTCTCCATTCAGCTCCATCTGCTAGAAACTCACGGTTCAAACTATTGCTACTTCAGGTGGCTAATAACATATATCATTTAACTTAATATTTCCATTATGGCATTAAATTAGTGTTAACAGCCACATATTTTGCACCAAATAGCAATCACCAGAGATATAATTTCCCAGACTCCTGGCACTGCAGCATTAAAACAAAGCTAATTTTTCTCGTCAAATTTTCAGGGAAGTAACATGTCAACTTAAACTCCTCTATGACCAGTTAATATCTAGGACGCACATTAAATCACAGACAGACAAAATAATTAATTACATACCAAATGTTTTGCACCAAGGTGCATTCTTCTTTTGTACTTGACAGTGCTAGAAATGAATTTATGCATGAATAGCCTCAGGATAGTGACATATAGCTTTCTTTTATTTTCTAGAGGTTGTAAGATTTACATCATGTTTGGAACTGTTCTGCATGCTTGCATTCTATAGCAGGCGTCATCTAGTGATAAAATCTCTTGACAGCCCAATTCAAAGTATTACAGTGACTTGGTTTTAAGACATGACCCAAGTACAAGTCAATTGTGAAGTCAGTATTCATGGCATGCAGCACACACACAGTCACCAAGAACATTTAGACAGATATATTGTAAATCAGAAGACAACAGACACATTTCTTTTACCCGTCTGCTTGTCTGGCAGCTTCAGGGTCAAAGCAAGCAGCAGTAAGCATTCAGATGAGGCTCTATAATCATTTCAGCCTTGACACTATCAGGAAATCATGAGCTAGATGGCGACCTTGTGAGATGATACTGTCACTTGCACAATCAGCTCTTAAAGAGGGATAAACTCGCTGTCCATAACACTTTAAAAAATCCATGTTTTCCGTTTACAAAATGATTATGGTTTTTGGTCTCTAAATTGAGATTTAAACATTTTTTGTTTTAGACAGCGAGTGCTCAATGCATCATTGAGATGCTGTCTGGGAGAAGCTACCAAACTCAAGACTGCAAGATAGCTGAACTAACAAATTAACACACGTCCTGCTGAAATGGCATGCATTCTGAAACACAGTTTTTAATACTTCGACCTCTCCTTATGTTGACCTTCCTCTCATCCCAATGACTGTTGTTGGTATTCTATCTGACTTGGAACAATGTTTCAGTTAAATCATGCCATTTTGTAACAGCTTAGTTTTAAAATGGGACTCCTGATGGCACGACGTCTGCTTCAACAATAGCTTCCATAATGCATATTCTTTTAGAATCATACAGCGCAGAAGGCGGCCATTCAATCCATCATGCCTGTACTGGTCTTGGCACCATCATTAGCTAAATGTTATATTCAGTAAAATATTTAAATACAGAAGAGTTTTCTACCATTGAAGTTCTTTGCCAACCCTCTACTTGCACTCTCAGCAAAACACAACTTCTATCGGCAGGCCTGCACTCCATTTGACCCAAAAGTTACAACATTATGCATGGAGTGAATAGATGCGTGAACCACCGGCTTAACAATTAGCATTTTAATAACCTATTTGGCACCAGAATTCCAGCAGGGAAATGCACTCGGTTTTCCTCATCGAAAGATAAAAACGCACCATGCTGTAAGATCATGTTGTTCAGGTTAATTTATTACAAGAAAAAAACTCACACATAAACAAAATAAATGCAACACAACAATGTTAAATGCACACACAATTTATTTCTTGACTAATAAACCCAAAGCTCTCTATAATCTCAGATATATAAATAATATACACACACACACATCTACTCACCAGTTCTGACTCACCATTGTGACGTGGAAATATGGTGGAAGCCAGGAACATAAAGATCAGTAGCTATTGTAGTGTCAGACGGGCCGATTCGGCAGTCCTTTCACAGTGTTGGTGGGACTGCCAGTCTTTGGATGCGTCAGCATAGTGACCTGACCTCATGCAAGTCTGCAAGGTCAGTTAATTTCCATTATAGCAAGACACACTGCGCAAATGCAGAGAATACAGTGGCGTCAATGGGGCAGCATGATCCATTGACAGCAGACTTTTAAGTTGCTTTAAAGCTGTGCTGCGCATTGTTGTGGCAGCAATTCCGTTGTGCAATATTCAGCACGTGGAAGCAATAGGTCTGTTCCTTCTGAAGATGCCAAATTGGAGGTTGTGCACCATGATGTCCTGACCTGCCCTGTATGGTGCCGGGGGCCAGCCTCCAATCCTTGCAAATGGGCGCAATGTCAGGGTGGAAGTGACAGAACACATGACTGCCATATCACATGCACACAGAACATGGGGGACAATAAGGCAGTGGTTTTCTGGACCTGCGCTGCCTCTTTAATCAATGTTTAGTTAACCTATCCTGCTGTCGAAACTGAGAGAGAACAGAACATGCAGCTATCTGACTGGTATTCCTAGCCTACCAAATAATTGATGTAAAATAAAATGAATCAAGCCTCCTTCCTGGGTAGGCAGCATTCACATGCATGATTCTGTGCCCATGTACATTATGGAGTGGTATTCCTCTCTTTTCAAGAAGGCAGAGGATTTCAGGCAGTGGAGAGGATCGTGCCTTTATGTCCATATGGGCACCAACCACAATACCCTGCACTTTAAAGTGACCAGCCACACAATAAAAGTGCATGGCTCTTGCATTGCTAGCTGGTTTCTATTGGGACAGAGTTGATGAGAGTTTGCCTTGGTGAACAAGACACCTGCTATTTGCTTGAACCACTCGTGCACCCATCGGTGAGTACAATGAAAGAGTACAGAGTCAAATGGGGGAAAAAAAATCAATGCAATGAAGCACAAGAAAAGAAAAAGCGAAAAAACAGGAAAAAAGTAAACAAAATTATAAATATTCCTTTATGGCAGCAACTGGCAAAATGGCTGACTCCCCACCCCACACCCAGCAAAAGCAGTATTAGATGGGTGCCGAAAGTCATCAGACCAAGGTGAGCACTTACCATGTGTGCTTGCTCTGTGTGTCAAGGGAAGAGCAGGCTTGAGACCCATGAACCCAATTATGTAGATCCCACTAGCCAAAAGAGCTTCTGGAGCACAGCATTATAGAATTAGCCACATGTTTCCTAAACATAGCTTTTCAAGTTAATTTTGAAGCAACAACTGCTTTCCTTTAAAAAGGTCTCCCAATGGATTAACCAATTACAGATAGCAACGTTTCACTCTTTCCTTATTCAGACCACTTGCGCTTAAAACATTTCAATTTGAAAATGAAAAGGTGTTAGCAGTGCCTCAGAGTCTTGCCTCTGAATCAGAAGGTTTTGGGTTCAAGTCCCACTCCAGAGATTTGAGCACAGAAGTCTAAGCTGACACTTCAGTGCCATTGCCGAGGGGGTGCTGCACTGTCGGAGGTGCCATCTTCCAAAGGAGATATTAAACTGAAAGAAAATCTCTTCCTTACTTTCCCCCATGTTCGAAGCACATTGAAAAGGCATTCATGTGTTCTGCTACCTCCACCCAGACATTGGCCTCTCACATGTATGTAAAAAGATCCCATGACATTATTTTGAAAGTGTAGGGGAGATCTCCCCAGTCACCTGGTCAATATTTGCCTCTCAACCAACACCATTAACACAGGTTATCTGGTTGTTTATCTGCTGCTTGTGGGGCTTTGTGGTGCACAAATTGGCTACCACTTTTCCTACATTACAACAGTGACTATACTTCAAAAAGTACTTCATTGGCTGTAAAATGCTTTGGGACGTGTTGAGGTCATGAAAGGCGCCATTATAAAGACGTCATATAACAATAAAGGCCAAGAGTTTCAGCTTTTGGGTTGCAATCGGCGATCTGGACACAAATTGAGCTAGATTACTGGTTAAGGTTCAGCTCAAACTCATATGCATATCGTGAATAGAAAATCTTCCATGAACCAATGCATTTGGGCAGCGTTTTACAAAATAATTTTTTTTTTAATTTGCATTAAAAAATATTCCTTGATGTATTTAAGAGTGGTAATCCGGTGCTATTTTATTAATACAGCTGAAATTGGGATTATCACAAAAATAAGCATTTTAATCAGAGTGACTGGTTTACCACCCATGAATAATCTGATTTTAAGTAACTGCAAATGAATTTTTAAAAATAATACAGAACCATTTATTAGATTGATTGATGTGCACTAGTCAATTTCTTACTAAATTAAATATTTTTTAATATTTAAAAGCTTTCGAAAGTTGCCTATTAGTGCCCATGCACCAGGAAAAAAAGCTTAATTTCAGAGCCTCCTCGAAGGCCCACAAACAGGCACAATTTTCAAAAACTCGTCATGGGGACTAATTCAATTTGGGGGCATGGCTGGCTTCTAACGCAATAGTTTTAAACTAGCACAAAAAACTCGCGGAAAGTCAATTTGCGCTTGAAACTCCTCAATCTTTTGCGTTGGTTTGGCCCATTTAGCACAAATTGCACTGAAAAGAAGTCAGCGTAACCTTCATTCTATCTATCTTTATGTTTGGCTGAACAATCTTGACCCATTGAAATTAATATTTTAATTATTTTCATCCAGGAGATTAGTTGGGCTGTCATCTTGCACGTGCCAACCATTGAGTATTGCATTTTCATTCTAACTCAGGCGCAAGACATT
This sequence comes from Pristiophorus japonicus, assembly GCF_044704955.1. Classification (NCBI taxonomy): domain Eukaryota; kingdom Metazoa; phylum Chordata; class Chondrichthyes; family Pristiophoridae; genus Pristiophorus; species Pristiophorus japonicus. The sequence goes on from NC_091990.1 coordinate 44,771,527, forward strand.
GGAGTACCTTTTCAGAGAGTACCTTGCTTTCAGAGAGCACCTTCATTTCGCTGTTGTAATATATTGGCTCAGCTAAAAATTCATACACAAATCTACTGCTCAAGTTTTACTGAAAGAAGTAGGACATAGAGATTCATATTGGGCACTCAAGTCACTCCTTTACAATAAAGCACAATGATTGCATAAAAATCTATGGATACATGTATTAAGAAAAACTCAATAATTGATGCCTGGGAAACAACATGGTCCACATATATTATGCCAAGAATTATGCGGTGGGTGGGAATTCTGTGAGGAGTTCAGTAGATGTCATAAAATATTAAGAGTTGCTAATTTTCCCTTAAAATTCAGATAAGAAATGTTCACTGCTGTCACTTCCATTTATCCATTGCATTATATGAGGAGCATAACAATGATATATAAATAATTTAAATAATATTGGATTGAAATGTGACATGGCTGCAGGAATGCAATCAGCTGTAGATTAGTTGGGGAGAACACCATTTTGTATATTATTACAGAGAATAATGGTACTCAGAAATGATTTCAGTATAGTAATTGTTATCAAGGGGTTCAAATGATGCTATAAACCTTCAGAGCAATGTTCAAGTGATTTATAACTATAATCTGAACCCTGAGATGAGATTGTAGCCTTGAAATTACTCCAGGGTATCCATTATTATAAAAGTTATGTGCTGTGAAGTTTGTGTCAGTGCCTCCATTTAGTTTTGGCTTAGTTTTTATTTTTGCTTGAAGCGGCTGCTGTGAAGGACACCAAATGCCAGCTCACTTCACAATGCCATTGTGGATGACATCTACCAAAACGAACTAATTATTGACAATACTAAAAATGTATAAAACAATGGGCCCAAGCTTGCCCAGGAGTTGCTCCAGTTTTTTTTGGAGCAACTGGATTTTTTTTTGGAGTATCTTAAAAATCGTAATTCTGCCCATTTAATTTGCTCCAGTGTAAGTGACTTAGTTAGTTTTTTTTTAAGTTTCATTTTTTTTTCAAAAAAGGGGCGTTACCAGCCACTTACGCCTGTTTTGGCCATTGAAGCAAGTTTAGACAGCTAAAAGTTACTCCAAACTAACTTAGGTCAGCGTATGTGGCCACTTGTGGCCGCACAGAAAAACCTGGCCAAGACTTAAGAAATCAGCGCAGGTAGCCAGAGATAGGGTGGGGGGTGGGGGGGGCGAAGGGAAGTGAGAGGACCTTGCAAAGCACTAAAAACCACAACAGTAAAGAAGCATAAGTACATTTAAAGCACCAAGCACTAAACAAAGCAGTACATTTAAAGCATCAAGCACTAAACAAAGCACAAAAATAAGTATTCAACAACAAATAAAAAATACAAGGAAGCTGAGAGGACCTGCACCTAGCACCAAGACTTACAAAGCACTAAACAAAGCACAAAAAGTAACAAGCAATTAATTAACAAATAAAAAATAGAAGGAACCCTGTACCTAAAGCACCAAGACCAAAGTAATAAGCAATCAATCAATAACAAATAAAAACAAAGTAACCTTGTCCAAACTACTCCTACACAGTCCCTTTCAGTACCTTCAATAGCATTCTTTTGCTGGCTCCTACTTTATTCTAACCAATGGCATATAAATACTCAGCACAATGTATAGACCAAGTGCAGTGCACTTACTCCATTGTGTGGCCTTGTGAACATTGCCAGCATGATTTGTCTCAATGCTTCCCATTTGTTTCAGACATTGGACACCTAACCGAACCCAATCTACTTCTTCTAAACTGATTCCATTGTGGAAAATTATAGACCGGTCAGCCTGACATCGGTAGTAGGTAAAATGATGGAATCAATTATTAAAGATGTCATAGCAGCGCATTTGGAAAGAGGTGACATGATAGGTCCAAGTCAGCATGGATTTGTGAAAGGGAAATCATGCTTGACAAATCTTCTGGAATTTTTTTGAGGATGTTTCCAGTAGAGTGGACAAGGGAGAACCAGTTGATGTGGTGTATTTGGCCTTCCAGAAGGCTTTCGACAAGGTCCCACACAAGAGATTAGTGTGCAAAGTTAAAGCACATGGGATTGGGGGTAGTGTGCTGACGTGGATTGAGAACTGGTTGGCAGACAGGAAGCACAGAGTAGGAGTAAATGGGTACTTTTCAGAATGGCAGGCAGTGACTAGTAGGGTACCGCAAGGTTCTGTGCTGGGGCCCCAGCTGTTTACATTGTACATTAATGATTTAGACGAGGGGATTAAATGTAGTATCCCCAAATTTGCAGATGACACTAAACTGCGAGGTGGATGCTATGAGGCTGCAGAGTGACTTGGACAGGTTAGGTGAGTGGGCAAATGCATGGCAGATGAAGTACAATGTGGATAAATGTGAGGTTATCCACTTTGATGGTAAAAACAGAGAGACAGACTTTTATCTTAATGGTGACAGATTAGGAAAAGGGGAAGTGCAACGAGACCTGGGTGTCATGGTTCATCAGTCAGTGAAGGTTGGCATGCAGGTGCAGCAGGCGGTTAAGAAAGCAAATGGCATGTGGCTTTCATAGCGAGGGGATTTGAGTACAGGGGCAGGGAGGTGTTACTACAGTTGTACAGGGCCTTGGTGAGGCCACACCTGGAGCATTGTGTACAGTTTTGGTCTCCTAACTTGAGGAAGGACGTTCTTGCTATTGAGGGAGTGCAGCGAAGGTTCACCAGACTGATTCCTGGGATAGCGGGACTGACATATCAAGAAAGACTGGATCAACTTGGCTTGTATTCACTGGAGTTCAGAAGAATGAGAGGGGATCTCATAGAAAAGTTTATAATTCTGACGGGGTTAGACAGGTTAGATGCAGGAAGAATGTTCCCAATGTTGGGGAAGTCCAGAACCAGTGATCACAGTCTAAGGATAAGGGGTAAGCCATTTAGGACCGAGATGAGGAGAGACTTATTCACCCAGAGAGTGGTAAACCTGTGGAATTCTCTACCAGAGAAAGTTGTTGAGGCCAATTCACTAAATATATTCAAAAAGGAGTTAGATGTAGTCCTTACTACTAGGGGGATCAAGGGGTATGGCGAGAAAGCAGGAATGGGGTACTGAAGTTGCATGTTCAGCCATGAACTCATTGAATGGCGGTGCAGGCTCGAAGGGCCAAATGGCCTACTCCTGCACCTATTTTCTATGTTTCTAAAACCTCAGCATACTAATCAGCTGCAGGGTTTTACTGACAACCTGCTGGGGATTTGTTTCTCTCAGATCTCCTTTTACTGGTGTGGCTGGGTAAGGCAGCAGGCCGCTGATGAGGGAGACCATTCGGCCAGGGCTAGGAGCGGCATGGTTCGGGCCCCTCCTGCAAAGCACACGTAGAGTGTGTGGGGGCGAGGAGTTACTGCACATGCGCGCACACTGTTTTCAGTGCCGGGACCTGGCTCCGCCCCCCCCCACTGCTTGTGCTGTGCCACGCCAAGGCCTGCGACATTCCAAGAAGCGGGGTCAATACCGAGGTAAGTTTTCGGCGCCGTTTTTCATCGACAAAGTCGGCGCACCTCTTAACCAGAGAGGCAAACTTGGACCCTATGTCACTGTGCATCGTATGTGGGAGGATAGATGGTTGGAGTACATTATAAATGCACATATGCTCCAAAGGTGAAAGCATATCCTGCTCTCTTAATGGAGCATGTTGCAAGGAATGTAAAATTGGCAGGAGTGGGGTGGTAAATAAAAACAAAAAAAATGGGGTTAAAAACTGTCTTTTGTTTACAAATTGTAAATGTCTTAACCACCAAATTGAGTCACTGATGTTATAAAATGCCCAAATTTTGATGAAAAATAGCTGGTGCTCGGCTTACTTCAAGGTGGATCGTTTCATGATGCTGTAACATTTTAATGTGAAAAAAGGAAGCCCAGGACCCTGTAACTTGTTTCAAACAGAGGTTCTGATTGCTGATTACAGAGTAACATTGACACGAGCTACAAAGTGGTTCTTGTTCTGTGTCGCCCCATTCTCTCAGCTGAAAGAGTTCCAACAGAGCAGGGAATATGAATGAGAAATTTGAAAGAAAAATTTGAAAGCCTCAGCACTGCTGAAGGTGAAATTGTGCCACAGGAAATTCCATAAACATGCTTGCAATTTAGACTTGAAATGGAGCTATTTGGTTCATGTTGGCACAAAAAGCCTTTAAGCAGCACATTTTGAAGATAAAAAGTTCACAGATGAACCCCCAAGTCCTTTGAAATATCTAATGTCTTTTGGAAAGAGAACATGTACACTTTTACAATGTACTTACACTGATGAGCAATGTTCATGCCATTCAGTTTGGAAAAACATTATATTCAAGCACAAAATTTGCACAGTCACACTCCTCTCTTGTGTATTCTTCACATTGCTACCAACACACAGATGATTTAGCTTCACATACATAATTTATCACAAGTTATTTAACTTTCATTAATTGAAGACTTATTCTGCGACTGCTGTGCTTAATTTTGCTTGAAAAAGGCACAGCAAAGATCTTATGACAATAGTTTGATCGTGACTAATTGAATTTAGCAGTGTATTTGAAAAGTGAATATAAGGTTGCATTTGAAAAAAATCATACAAGTTTTAAGATTAACTACCTAGTATATTTCTGAACTCTGTTTTTCAATAACTCCAGCTCACATACTCTGGAATATAAAAGGAGAAATGTGACTGTGCAATATGAGAGGCAGGCAGTTTTGAGTCCAAATTGAAATGTCTAAATTTTTAATGGCACATCCTAGAAGTCGGTCATTTCTTGGGTTAAAACTTTCCCTTCCATTTTACTTGAACACCCTGCTTATCTTATGTAGTCTCTTAAATAGAGGCACATAAATTGCTCCCAAAAATTCAAACTGAACTGAGCATTATTTCTTGTTTAAGGGGTTTGTTGACGTAGATTGCTACAACACAGTTGGTGTGATCCGTAAATCACCTTCCTCATAGCTTTTTCTTCTACTCTTGTAGATTTGTGGACCCAACTGTAATTTAATTGCTCATTCATCAACTATAACCGTGTAGAATTGTCATTATAAAAATTAGTTATAAATGGTTTAATAGCGCTCCGCCTAGTGGAATACTGATGTAATGCAACTACTGATGGAAAAACAATAAAAGGTCATGAGGCAAGGTCACATGATGACAGTTTATGTTAAGTAGCCATCTTGTAGGGTGTGTGCTTGAGTAACTGTATAAAGATATCACAGTTGGCGATGAGGATAAGACATTTGGATTCCCTAACTGATATTTTTAATGGTGGATAATCCTGCCAACTGAGAGAGAATTTAAGAGGTTCTTTGGTTTGCAGAACAGCTAAAAATCCAAGGTAAATTTCAAGCACACTTGGCTAAACTGTCGATGTTGCCAGAGTCCAGATGGTTGCGCCTATGGGAATAATAGGGCGCTTGGGTGAGTTCCATCATGACAGAGAGACTTTTGGAGCTAATGTGGAGCGGCTAGAAATGTTTTTCATGCGAATAGTATCGTCAAAGACCACAATGATGAAAACCATAACCGCGTAGTTTTAGAAAGGAAACGGGCTATTTTCTTGACTGAAGCTAGCCCCGAGGTATATGAAGCCCTGAAAAATGTGCTTGGTCCCTTCAAACCAAAGGACATGCCACTGACAGAGATTCTCAGCCATACAGTCCTGAGCCTCTGGAAATTGTTGAAAGTTACCGTTTTGGAACACAAAATCAATTAATTGATGAGGGTATCAGTAAGTACATTGTAACTTTAAATAAACTATCCATTCACTGTCATTTCAGAAACTTTCAGGACCAAGCATTGCATGACCGCTTTGTTTGTGGGATGAAAAATGAAGGAATCAGAAGAAAATTGCTGACAACCCCTAACTTGATTTTTGATTTTGCTTGTCAGACAGCTATGTCGATGGACATGCCAACCAATACTCGCGAGAATTTTGCGCAATTTCCAGTCATCAGAAAACCGAGGTGAATCACCTGCAGGTTAAAAGTAAAAGGCAGTTGGGCCCCAAGGCCTCAGCAACTGGCAATGGTAACAGTGCATTGAAGTCATGCTATCGATGTCTGGGACAACACAACCAAGCTGTCCTATGTGAATCCTTTCTGCTGCAAGAAAACTGGGCATCTTGTGAAGGCATGCCGACTGAAGAGTAAACCGATTTTCAATGCTGGAAGTAGAAATCGTCAGACACTACATAGCATTGAAGAGAAGCAACAGGACGGAGGTGGTTCTGGAGCTATACGTCATCAGGAGCACGAGGGTATCTAACAGCGAGTTGCGAAGTATCATCATCCAAGTAGATGTTGCAGGAACCAGCATATCCATGGAAATTGACACTGGTGCATCAGTGAGCGTAGTACCGGAATTGCTATATCTCAACAAGTTGTGTGATATTTGACTGGAGAAATCGAAGATAGAGCTGCGAAGCAAATGAGGAAAGCAAATCCCTGCTGCAGTAAGCAACACCATACCGGTGAAATACAAGGATCAGTTTCAGAGCTTGCCTCTCATTGTAATTGCAGGAGACAAGCCTGCCTTGATTGGTAGAAATTGATTGGAATTACGGAAGCTGGACTGGAATGAAATTTTTCATGTGGAAACAAAATTTGCATCGAGAGATGATGTCATCAAACAGTATTCAAAGGTGTTCCTCGAAACAGGCAGTCTGATCCATGATGATGATACTTGGTTTGACCATCCATTTGCTATGTAATCATGCACATAATTGGGTCTACCAATCTCTAGCTGTGACTAGAAGTTCATCAATGTGCGACAAATAGAAGACTTCTTCCCTATTGGGTGTAACTTGTGATGGGGAAGGAAACCTGGACATAGCATCAGCATTGCTGTGATCATGAGTACAGAAGGACGCAAGACCAGTTTACTACAAGCCACGTCCCACACCATACGCACTCAAGGAGAGAGCTGAGCAAGAACTCGAAAGACTAGAAACTGATAAAATTATCTCTAAGGTAGATCTAAGTAATGCTGATCACAGCAATGTTGATGCTATGTCCAGGTTTCCTTCCCCATCACAAGTTACACCCAATAGGGAAGAAGTTTTCTATTTGTCGCACATTGATGAACTTCTAGTCACAGCTAGAGATTGGTAGACCCAGTTATGTGTATGATTACATAGCAAATGGATGGTCAAACCAAGTATCACCATCATCATCATAGGCAGTCCCTCGGAACGAGGATGACTTGCTCCCACGCCAAAAAAAAGGATAAGTTCACAGGTGTTTCAATGAAGGACTTGAACTACATACTGAAGGGTGGAAGATGCTTGTGCATGGATTTTTTTAAAGTGTGGTGACCATTGCACACCAGCCACCACCAAGTATCAGAAGAAGATATTCATCCATCCTTCATTCTTCGGAATGAATTGTCAGTGGATAAAGATTGTATCATGTGGGGAGCAAGAGTAGTCATCCCAAATAGGTTCAGGTCCAAATTGTTTGGAGATCTTCATGACCAGCACCTGGGAATGTGCTTGACCAAGAGTTTAGCATGCAATTACTTATGGTGCCCAGGTTTAGATAAAGATATAGAGAACATCATCAGTCAATTGGTAAGCATGAAACCACCATCAGTACCATTACACCCATGGAAAAGTCCTCCCAGGGTGTGGCAAAGGTTACATGTAGATTTTGCTGAGCTAGAAGGACAGCAATTGTTCGTTGTGATTGATAGTCATTCGAAGTAGGTAGCAGTGTTTCCGATGCGGAAAATAACAAACAAAACACTAGACAATTTGCGAAGATTGTTTTCTTCATATGGCCTCGCAGAAGAAATTGTGTCTGATAATGGGCCGCAATTTTGTTCAGAAGAATTTGCACAGTTCATGAGCAGAAATGGTGTGAAAAATACCAACGTGGCACCATACCACCCTGCTTAAAATGGTGCAACAGAGCACACAGTACAAATTGTAAAATGTGCCCTCATCAAGCAAATGTTGGATCCAAATCCAAGGAAAAGGAATTTTGTTTACTTTTTGGAATACTCCTCATACAACTACTGGTAGAACACCAGCAGAGTTGTTTCTCAAACGACAGCCATGAACCAGGTTCTCGTTATTAAAGCCAAACTTGGTACAGTCAATAAAAAAGAAACAATTAAGGGAGAAAGAGAGTCATGATAGAGGTAGAGTAAGAGAAAGGAGTATGAAATTGAATGAGAAGCTTAGAGTGAAGAACCATCACCATAAATAGTTAAAGTGGTTACCAGGAAGAGTAGTGACGATATGGCCCTCACATATATTTGGTCAAGATGTTTGATCATGGAAAGGTTAGGTTTGTTCACATTGATCATATTTTACCTCCAGATGTGGAAGGAGTTGAAAGTTGGAATGATTCAATTATTTCTGACTCATTAGATAGTCTTGTTTCAAGTACCCCAGTAGCAAATCCTACATCAAATGTACTAGAAACAAGTCCAAGAGAAAGTCAGAATTTAAGTCTGAGTCAGGCTGGCAAACAATCTGAAGTTGCAGAGTCTCCAAATGTAGATCAAGGTTAGCCCTTGGAGAAAAACTCTCCTGAGGCTCAGCCTAGAAGGAGTCTAATTATTACAACATGATTGGAAAGTTCTGTTCCAGAATGGAGGTATCCTCTTTGACACAGAAAACCAGTGATTAAGTTTGATTTGTAAATATGAAAAATAAGTTCATATATTTTGTTGTTTATATGATGCAAGTTATATATTATGATTATTTTGTTATGATTACTCCTTCAATAAGGAGGGAGAAGTTTAATAGAAGTCCACCTAGTGGACTACTGATGTAATGAGTCCACTGATGTAATAATAAAAGGTCATTCGGCAAGATCACATGACAACAGTTTCTGTTAAAGAGCCATCCTGAGGTCCTGAAAGAAAAATCTGAAAGCGAAAGCAATGAAAATTGATTATATTTTGGCCCCAAATTTCCAAATAGCCATGATAGGATGGAAACTCCATCCACTGGATCCAGGCATCCCAGTCAGAATTACTAGGGTTGGAACATTTTCATGAAGTGGGCAGGGCCTGGCAATGTTAGTGCTGCTGGGATGCTGACTCTTGGGGGAGGAAATTGCGGAATTGGTGTAAGAATAAAAATGATTATTAATGATTAAAATTGATTGTGTGTATGTATAAATGTTAAAGGTGTAGTAGATTATACGGAACGGCCTGGTGAAACAGAATGGAAGCCCACAGGTTGCCAGCATGAGCTGAGTTTTGAAACAAAAGAAACAAAATGAAAGCCCCTACAGAGATGCCGCATAGCTTTTGTGTATTGGCCTCCAGACAGCCACATGTGTGAGGAGAACCAATAAGGAGTTGCCCTGGAGCCGAGTCCAAACGGGAGACTTTCTGAGGACAATGGCCTTGAGGAATATAAAAAACGCAAGCCAGGAACTTTACTCTCTCTTCTCTCCCTGCTGGACTCACGGCAAAAGACCTCCTGTTGAAGACCAGCCAAATCAGCATGTCGTGTGTTCAAACCAGCCAGCAAAAGGGGCGTAACGTATATCGTTTTTTCTTATAACCTCGTTGTATCTCTGTTGTAACTAAGGTAGATCTATAGGATATTTGATGACTGCTGTTAAATGCATGTGTGTGTTTTTAATAAACTGCCAATTGTTCTGAAAGAATCGTCTCATTGTCAAATGTAAGCCCAGAGAGATTCAGAAATCCTATGTTGGCTGCACACTGGGGCTTGGGCCAAATGCTGGCAGGACTGGATGAAGACAACTCATTGCTGGAAGAATGGGCCCTTTTCCAAGAAGGTCACTTCTCACCCACCTGCTGCAAGGAAGCTGGCCAAATTTGGTCATCGTTAATTCCACCACCATGTGCATCAAGCAGGTATATGTTAGAGAGGGGCTCCAGAAGTACAAGTGGTGAGAATTCCACCTTATTGCACCAATCCTGCTTCTTTCCCTAATTTCACAACCAGAGAGGGTGGATGCAAGAACTGCCTGCTACCACCCCTTCCGTATATCCTGATGCAGCCAAAAGGAGATGGAGTCTCAGCATAGATGGCTCCGCCCCAATTTCTGCTCCCGTTAACTCCTGCCTGCTCCAGTAATGCACCCAATTTGAGGCAATTTGAATACCTATATAATATTTTACACTTGGACTTAATTTTTTTTTATCCCTTTCATTGCGAGAGGGATGGAGTACAAAAGCAGGGAGGTCCTGCTGCAACTGTACAGGGTATTGGTGAGGCTGCACCTGGAGTACTGCGTGCAATTTTGGTCACCTTACTTAAGGAAGGATATACTAGCCTTGGAGGGGGTACAGAGACGATTCACTAGGCTGATTCCGGAGATGAGGGGGTTACCTTATGATGATAGATTGAGTAGACTGGGTCTTTACTCGTTGGAGTTCAGAAGGATGAGGGGTGATCTTAGAGAAACATTTAAAATAATGAAAGGGATAGACAAGATAGAGGCAGAGAGGTTGTTTCCACTGGTCGGGGAGACTAGAACTAGGGGGCACAGCCTCAAAATACGGGGGAGCCAATTTAAAACCGAGTTGAGAAGGAATTTCTTCTCCCAGAGGGTTGTGAATCTGTGGAATTCTCTGCCCAAGGAAGCAGTTGAGGCTAGCTCATTGAATGTATTCAAATCACAGATAGATAGATTTTTAACCAATAAGGGAATTAAGGGTTATGGGGAGCGGGCGGGTAAGTGGAGCTGAGTCCACAGCCAGATCAGCCATGATCTTTTTGAATGGTGGAGCAGGCTTGAGGGGCTAGATGGCCTACTCCTGTTCCTAATTCTTATGTTCTTATATTTCGAAGGTGCCAACTGGGGACACTATTGGGGCATTCAAACTATGCAATTGCTCAGGGGCTCCAGTAGATCCAGTCCCCATAACCAGCTGCCTTTGGCAGCATTGGTCAGTCCATGCAGGCTGAGCTCTTAATCTGATGTACGACATTGCATGCACGTCTGGTCTGAGTGGATCTCCTCAGTCTTGCAGGGCGGCATTCTGGTCGTGCATTCCGTGGAATTACAGAGTCAGGGGCCTTGAGTGGGTCCAGCTCCCAAACGGAACCTTTGCACAGGGCCCCTGCAAGGCAAACGCCATGCCTGGTGTAAACCTGTGATACAATGTGGCTCGGTAGGCTCTGACTACCCTCCATTACCTCCCCTGTGGTGACTCTTCATGTTTCAGCTGTGACAGCATTCTTTCTAACTGTGTAGATATCAAAGCCAAGTCTGAATCTAAGCTGAGTTGACCTCCACAAATGCATAGCAGGCATATCCAACGGTGAGTACAAGTGTCACAAAAGGGAGTCAGATCCATCCAATTCTACCACAAGTGGCCCGGAAGGACAAGAGCATATAAAATAAAGAGATAACATTGATGAACGTAGTAGTTCATCAGCTACATGTTGAAACAGACAATAAATGTACCTGGATATATTTACATAGAATTTATAACACAGAAACAGGCCAGTTGGACCAACTGGTCCATGCCGGTGTTTATACTCCACATGAACCTCCTCCCACCCAACTTCATCGAACACTACACGCATACCCTTCTATTCCTTTCTTCCTCGTGTACTCTAGCTTCCCCATAAATGCACCGATTTGTTGTTCAAGGCTATCAATCTGTCAAGGAATCCCACCACAAAATAGCTATCCCAACTTTGATAATCATAGATATTAAATAACTTTGTTTATTAAATGATGCTAAGTTATTGTGACATAAGAACATAAGAAATGGGAGCAGGAGGCCATTTGCCGCCTCAAGCCTGCTCCGCCATTCAATAAGATCATGGCTGATCTTCTACCTTAACTCCACTTTCCTGCACTGTCCCCATATCCTTTAATATTCAAAAATCTATCGATCTCTGTTTTGAATATACTCAACAACTGAGTCTCCACAGCCCTCTGGGGTAGAGAATTCCAAATATTCACCTTCCTCTGAGTGAAGAAATTTCTTCTCATCTCAGTCCTAAATGGTCGACCCCTTATTCTGAGACTTTGTCCCTGGCTTTAGACTCCCCAGCCAGGGGAAATATCCTCCCTGCATCTACCCTGTAAGAATTTTGTATGTTTTAATGAGATCATCTCTCAGTCTTCGAAATGCTAGAGAATATAGGCTGAAATCTACTCAATCTCTCCTCATAGGACAATCCCCCCATCCCAGGAATCAGTCTGGTGAGCCTTTGTTGCACTCCCTCTATGGCAAGTATATCCTTCCTAAGGTAGTGAGACCAAAACTGTACACAATACTCCAGGTGTGGTTTCACCAGGGCCCTGTTTAATTGCAGTAAGATGTCTTTACTCTTGTACTCAAATCCTCTTGTAATAAAGGCCAACATAGCATTTGCTTTCTTAATTGCTTGCTGCACCTGCATGTTAACTTTCAGTGATTCGTGTACAAGGACATCCAGGTCCCTCTGAACACCAACATTTCCCAATCTCTCACCATTTAAAAAATACTCTGCTTTTCTATTTTTCCTACCAAAGAGGATAACGTCACATTATATTCCATTTGCCATGTTCTTGGCCACTCACTTAGCCTGTCTATATCTCCTTGAAGTCTCTTTGCATCCTCCTCACAACTTACATTCCCACCGAGCTTTGTATCATCAGCAAACTTGGATATATTACATTTGGTTCCCTCATCCAAATCATTGATATATTGTGTATAGCTGAGGCCCATGTCTTGATCCTTGTGCTACCCCATTAGTTACAACCTGCCAACCTGAAAATGACCCATTTATTCCTACTCTCTGTTTTCTGTTTGTAAACCAATCCATGCAAGTATATTACCCCAAATCCCATGAGCCCTAATTTTGTTGAATAACCTCTCGTGCAGCACCTTATCGAATGCCTTCTGAAAATCCAAATATATTTAAACTATACTTATTATTTAAATTATCAATTACTATCGACCCAAGTGCTCTGTGTACTTCTTAAGATACATGATATTAATCATGCTATCTTAGAAGTGCAAATAAAGTAGTGCTACTCACAGATTTCTGCATCTGACTTCACCATTGATGACTTTTTCAAGTTAACTCATTTATTTAATTGTGTACTGTGAACCCCTTGGTTTGTGTAACTATTAATATACTTTGGACAGGGTAATATAATATTCTTCAGAGACAAGCCAATATGTTAGGCTTTTAATAAATCTTAGATGTGAGTTGCAAATCTTAAACCGTTCTCTCAGGTGTAACTGAAGGACAGGTGTTAAAAGTTGACTTGATAACATTTGATTAATATTCTTTGTATCATTTACGGATTTACCTAGCCAAATTCTTTTCTAATTGCTTCCAAAAACGCTCGTCACCAATGATTAAAAATTGTAACTTTACAAAGATAAAACTAAATTGATTTTAAAAGCATCAAAATATGAGAAATAAAAATCTGACGCGTCACTGATACATTTTCTGAAATTACTTCAGGATTGTTGCTTTCAATATCACTCTAGTAAGGGTGATTTAATAGCATTTCAGGCATGGATTGATTTATTAGCCAATAAAGCAAAGAGCGTACCAATCAGTCTTGTATTTTCACAAAGCTGCACAACACAATGGAAACCAATGATTTATATATGAATAAATAGAAAACAGAATCACTCCATTGTCCAATGATAAATGCTTAAAAGACCCATTGGTTATCTTGCTACATTAGATTTTTAAGGACTTTTTGTTTTAGACATAAGAAATCATAAATTATAAATAGTATTAAATGAAGATATGTCTGTCATAATCACTCTTCTTTCGTCAGGCATATTATCTGTTCACATTAGTTCACTAATCTTAAGAATAAATTAATAGTATCCCAGGAACAAATGTATTATTCCATTAGCAACTTCAGTTTCAAGTTCCCACGTCTTGTATTTGTGCCACGATTTTAGCTTGTGATGATACGTACAATCTAAGATGGCACATTTATTGCTCCGAGATGTCGGCTTGAGGAGATTTTACAAGATTATTCAGTGTGTGTCTTGGTTGCAGAATTCTACTGGAGATTCTATTGTGTGAAGCTTATTGACTTCTTAATTATTATTGCACTGCCTCAAGATAACATTCTTGTTGTTATGCCTTGAATAAAGAATCAGACTAGATACTGAAAGCTCAAAGTAAGGTGTGACAGTAGTCCTTTATTCCAGATCTCAGAGTGCTTCTCCAGCCTGTGAGGCTTCCTGATATGCAGGTGCTCCCAAGGGATTGTGGATCCCTTGGGACTCTGGTGGTTAGACATGGTAATTACAGGTTTACATACATAACACTCCCCTCCAACCCACTCCACCCCGCCGAAAAGTCAATAGTGTAACTATTTACAATGTGAGTCAATCTGGGGCCTTCCTTTCCCTGGTTGATTGTCTCGGTGCAAATGCTGGTGTTGGTGAGTCGTTTGTTGGGCCTTCGCTGGGCTGTTGCGCAGCTGGCCTTGCTGGACTGCTGGGGGTGTTGAGTTTTGCTGGGCTGCTATGGGTGATGGGTTCTGCTTCGTGGTCAACCGCTGGGTCAGTTACCACTTGAGTGTGTAATGGAGGGTCGAAAAAGGTAGAGTCTATTGTGGGTTGTTCTGGATAGTCCATAAATCTGAGTTTGCTTTGGTCCAAGTGTTTTCTGCAGGTGAGTCCTTTTGCGAGTTTGATCACAAACACCCTACTCCCCTCTTTGGCCAAAACAGTGCCAGCAATCCACTTGGGACCTTGTCCCTAGTTCAACACAAATACAGGATCATTTACTTCAATTTCGCTTGACACATTTGCGCGATGATATGTATTCTGTTGAAACCGCCTGCTCTCTACCTGTTCGTGTAAATCAGGGTGGACTAACGAGAGCCTTGTCTTAAGTGCCCTTTTCATGAGTTGTTCAGCGGGAGGGACCCCGGTGAGCGAGTGGGGTCTCGTGCGGTAACTGAGCAGGACTCGGGATAAGCGAGTCTGCAGTGAGCCTTCAGTTACCCTTTTCAAGCTCTGCTTGCTTGTTTGAACTGCTCGTTCTGCCTGACCATTGGACGCTGGCTTAAAGGGGGCAGACGTGACATGTTTGACCCCATTGCAGATCATGAACTCCTTGAATTTGGCACTGGTAAAGCACAGCCCATTGTCACTTACAAGGACATCAGACAGGCCATGCATGGCAAACATGGCCCGCAGGCTTTCAATGGTGGTAACGGATGTGCTTGCCGACATTATCACACATTCAATCCATTTGGAGTACACATCTCCAACCACCAAAAACATTTTTCCCAAGAATGGGCTTGTATAGTCGACATGAACCCTAGACCACGGTTTGGAGGGCCAGGACCATAAACTTAGTGGCGCCTCCCGAGGTGCATTGCCTAACTGGGAACATGTATTACATTTGTGCATGCAGGACTCTAAGTCTGCATCGATACCGGGCCACTACACGTGGGATCTGGCTATTGCTTTCATCATTACAATGCCTGAGTGGGTGCTGTGGAGATCACTAATGAAAGTGTCCCTGCCCTTTTTTGGCACAACTACACGATTGCCCCATAGGAGGCAGTCTGCCTGTATAGACATTTCACCTCTGCGCCGCTGGTATGGCTTTATTTCTTCCTGCATCTCTAACGGACACTAGACCAACTCCCATGGAGCACACAGTTTTTTTTTACTAAGGACAGTAAGGGGTCCTGGCTCATCCAGTTTCTAATCTGTCAGGCGGTAACAGGTGATTGCTCACTCTCGAATGCTTCCATTATCATAACTAAATCTGCAGGTTGTGCCATCTCCAACCCGGTGGTGGGCAATGGTAGTCTACTGAAGCATCGGCACAGTTTTCTGTGCCTGGCCTGTGGCGGATGGCGTAGTTGTATGCGGACAACGTGAGCGCCCATCTCTGGATGCGGGCCGATGTATTTATCCCCTTATTTTCAGAAAAGAGGGATATAAGCCGCTTGTCAGTTTCCAATTCAAATTTGAGCCTGAACAGATATTGATGCATTTTCTTTACCCCGTAAACACATGCTAACGCTTCTTTTTTGATCATACTGTAGGCCCTCTCGGTCTTAGACAGACTTCTAGATGCATAAGCAACCGGTTGCAATTTCCCAAATTAATTAGCTTGTTGCAATACACACCTGACCCCGTACGATGATGCATCACATGCTAGTACCAAACATTTACATGGACCGTACAACACAAGCAATTTGTCTGAACATAACAGCTTCCTAGCTTTCTCAAAGGCATTTTCTTGGCTTTTACCCCATACCCATTCATCTCCCTTATGCAGTAAAGAATGCAGGGGTTCTAACAATGTGCTAAGACCTGGTAAAAAGTTACCGAAATAGTTCAGGTGTCCTAGAAATGACTGCAGCTCCATCACGTTCTGTAGTCTCGGTGCGTTCTTGATTGCCTCAGTCTTCAAATCGGTGGGCCTGATGCCATTCGCCGTGATTCCTCTCCCCAGGAACTCCACTTCAGGCGCCAGGAAAATGCACTTCGAGCATTTTAGCCTGAGCCCCACACGATTAAGCCGACGAAGAACCTCCTCCAGATTCTGCAGGTGCTCGACGGTGTTCCGACCTGCAACAAAGATGTCGTCATCTTGAGGACTGGAGCAATCGGACTGGCCCACTCAATGAATTCAATTGGCGAAATGATGCCCTCTCGTTGCAGCCTGTCCAGCTTGATCTCCACCCTCTCTCTCATCATATAAGGTACCGTTATCACCTTGTGATGGATGGGTCGTGCCCCCGGAATCAAATGGATCTGCACTTTTGCTCCTTGGAACTTCCCGATGCCTGGTTCGAACAGCGAGGGGAATTTGCTTAGGACCTGGCCACGAGGTGTCGTCGATGGACAAAAATGCTCGGACGTCGTCCCAGTTCCAGCGTATCTTTCCCAGCCAGCTCCTACTGAAGAGCTTGGGGCCATCGCCCGGTACCACGCAGAGTGGTAACTCGTACACTGCTTCATCGTAGGAGAACTTTACGGTAGCACTGCCAATGGAAATCAGTTCCTTTGTGTACGAATGGGAGTCAGGACTGACTTTGAAGCCTTGTTGCACCACAACTTATCGAAAATCTTTTTGCTCATTATGGACTGGCTTGTGCCCGTGTCCAGCTCCATGGACACCGGGAGTCCATTTAATTCAATCTTCAGCATTATCGGGGGACACTGTGTGGTAAATGTGTGCACCCCATATATCTCTGCCTCCTCGGTCTGAGGCTCTGGTTCATCATGATCCACCGTGGATCTGTCCTTCTCTGCAACGTGGTGGTTTGCAGGATTAGCAGGGTTTGCAGCTCGCCTGCACATGCGTTGGAGGTGTCCCTTTGTTCCACAGCCCTTGCAAACGTATCCTTTGAAGCGGCATGAATGGGATCGATGATCACCCCGCAGCGCCAACAAGATGTTAATGGCCTTGTATTCACCACCCTTGATGGCGGACTCTGAGTCATCTGTGGACGTGCAGCTACAGGCGTGTAAGTCCTGCCATGTACATTTCGATTTGAAAACAACATTACTTTGTTCACAGTATTTGCAGCAGCACTGGTGTGCGAGGAAATTTGTTTGGTATTGTCACCGGTAGAGATAAATGCCTGGGCTATTGCTATGGCATTACTCAAGGTTGGGGTCTCTACAGTCAAAAGTTTGCGAAGTATTACTTCACGGCCAATGCCAAGTAAAAGTGCTGCAAGGCGCCTTAGTTCGGTGATGTCGCTCGCCACTTCCTGGCCTTCAGACCTCTTGTATGTATGTGTAGAACCAATATCTAGCCATCAGAACGCTTTCCTTCGGGTTTAGATGCTCCTGGACCAGTGTGCACAACTCATTGTATGACTTGTCTGTGGGTTTCGCTGGAGCGAGCAGGTTTTTCATGAGGCCATATATTGATGCCCCGCAAACTGTGAGAAGGATTGCCCTTCGTTTGGCAGCATTTGCTTCGCCTTCCAGCTCATTGGCCACGAAGTATTGGTCAAGTTGCTCTACGAAGGTTTCCCAATCATCTCCCTCTGAAAATTTCTCCAGGATGCCCACAGTTCTCTTCATTGTTGTGTTGGGGTTCATCATTGCCAGTTGTTATGTCTTGAATAAAGAGTCAGACTAGATACTGCAAACTCAAAGTAAGTGTGACCGTAGTCCTTTATTACAGATCTCAGAGAGCCTCTCCAGCCTGTGAGGCCTCCTTATATACAGGTGCTCCTAAGGGATTGTGGGATGGTTAGACATGATAATTACAGGTTTACATATATAACACTTGTGACTCGGCTTTTCATGGGATTTTGAGCATATCTCAATCATCAAGATTCAACCATCACTCACCGCTGATTATTCAATGCCAGCATTAATATATCATCATCATCATAGGCAGTCCCTTGGAATCGAGGAAGACTGGCTTCCACTCTTAACTGAGTTCTTAGGTGGCTGAACAGTCCAATACGAGAGCCACAGTTCCTGTCACAGGTGGGACAGATAGTCATGGAGGGTGGGACAGATTTGCCGTGTGCTCTTTCCGTTGCCCGCGTTTGATTTCTGCATGCTCTCGGCGATGAGACTCGAAGTGCTTAGCACCCTTCCAGATGCACTTCCCCCAATTAGGGCGGTCTTTGGCCAGGGACTCCCAGGTGTCGGTGGGGATGTTGCACTTTATCAGGGAGGCTTTGAGAGTGTCCTTCGAACATTTCCTCTGCCCAACTTTGGCTCATTTGCCGTGAAGGAGTTCAGAGTAGAGCGCTTGCTTTGGGAGTCTTGTGTCTGGCCTACAGACAATGTGGCCTGCCCAGCGAAGCTGATCAAGACACAGACAGACACAGTCACCAACAGAGAGGTACTTTTGTGGTTAAATCTTTTGTTCAGGTATGTCCAATGCCTTTATTTTTGAAGTTTTGAATTTAAATGGTACTTAACTGGAGATTCAAGAAATTCCTTAGTTTAGTAATTAGCAGTTGCCCCGGGTTTGAAGTTTTGAACTGGACAATTCAGTTTCTGATAAAAGGTGCGTGTAATGTATAAGGATCCTTTGGCTATTTTTACCATGGAAAGGATGCAGATACGAGTTCATTTAAAAAGTGTTTGAAATTGAAGCTTGCTTTCAAGGAGTTAAATTTGAGGACAGCAATGCTGGCCGCTCGATATTGAAAACAACAATAGCAACAACAACTTGTATTTATATAGCTCCTTTAATGTAGTAAAATGTCCCAAGTTTGACACCGAGCCACATAAGGATTTATTAGGGCAGATGACCAAAAGGCAGGTTTAAACGAGCATCTTAAAGGAGGAAAGCGAGATAGAGAAACAGAGAGGTTTAGGGAGGGAATTCCAGAACTTAGGGCCTTGGCAGCTGAAGGTACAGCCGCCAATGGTGGAGCGATTAAAAACCAGCATTCTGGAAACAATGTTAGGGTGGCTTGACTTTCACATTCATTGCTGCTGTGACAATTCTATTATTTGAACTCAACAGCTTTGTTGGTCTGATGGACTTCATTCTTGTCAGGGGCTGGGGACAGCATGGAGTCAGTTTTGATGAAAAGCTAACACTGGAGGAAGCCTTTACAAAAAAAAAAGAAACATAGACACCAAACAGGTCTTGCGAAGTGCTGTGGGACAGAAAAGACAGGGGATTGCAAGGAAAGAGGCTGTGGGATAGGATAAGCAAAATTATTCAATTTAAGTTAAAGAAAAACAGAGCACCTGAATGGAAAAAGCATTACATGTTCTTCTTTTCATAGCATTACGCAAATGCAAGTTGTAGCTGTCATGTATCTTACATTATTATATATAACTGTATCCTAACATGCTATACATGACTGAAATAAGATATGACCTGTAACTACCAGCATACCTTACCACCAGGGGTGCACTTGCAAGAGACAGGTATATAAGGACAGGTCTCAGGCAAGTGCAGCATTCCAGAGCTGTGAAATAAAGGTGCAGGTCCGGAGTGACCTTGACTTCACTACATGCCTCGTGTGAATCTGTACTGAGGGGACAGGACTTTACAGTAGCGATTGAATTATGTGACTCTGATGTTACTTACTGCTTCATACGTTTCAGCTTACAGTGGAAGAAAACAGTTTACGATTTGAAACAAACTTCATCTCATCTCATATTAGCTTCACCTTCAGAGAGAATAAAGTAAACGTGTGAAAGACTTGGAGGTCTGGTCCAGATCATGGGGCAGCTTTATTGTTGCACTCCTGGTTTCTGCTAATGTCCAAGTAGAGATAGGCAGTGGGAGCCTTTGTTGTTGTCAACTGCCATAAAAGAAAGATGCTCAGACTGCTTGTGGGAACAACTGACACCCGGGAGCCCCAAGAAGCTGACCCAAATTTGTAACAGATGTCTAGAAATGTCCAATATAAAAGGTCTGATTTTTAAAATACAAGTTCCTTTTTCCCGATTATTTCTGTATCTTATATTGAGGTATTAATCAGTCACAGTTTCAATGCACTATCAACAAAACAAACATCAGAAATTAAAGCAATAACCTTACCCTTTTCCTTACACCATTTTTTACCACTTGATGCAAAGCTGGAAACGCTACAGGTAGCAGTAAGTGCACCAAGTTTTAATACCTCTGAGAAAGTAATTAATTTTCTCTCTTTTTTTTTAATAAGTGGCTCCAGAGTAACTGAACATTGGCTGAAGAAACAGTGCAGGTTCCACACATTTATTTTTTTTTACAAGCAGTTACTGCAAACAAGGGGACAAACATTGCTTATTAATGACAGGGAAATTGCTCAGTTGAATGAATCAGCGATATTTTCCCAGAATGGTCAGAGTCATGCTCATGGAATGATTTGACTCAGACCGCTTTGGCAAACGATAATGGCAGCTTTTCACTCAGCGTCACTGTAACAGAAAGGCCTACACTGCACGAGAGCTCCGCCATCAAAACAACAGTTATGTGTTGCGGCTGTCAAGAACTGCCAGAAAGAGTCAGGATCCATTTACAGATCCTCGATGAAGACGACAACAGAATTTCCTGGTGACATGCGCGATAACGTTAGGTTTGTTTTACACAGTAAATGTTCAGGGAAATAATGGCATAAGTGAGTTCCCTTATTATTCGCGGCATGTCATATTTTCCTGGGAATTTTGTGCCATTCAATCAATACCCTTGTCGAAAGTGTGCAACACTGATCATAAATCTGCCCCTTCGGTTAAGGCAATGGAGATCAAAAATGTCCTGGATTCACACCCATTTTCTTGTCACAGCCACTTAGATTGAAAAATAATGGCACTGATGAATATATTTAATTCAGAAATTCAAAACAATGGATTGAAGTAAATAAAATCTTTGCTCTTTGTTGATTGGTTTCAATTCTCAGTTGAAACCTATCAAAACGCTTCTCCTTTGTCATTGGGTTTTATGTTTAGTGTATAATGCGCACATGGTGTTAGGTACTGAAGTGCCTGCACATACCATTGACACAGAGTGCACCAGAAGCCCAAGGCTCGTTTATTATTATTATTGGGCCTCGGGTCTCATTTGAATAATTCCAGTGAGCTCCAGTCACCTGTTGGGTCTCCTGAGCAAGCTCTCCAGTTTCCTCTGGACCAATTTGGGCAAACTGGGCCCTAGGTTTAACGTCTCATCTGAAGTTGGCACCTTTGAAAATGCAGTAGTGTTTGAGCACTGCATTGAAAGGTGAGTGTAGATTATATGTCAATCAGTGGCTCAGTGGGTAGCACCCTTGCCTCTGAGTCAGAAGGTTGTCGGTACAAGTCCCACTCCAGTGACTTTGAGCACAAAAATCTAGGCGGACACTCTGAGGGAGCGCTGTACTGGTGGAAGTGCCATCTTTCAGATGAGATGTTAAACCGAGCCTCAGTCTGCTCTCTCAGGTGGATGTAACAGATCCCATGGCACTATTTCAAAGAAGGGCAGGGGAGTTATCCCCGGTTTCCTGGCCAACATTTGTCCCTCAATCAACATAACAAAAACAGATTAATTGGTCATTATCACATTGCTGTTTGTAGGAGCTTTATGAGCATATCCTACATTACAACAGTGACTACACTTAAAACATTATTTCATTGGCTATAAAGCGTTTTGGGATGTACGGTGGTCATGAAAGGCGCTATATAAATGCAAGTATTTTCTTTATGTGTGATCAATTCTTGGAGTGGGCTAGTATAGCACTCAGATCAAGAAGATGTTTATTCCACATTCAGTTTTCAATCATTTCAAAAAGGAATTTTAATCAAATTGATATTTATGGTAATTAAATAACTACTCTTCAGCTATTTTCAGTTGCAGAGAACTGCTATTAATCATTCAATATTGTCATTACCTCTCAGACTGAAATCAATTCATGTTGCAATTGATAACTTTTAAGTAGTTTAACTGTTTAACAGAAGTAGCATTTTTGCATTGCAATTAAAAGTTCAACAAAATATCAATGTTTGCTGCTTTTCAATATTACTTCTGATTGAACATTGTTGATAATAAGACAGAATTTATTTCAAAAAATCATTAAGTACTGTACTCCAAAGATTGTTTGACTGCTTTGAATGTATGAAAAAACAAGACCATCATATAACCCATCACCTGTTGGCTCAGCATGGAAAATCACTAACTTGGCCGTTCTCAAATCATTCTGAAGATATCCAAAACCCTTCGTTAATTGTCTTCAACTCGTTAAATTAGGCTCTGTTTTATCCTTGGATACATAGTCTTGACTTACAACTTTGCACTTTCAATATCCGATTTTTTTTTAAAGTGCATACTTATCAGATATTTAATTGCAGTAATTACCTGATATACCAGGTAGAAAGCAATATAGCAGTTGGCATTTGAATATTTTTTGCACTTTGATCTGTAATCGTTTGATCCTTGCCCAATAACTTCACCAAATCAAATTCTTCAGCACTTCAACGGGCCATTAAACAAATTATGTTATTCTATCATTTCAAAAATAATCTTCACATCTTCTTAAAAAAAAACACTTTTCATTTTTCAATGAGTCTCTAATAACTTACTTACTGAAATAAAAGCTACAATTACACCAAGCACAGCTCAAACCCAGCAAAATCAATCAATAATGCGATCGCTTGGATGCAGACTAACTCTTGAGGTAAAGCACCAGCTCGCTAATATCAATTAACAAACAATTCTCTCTCAACCCACCTCCAACATACCAAACACAATCATCTGAACACTGTTCTCAATGTAACGAGTAAAATTGTCCAAAATTTTTCCAATTGGTCAATTACTAATGACAACTTGATAATCCTTAATTACGATATTGTAATTGTTCATTCTTTCATGTGGGGATTATTATATATCAATGGCACAAAGCAGTCTGGCAGCAAGAGTTCACAATGAATGTTCGTTGAACATTAACAAAACACAAGCCGATCAATACAATCTGCACAATAAAATTATCCAGTGAGGCTCACCGTACCCTGGTGCAAAATCAGCTTTGTAATCTGATCGCAAGGTTCCCACAACAGTTATAAATGATTGTTATTATCTGAACCCTTCAATTAGATTATTATCCAGTAATTAGTAGCTTGTTTTACTAATTCCAAATATATTTAGATCAGTGCACCCGTTTCAAGTAGAACAGCTTGTGTTTGGCATTCGTGAGGTGGGTTGATACATCCAAAGATAAAACATTTATCAACCATTAAAAAAATTAATTCCAAGTCAGCACTCCCTCCTGTGACGTACATTACGCAATACAGGTTGAACCTCTCTTATCCGGGGCTCCCTTATCTGGCACCACCCCTCGTCCGGCACCATTCCCGGCCGCCGGGTGGCGCATGCACGGAACACGACCCGTCAAAATCCTTCCTTTCCCGGTCTCAGAACACACATTAAAAAGAAAATTCGTACAGGGTACTCACCGATATAATCTTTCTCCTCTATGTTGGGGTTATCGGCTGCCTCCTCCTTGTCACCCTGCAGCCACAGTCCTCGGGCCGGCTGCTCCTCCCCACAGCGCTCTGTCCGGGGGGTCGGGCTGGCTCCTTCGCCGCCCCCCCCCTGCTAACTCCAGGCCACCTCTTCCCCGCACCCCCCCTCCCCTCCACATCCCCCATCCACCCCCCGGGCTGATGACCTCCACTCATCTGGCAAAATCTGTCATTCGGCACAGGCCAGGTCCCGAGGGTGCCAGATAAGTGACATTTTGCACCAAACAAACCTGATAAATATAATCATTTAACTTTCTCTCTCTCTCACACGTGAGCACACAGACATACAAACAGATAAATATTCAGGTTTGGGAGTGGGAGGCTCTACCACTCATTTTGGTCCAGCTGCACCCTCTCCTGAATGCTCTGTCGTGGAAGCTATCTATCCCCGAGGCCTTCACCGGTGCTATACTGCATGTAGCTGCCAAGCGGTGTGAAAATTACGATCGGCTGAGTTACCTCTGCGCAGAGTCAAGGAATCGTGCAGCATAGGAGGCCGTTTGGCCCTTCCTGCCTGTGCTGGCTCTTTGAAAGAGCTATCCAATGAATCCCACTCCTCTGCTATTTCCTCACAGCAAATATTCTCCCTCACAGATCAGCCAAAATACTAATTTACCATGAGGATAATCATGGGTATGCATAAAAAAGACTTGGGAAAGGGGAGGGTGTGATATTTTTCATCCGGCTTTTGGGCCATAAGTGGCTTGAGAAATAAATTTACCGCTGGAGGCTATCCGTTCCGAGATTTGGTTCGGCCTTCATTTGGGGGCCAGCATCCCTACTGTAAACAGGCAGGAGCTTGACTACCATAATCAAGCGGTAGCGTAGAAAGGCTCTATTATTTTGGGTCCGGGGCAGGCTGAATGCCAAATCTCCAGCAGGCCGGTAAAACCTGTTGGTGGACATGGTTTCGAGCGAAGCTGGAGCGGAAGAGCATTTAAAAGGTTCATAAAACTTTCAAAGTCAATTTAAATGGCTCTTGTTTTTTTGTTGTTGCTTTGCTTCCAAGCCAGGAGCAGTTAATTTTTTGTTATGTCCCACACTCCCTTTATTGGCACTGGAGGGTTTGCCACCAGCAATCCTTTGAACTGACTTGTTTGAAGGTAAAATGACGAGCTGAAGGATGCCAGTCAAGTCAAGCTGCCCGAGGATTGCTCTGTGCCTTCTCACCCATATCCACACCACAATCCACCACAGAGAGGTGGCAAATCTCATTTTTAGCAGCTGTTGTTGGTGGAAGCTCTTCTTCCAATGACAGCGTTCCCAACAGGCCTCATGGTGGCATCTATGTGAAACATAGAAACATAGAAAATAGGTGCAGGAGTAGGCCATTCGACCCCTCGAGCCCGCACCACCATTCAATAAGATCATGGCTGAACCTTCACCTCAGTCCCCTTTCCCGCTTTCTCTCCATACCCCTTGATCCCTTTATTCATGTCCAACCCTTCTCTGCTGGAAGGTCCTTCTGAAGCTTTCCAATTGCAGATTGTCATACGTCACATGGCATTGGATGAAAGAAGACATGGCAGGATAATCAGGTGCCATCACTGCCTTTTATATTGTACCTGCCAAGATACCAACCATTTTGGCCTGTGGAAAACACTACTAGAAATAACGGATAACCTGCCTTCTCAGTGTGTGGGTGAACAGATAGCTACTGCCAAGCTCTGCCATCTGCTGCAAGCACACTAACAGTTACCATGCAGCATAGAGTCTGCACATTTGCTGGTCAGTAATGGTCATCTGAGACCTGAAACTTGGCTGCAACTTCTTGCACGTATGCTGCACCGCTGTCCTTTGGGTTGGTGCTGTAACGCGGCACAGAGTAAACCTCTCCTAATTAGCATCTGATATAGGAGTCAAAGAGAAGGCTAAGTGTTGGGCTATACTGTCAGTTGTCTGTACACTCATGCCAGCACCCATGGTCACTTTCCCTTCATTCTGACTTGCCTCTTCCTCATCCCATGCTCGTTCAGTTTTGGCAAATGTTGCTGATTGGTTGAGATGCCAGAAGCATTCTAAATTTTTGGCCCCCACTTTGTGACACTCATCTTTAAGTAAATCCCTTCCCATTAAATTTGAGTTGTCCATAATCTTCATCTCCGATCAAAGTTGTCATCCTCAGAACTTGTTGTGTTTGAACTTGGAATTGTGAATCATATTGCAAACAAAGTTGGACACGAAGAATGTGTTTTATTCGACAAAAATCACCCCTTTGCTTTTACGTAGCACTTTATGGGGCCGAAATTCACCCCTGCCCGAAACAGGTCACACCTACCGATCCTGAAATGTTTTTTCAGCCACATCAGATGAGGTCGCCTCTTTCGCGAAATTCAGAGCTTTGTCATATTTTTTAAGCGACCCAGAAGTCAGTCATAATGGGGGTGGATGTGGAGCGGTGAGCACTCGAGGGGCGGAAGTGGAGGCGGGGCGGAGACAATGCCACTGTCAATCATCAGCGGAGCGGTGATGACGTCATGCTGCTTGTGCGTCACCACGTCTCTCCGTTTCACTTAAAAGGGAGAGACGCTGCGATTTTTTAGGTTGTGTCCACTGGGCCATCAGGGAGGGTTTCGGCCGGGCCAGCGGCCTGGCACCCAAGAGGGAGTGTCAGGCTGCCTTTTGGCGGCCCAGCCAAACCCGAGGGCATATTTATCTGGCCAATCTGGAGGTCGGCCAGCAGAAAAAATAAAATGGCGGCTGCGGCAGTGGGCCCTCGTCTTTAATGGCCACTGCACAGCCAAATCCAACACACAGAAAATAAGGTGCATTGACAGAAAAAGCTGTCAGGGGCACCGCTTGACGGATGGAAATTTTTTTAAAGCTGAATTTCGCTGGAGGTGCAGTAGATCGGCGGTGCGCACTTTGATTATGCACTTAGGACCGGTCGGCAGTGGCGGGGCGGAAGTGGGGACCACGAGAAAGTCCCTGAGCTGAATTTCACTGGCGGCGGCCAGTGGACCAGAAGTCGGTGGCCGCTCGACTCCGCCACTTTCCGGTGGTAAGCAGCCTTTTGAGGCGCTGAATTTCAGCCCCGAGGTCTCCTCTCTCAAACATCTAACAGTCCTTCAAATGCAAAAAAGTCACTTTGAAGTACAGTGGCTCTTATATGAGCAAATGCCTCTCCCATTGCATGGCAATAGAGCAATGAGATCAATTACTATTTCATCTAGATTTTGTGATATTGCTTGAAAGAAGAATGTTATCTGGAGTGGCAGCTTCGATAATGTGCTCAAATTCAAGCCATGGAGCCTCAAACCTACAACCTTCTGAGAGATGAGATGTTACCAACTGAACCGAGTTGGTGCACAGTCCTACTTTTTGATTCACCAGTACAGTGGAGTAAGTTTCAGGAGCTATAGATACGATTTTAACGAAGAGCATTTTTAACCTTTTTGACAGTCTATCATTAGAGAGAAATATATATGACAAACTGTAAAATTGAAAATGGTCTTTAGTACTAAAAGTTAATATAAAATCCATACTTCACCGAGGTACACTACAAACAGCGTTGGTCTTAAAAATACAACATAAGCTCATGTGCAGCAAAACTGAAAATACTATCAGCAAAGATTTGTTTTTTTTACCTTGGATCAGGGAGCAGTCAGTAACTTGCTGATTGGTATTGCTCTGTATCAACACCAAAGAGGTACACAAGGATGAGCTAGCATGAGTCACCCGATGATTTCATCCTTTCTGCCTCTCAGTCTTGTTCAAAATCCCAGCTGAAAGTCCAGGGAATTCAACAATTCTGCAGCACAGGGCCTTGCTGCACCGTTGCCTCTGCCTAAATGTACATCAATAAAATGCATGGCAATTTCACGTTTTCTGCATTTCTTTCAAATCCTTGATGATTATTTTAAACCCCTTTTTGTACAAATTTAGGTGCGAGATATCAGTACACATCAGACGGGGAACAAGCTGCAAATGCTGGAAATCTCAAATGAGAAAAGAAAGACAAAAAATAGAATTGCAGTGAAAGGCCTTTTCAAATACTGTCTGATGTGCAGTGAATTTTCTGTTTTTAAAAATTATGAGAAAAACATTAGTGCCGGGGAATAGGGCACACCGCCAGAGTAAAATTGCCTTTACATTGACCCGACAATAACCTTGGCCACAACTCAGAAAGACACTTCATGTTGCATTACAGTGAACAAATAATTGAAGGCAATTTTTCTGTGGAATAATATTGGTCTTTCACATTGGTGCCTTTTTTATTATTTCCCCAAATGGATCCAATATTAGTTCTTTAGTTTGTATCTCCCGCAAAGGAAGAGTCAGTCAGAACTGTTTTTATGCACTCTCCAGCAGAGAGAACGGCTTGTAAACCTTTGCTGGTCGCGAAGGACCCGGAGCAATGTGAAATTTTATTTTTCATTTATTATTAAAAGGTTGACAGAAAAACAAAACAGAGGGTTCTCTCTTACTCCATGTGCTGGCAATAAAAATACTGAGCCAGGAAGCATCTGACTTTGGGGAAAATAACAGGATGAACTGGCATTTGCTACTGTTCTATCAGTTATGTGGAAACTGTAACCTGATGCATTTCATTTCCAAAATGGTTCATCTCCAGGGAGCCTGAACATCAACCAACCTGTAGGAATAAATTACTGACTAATCTGCTTCACAGTGTGGATCCATCACTTTCACCAGTGCACATGAGGTCTAAGATCACACAGGGAGCTTAATTTCAAAACTGTGCAGAAACCAAAGAATTACCAATTAAAGCTGCTGAAAGCAAGACTGAAGATTTTAAATGAATGCAAAGGTCTTGCCGAATACTTTGTAAAACATCTGTGCATGTAAACTTGAAAATACAATTAAAAATGGTCTATCAAGGCTAAAGTTAACAATTTTCACTTTTGTTCATGTTGTGTATGGAGAAAGAGTTAAACTGAACACTGTGAGCTCAAAGTAAAGTGTGACCTTAGTCTTTTATTGCAGGTCTCCAGAGTGCATCTCCAACCTGTGAAGCCTCCTTAAATACCTTGGGATCCCTTGGGACTCCAGGGGATGAGTCCTCTGGTGGCTGTACAGAGTAAATACAAGTCCACATATATAACTATACTGCCCCCCCAAAGTCAATAGTGTAACTATTGACAATGTGAGTTGATCTGGGGCCCCTTCTTGCCCTGGTTGATCGTCTCAGTGTGAAAGCTGGTGTTGTTGAATCATTTGTTGGGCCCTCGCTGGGCTGCTGTGCAGCTGGCCTTGCTGGGCTGCCTGGTTTGTTGGGCCCTGCAGGGCTGCTGTGGATGATGGGTTCTGCTTCGTGATCAACCGTGGTGCCGGTTGCCACTGGTGTGTATGTTGGGGGATCAAAAAAGGTAGGGTCCAAGATGGGTTGCTCAGGATAGTCTGTGAATCGGAGTTTGATTTGGTCTAAGTGTTTCTGGTGAATGAGTCCATTTGAAAGTTTGACCCAAAACACCCTGCTCCCTTCTTTGGCCATGACAGTGCCGGGAAGCCACTTGGGACCTTGTCCATAATTTAATACAAATACAGGATCATTGATTTCAATCTCGCGTGACACATATGTGCTGTCATGGTATGCACTTTGTTGAAGCCGCCTGCTCTCTACCTGTTCATGTAGATCAGGGTGAACTAACAAGAGCATTGTCTTAAGTGCTCTTTTCATGAGCAGTTCAGCAGGTGGGATCCCAGTGAGTGAGTGGGGTCTCGTGTGGTAGCTCAGCAGGACTCAGGATAGGCAGTTAGCCTTCAGTTACTCTTTTCAAGCCTTGCTTGATGGTTTGCACTGCTCTCTCTGCCTGGCCATTGGACGCTGGTTTAAATGGGGCAGATGTGACATGTTTGATCCTGTTACGGGTCATGAATTCTTTGAACTTAGCACTGGTAAAACGTGGCCCGTTGTCGCTCACCAGGACATCGGGTAAGCCGTGAGTGGCAAACATAGCCAGCAGGCTTTCAGTAGTGGCAGTGGACGTGCTAGCCGACATTATCTCACATTCAATCCACTTGGAGTACGCGTCTACAACCACAAGGAACATTTTACCGAAGAATGGGCCTGCATAGTCGCCGTGTACCTAAGACCACAGTTTGGAGGGCCAAGACTATGAACTTAGAGGCGCCTCCCTGGGTACTTGCTTAACTCTGAGCATGTATTACATCTGTGAACGCAGGACTCTAAGTCCGCATCGATACCGGGCCACCACACGTGGGATATGGCTATCGCTTTCATCATTACGATGCCTGGGTGCGTACTGTGGAGGTCATTGATGAAGATGTCTCTGCCCTTCTTGGGGGCCACTACTTGATTGCCCCACAGAAGGCAGTCTGCCTGTATAGACATTTCACCATTGCGCCGCTGGAACGGCTTTATCTCTTCCTGCATTTCCACTGGGACACTGAACCAGCTCCCGTGAAGCATACAGCTTTTGACGAGAGATAATAAGGGGTCCTGGTTTGACCAGGTTTTGATCTGCCGGGCAGTGATGAGTGAATGCTCACTCTCAAATGCTTCCACAACCATGGCTCGATCTGCAGGCTGCGCCATTTCCACCCTCGTGGTGGGCAATGGCAGCCTACTGAGAGCATCGGCGCAGTTTTCTGTGCCTGGCCTGTGGCGGATGGCGTAGTTGTATGCAGACAACGAGAGCGGCCATCTCTGGTTGCCGGCCGATGTGTTGGTATTTATCCCTTTACTCTCGGAAAACAGGGCTTATGGTAAGTTTCCAATTTGAATTTTAGGTATTGATGCATTTTCTTTGCCCCATAGACACACGCTAACGCTTCTTTTTCAATCATGCTATACGCTCTCTCGGCCTTAACAGACTCCTGGATGCATAAGCAACTGGATGCAGTTTCCCAAAATCATTAGCTTGTTGCAATACATACCCGACGCCATATGGCAACGCATCACATGCTAGTACCAAACGCTTATATGGATCATTCAACACAAGCAATTTGAGCATAACAATTTTCTCGCTTTTACAAAGGCATTTTCTTGGCTTTTGCCCCAAACCCATTTGCCCCCTTTTTGTAGTAAGACATGTAGTGGTTCTAGCAATGTGCTGAGACCCAGTAAGAAGTTACCAAAGTAGTTCAAGAGTCCCAGAAATGACCGCAGCTCAGTCATGTTCTATGGCCTCGGTGCGTTCCCGATTGCCTCTGTCTTCGCTTTGGTGGGCCTGATGTTCTCCGCCACAATCCTCCTTCCCAAGAACTCCACTTCAGGCGACAGGAAAATGCACTTCGAGCGTTTTAACCTGAGCCCCACGCGATTGAATCGACTAAGAACTTCCTGCAGGTGCTCGACTGTGTTCCGACCTGTGACCAAGATGTCATCCTGGAAGATCACGGTGTGTGGGACCGATGTCAGTAAACTTTCCATGTTTCTCTGGAATATCACCGCCGCTGATCGGATTTCAAACAGCAATCTGTTATAAACAAAAAGACCTTTGTGCGTGTTGATGCAGGTGAGGGCCTTCGATGATTCATCCAGTTCCTGCGTTATGTAGGCTGAAGTCAGATCCAGCTTCGTGAACGTCTTTCCTCTTGCCAGCGTTGCAAAGAGGTCGTCGGCCTTTGGTAGTGGGTATTGGTTCTGCAGGGAGAAACGACTGATAGTTACTTTGTAATCGCCACAGATTCTGACGGTGCATCTCCCTTGAGGACTGGGACAATAGGACTGGCCCACTCGCTGAATTCGATCGATGAAATGATGGCCTTTCTTTGCAGCTGGTCGAGCTCGATCTCTACCCTTTCTCTCATCATGTACGGTACTGCTCTCGCCTTGTGATGGATGTGTCGCGCCCCCGGAATTAGATG
Organism: Pristiophorus japonicus; assembly: GCF_044704955.1. Classification (NCBI taxonomy): domain Eukaryota; kingdom Metazoa; phylum Chordata; class Chondrichthyes; family Pristiophoridae; genus Pristiophorus; species Pristiophorus japonicus. The sequence goes on from NC_091990.1 coordinate 44,803,152, forward strand.
GATCTGCACTTTTGCTCCTTTGAATTTCCCGATGCCTGCTTCGAACAGCGAAGGAAATTTGTTTAAGACCTGGGCACACGAAGTGTCGTCAGCGGGTGATAGCGCTTGGACGTCGTCCTAGTTCCAGCATATCTTTCCCAGCCAGCTGCTGCCGAGCAGCGTGGGACCATCGCCCGGTACCACCCAGAGTGGTAGCTTGTGCACTGCTTCATTGTCGGAGACCTTTCCGGTAGCACTGCCGATTACAAGAATCAGTTCTTTTGTGTATGTTCTTAGTTTCGTGCGAACTGGAGTTAAGACTGGCCTTGAGGCCTTGTTGCACCACAACCTTTCAAAAGTCTTTTTGCCCATGATGGACTGGCTCGCGCCCGTGTCTTGCTCCACTGACACTGGAAGTCCATTTAGTTTAACATTCAGCTTTATCATGGGACAATTCATGGTGAATGTGTGCACCCAATGTACCTGTGCCTCCTCGATCTGAGGCTCTGGTTCATCGCGATCCTCCGTGGATTTGTCCTCCTCTACAACATGATGGTTTGCAGGTTTAGCAGGCTTTGCAGCTCACCTGCACACTCGTTGGAGGTGTTCCATTGTTCCACAGCCCTTGCAAACGTACTCTTTGAATCGGCATGAATGGAAACTATGGTCGCCTCCGCAGTGCCAACAAGATGTTAATGGCCTTGCATTCATCACCCTTGATGGTGGACTCAGTCACCTACGGACGTGCAGCTGCAGATGTGTGTGACCTGCCCTGTACGTTACGATTCGAAAACAACAGCACTTTGTTCACAGTACTTGTAGCAGCACTTGTGTGCTGAGAGATTTGCTTCGTATTGTCACTGGTGGCAATGAAAGCCTGGGCTATCGCTATGGCCTTACTCAAGGTTGGGGTCTCTACAGTCAAAAGTTTGTGAAGTATGGTTTCGTGGCCAATGCCAAGTACGAAAAAGTCTCTGAGCATGTGCTCCACACGTCCTTCAAATTCGCAATGTCCTGCAAGGCGTCTTAGCTCGGCGACATAACTTGCCACTTCCTGGCCTTCAGACCTTTTGTCGGTGTAGAACCGGTACCTCGCCATCAGAACGCTTTCCTTCAGGTTCAAATGCTCTCGGACCATTGTGCACAAATCGTCGTACAATTTCTCCGCGGGTTTCGCTGGAGTGAGCGGATTCTTCATGAGGCCATACGTTGGTGCCTCACAGATGGTAAGGAGGATTTCCCTTTGTTTGGCAACGCTCTCTTCCCCATCTAGCTTGTTGGCCACCAAGTATTGGTCGAGTTGCTCCACAAAAGTTTCCCAATCATCTCCCTCCGAAAATTTCTCCAGGATGCCCACTGTTCTCTGCATCTTTGGGTTCGCTATCTGTATCTCGTCGCCAGTTGTTGTGTATGGAGAAAGAGTCAGACTGAACACTGTGAGCTCAAAGTAAAGTGTGACCTTCGTCCTTTATTGCAGGTCTCCAGAGTGCCTCTCCAACCTGTGAAGCCTCCTTAAATACCTGTGCTCCCAAGGGATTATGGGATCCCTTGGGACTCCAGGGGAAGAGCCCTCTGGTGGCTGTACAGAGTAAATACAAGTCCACATATCTAACCGTTCACAATTTACAACAACAATTTGGGGCTCTGGAATCTAAAATACAATTTCAAAATTTGCAGACGACACCAAAGTGAGGACATAGTTAATACTGAGCAAGAATGCGACACAAATCCAAGATAACATTGTTAAACTTACAGAATGGGCATATAATTGGCAAATGAATTTCAATATAGTTAAGCATGATATGTGTGTTTTGGTAGGAAGAATAAGGAGACCGCCTACTGCTAAGAGATGATAATAAGAGCTTAAATGGGGTAGAGAAGCAATGCAGATCTAGGGATTCAAATACTCAAATCACGAAAAGTAGCGTTGCAGATTAATGAAGCCATAAAAAAGCAAACCAAGCATTGTGGTTCATTTCTAGAGGGGTAGAATTGAGAAGCTGAGAAAAATCTTGGTTAGACTAGACTTGGAGTACTGTGCACTGTTCTGGTCTCCATATTATAAAAACGAGACAGGCATCGAAGGTGGTGCAAAAAAGATTCACAAGGATCCTACCAGAACCAAGAAATGGTGAATAGGCTAGGGCTCTAGAGGAGTTGCCTGATAAAGGTCTTTAAGATTATGAAATTGTTTGATGGGATCGACATAGAGAACTTACGGGGGTGTCCAAAACTAGAAGTGATAATTATATATGATAGTCATTATTAAATCCAATAGGGAATTTAGGAGAAACTTATTTACCTGAAGAGTGATAATAATGAGGATCGCGCTGCCATAAGGAGTAGTTGAGGTGAAAAGCATAGATGCATTTATGGTAAACTAGACAAGCACATGAGGGAGAAAGGAATAGAAATGAGATGAAGCAGGTTGGGAGGAGGCTCACGTGGAGCACAAATGCTGGCATAGACCAGTTGGGTTGAATGTCCTGTTCCTGTGTTGTAGACTCTATGGGGAGCATTCCTTTTCAAGTATTTTCTTTAAACAGCTGCCTGTTATAAAAAGTAACCCCATTCTTTTTTCCTTTGACATCACTGGAAAGGAAAATAGTGCGCGGTGTAAAACAGCCAAGACACGACTGCCCGTTTTACATTCCCAAAAGAAGTTGTAAAATTCATCCATTTATAATGAAATTATAAGCAAGGAGGTTGCACCAGCGATTTGTTACCTTTTTGGTGGAGTTTTAAGAGTCACTTCTAACTTTCAAATGCATACAGGCGTTTAATAATCTCACAAATTATTTGAGCATGTATCATCTGTGTTATTTTTGATAAAAAGTTCAACTTTGATGAGGATATCTTGGAATGTCTGAAATAATGCTTTACTCTTGATAAGCTGAGGTACTTAAAAAGGGAAGATTTCAAGTTTTGAGGAGCAAGTATGCATTGTAATATCATTAAAATTATTGTATTGCAACATACATCTAAAGTAGTAACTTGGTTTGGATGTTTGAAAGAAGAAATTATCTTCTTACTGTGGTTCATTTCCATCTGTACTGAAGCAGAAGTAAATTCATCAATGGGAAAGTCTGCATTCCATTTAATTGAAAGACAAGTTAGGTTTCAATTAAAGATCAGTATGTAATTACAGTTTTTTAAACTATTACATGGTGAACAAAAATGGCTGTGGAAGTACAAATTTTCTATGATCTCTAGGTAAGTTCTTAATGGAGTAGTGCAAAACCTTCAGCAAATGTTTTTTTTCCCTTTGCAAAGCACTGTAATGTAAATTGTACTGAAATTCATCATATCAGGAAAACATTACATTGACAGTGACTAAAATGATCTACTGTCGTTCCACTTTGAAATCACCTCCTATGTCTGACAAATGTTCTTTCATCAATAAACAATAAATAAGTGATATGATTACATATTCATCAGAAGCCTCTCTAATATAACATGCATTGCTCACGGATTCATCGCTAATGGGACAAAAGCTACGGTGAAACGGCTTTATGCTGTAACATTCTCTAACCTACGATAGTCCTTACAATAAATATGTTGCTGACAACCTCATTAGTAAGAGATAAAAAGTTAAAAAGAACCTTCCCAATGTGTTTTCACTATAGTATTGTCTTAAATTAATGAAGTATTATCAAATCTGTCCATTGTACTGTTTTGCTATATTTTGGAAGACATATTTTCATGTGAAGATCGTCATGGTATTGTGAAGCATTAAACAAACTTGGTCACATTTCTTTGGAAATGTGCAACTATTTCCGTTTTGTAAAGTTTTAACTTTAGAGTTTAATTTTGCATATATTAAGAACAGATTGAAGTAGATTGCAGGCCAACACTCGAATTGAAACGATCAAACGACAATAAAAACAGTGAAGTGCCTTACAAATGTCATTACTCTACAAAATGAGATCGCAATTGGGGAACTCCTTCAATGGCTACATTTGCCACATGGGGTCTGACTGAGATACACAGACCAGTATAATGGCTGGTCTTTGCTGGGTGAACTGGTCTAAACAGAGCAGTAACACTGACAGTACAAGTGGCCTCGTTGTTCCCGAGCTAATGAGGAGGAAAGCAGCTAAGCTCCTATTCCTGATCGTTGGATAGTGGACCGGGCTGGAAAGTAGACGTCTGTGAGGGTTCTGTGAGACAAGATCGTTGCTGGCTATGGCGACCGACACAATTGAACAAATTGCCCACAGGCAATTTCTGGATTCTCAGGAAAAATGACCACTTGGTGAATTATTGGAGCACTGCACAAACTATTACTTTCAAGATCAGGAAAGACGATTCAGAACAAAACCTGCAGTCTTGTATCATTTACTGGTACAGGTGCAACATCGAAAATTCGGAGTTCCGGAATCCGGAGTGACCAGTGACAGCGTCGTCCGAAATCCGTTAAAACCTTCTGGAATCCGGACCCGCCGACCGCCGCTGCCCTTACCTCGGGGCCTCGTCGCCGGCCCACCCAAACACCTCCTCTTCAACAGGGCCCGCCTGAACAGCTCCTCCTCGGTGCGACTCACCCAAACACCACCTCTTCGGTGGGGCCCCGCCCGAACAGCTCCTCGGCAGACCCCACCCACCCCCTTTTTCTGATGTTCTGAAATCTGGAAGTACCGAAACTGGGCTTGTGTGTTTCCGGATTTGTGGTGTCAGAAAGACGATCGAAAGTCCAGAAAAGCCTGGAATCCATAACAGCCTCGGTCCCGAGGGTTGAGGATGACACCGTCAATGAGCTCATGATGAATTTGACAGAAGATCAGAAACAACTTGATGTCATAACCAGTTACGAAGAAATAATCTGAAATTGAATCCAGGAAATGTTCACCATCAATGTTGTTTAAACTTTGCTGTGGAACTCTGGCATAAAAAGGTGGAATGAGTTTGTCTAGAATTGTTCCATCTGAATTAACTAATTTATTTAAAAATTCAAAGAGAAAAATTTCATGCTAATGTATTAACCGTTTGGATATTTTCAACTGCAGGAATCGATTTTCAAGTGAAGCTTCCATCAGGGCTGGCTGCCCGTCCAATGGAAGCGATGGAGGCACAAACTATTTTTCTGGTCAGGCCTCATTTGCATTCTGTCAGTGAGCTGCTCAGGCTTGTGAAAAATCTGGCTCCACCGTGGAGCCGTGCCATTGCAGGTAAGTTGTCGGTCGTGAGGCGACCTTGGGGAGTGTCATGGACTGATTGATTTTGGTAGAGGAATGCTAACGCTTCACCCGGTTGCACAAAAGTTAATTTTAAAACCTTCTATGCAACTTTTTTTTTTTTGAGCGCCTGTGAAGGATTCGCGGCTTCGCTGCTCAATGGCAAGTACCAATGGGCAGAGCGTGCCTGCCACATGTCCGCCCCTTGGAAAACAAAACTCAATGGACCGCACATTTTAGCCTCTCCGTACGATGTGCGCACCCCCACCCGAAGAGGCCTCGCACAATGCGCATGCGCCGAGAACCGACATTTGCGATCAAAATGTCGTTTGACAGATCGCATGCATCCTGTGGAGAAGGACATTCACGCGCAGAAATTTGGGCTATTTGCCCAACTCCTGCCCAATGAATGTCCTTCAAACTCTTACGCCTGGTAAAAGCAAGCGTTCCGCCTACTTTTACCAACGTAAGTTTTTTTTAAAAAAAGAAAAATTTAATTTTATCACTAATTTTTATATTAAAAACCCTGTCCATTAAGGTAAGTTTATATTTATTACTATTAAAACAAATTCAAAAACAAAGGGGCTGAACTTGGTAGCCTTACCGCCCACTGTCGCTGGGTTTTTTGGGCGGTCTCCCCTCAGTGACAGTTTCCTCTACGCCTCCCACAAGCTGGAAACTGCCTGCTGACGGCCGCTAGCGCACAAGGCACATAAGTGTCTTCCCGCCTGCCGAGCTGCCATTTTGCTGTGGGCAGGAGTCTGCGGTAGCAGGGGAAGGACCGGTGTGTGAAGGCAGGTCTAACCCCGACGGTAAGTAAGAAGACCTGCAAAAAAAGGTTACTGAACTTCTTTTATTTTTCTTTTCAGCGATTTTTGTAGATGGGGGGGTCCCCTTAAGGTGTTGCAGTGGGGCTTTTTTTTTGTATATAATGTTTTATTTTTTTTAGCTATTTCCCCCCCTCCCCCCTCCCCTCCCTGGGCCCAACTCAATCCTCGGCTACACTTCGCTGAGGATTGCATTTGCCGCCCAGATTGGGAGCTCCCGCCCGCTGCCGCCCAGATTCACGGTGTAAGTCATTTTTTTGCTGCCGGGCAGTACTGGCATATCTTTTAGAGGAATCTCCCTGGCAAAGTAGCGCCCGGTCTCTCGGCGGTCCTTTGGGCGGGCCTTAGCTTTCACCAAGTTCGGGCCCAACATTTTTTGAGTAAAACATTTAATTAAATTCAATTTTAATTAACTTTAAATGTGCGTTTTTAAAAAAAAATTTATTTTGTTGTGTTTCTGTGTTTTTGGGGGTATTCTCATTGATAGTAATGGGAGTTCGTACAAACAGAGCTCCCATTAGTATCAATGAGAATACTCCATGTTCATTGGTGGTCCAGGCCCACGTGATCCCAGGTTGAACTTACGTTCCGGGGATGTGAGCCTATTCGCTGGGCTGCGAATAGAGGCCTCGGATCGCAAGTATGCGTTCCTCTGGGACCACCAGGTATTTGCATAAAACATTTTTTTAGTCGTAGGCGTCTGCCCACATGAAGCATCCGACCGCAATATTTGGGCCTTCGGGGTCCTATTAACATCATAGCACTCAAATTTGTGTAGGCTAATGAGACTGCTGACCATTTCTGATGGGCCTCGTGGTCATCCATTTCAAGGCTCCCATCAAAACGGTGTAGACACGAACTGGTAATTGCCAGAAATGGTAAGTGCCATTTACATTGCCTTATGGTGGGGGCTGAAATCAGCTCAATATCTTTTACTTGCTGTACCAGATCACACTGTTAAACCACCCTCAGCAAAGGCAGTTTTTCGATTTAGCCTTCAAGAATAAATTGCAATTATTAAATATTTTAGTGAAAAAAATGTTGCTTTCAGCTTGAAAGCACTCACATCACAGAAGACGACTTGCAAAGTGTTTGCTGTGCATTACTTCGAAAACCACATTCACTCAGAATAACATTTTTTGAACTATGATGTTCTTCTGTATTTTTCCACACGTGCTGAATAGTCAATTATCGGGAGAAAATTTGAGCGCTGCACATATAGCACGGTATATCACAGCCAACACTTTTAGAAGGCCTAACACCTTGATTTTGTTGAAGAACTGTCTATTACATTTTAATGTTTTTCTCCAAGTTTCGTGGCTTCACTCTACTCCCTCATTCTGTTCCATTTTTGGGTCTTTTCTATCCTTTTTACTCAGTCATTTCAACTTCCATATTGTAGACCACTCTTGTCGGCAAGTTTCAATTCCCAGGCCTTCAAAAGTGTCTATTGTAGCTTCAGTATCCAGATGAGCTTTCAATAATGATCAGGAATAAAACAGAAAACCCTATTTATTAAATAGTTGTTTTTAGCTATTGGTCTTAATTGCTACCTTCATAGGACCTCTTGTCATCTTCAATGAGTCAGTCGAGTATCGCACCAGCAGTCCTCATATTAAGTTTAAAAATTGGGTAAGCAACGATTGTATAATAATTATATATTTATAATTGAAAGAATTATTTAACTCTGAGGAGACAAGATCATAAAATCACTGCATCTCAGAGATTAACTTATCCTTTGATAACTTTCAAATTCAAAGTGAATCTTCTTTGTTTTGTCTTAGTGCTAGGAGTGTACAATAATATAAACTGTCTGCTGGAAGGTTCAAACTGTTTTTCTTTCTTTCAGAGTTCCAAAAATAACCTGTTCCCTCTTCCAATTAAGTTCCAAGTTGCCTCTAGGATTGAAACAGAACTGTTTCTTATATCCTGGAGAAGTAATATCAGGACTTTTGGATTTTGAGAATCTGACCATTCAAATACAAAAAGGAGCAGTCAGTCATATAGAAAGTTGAAGCAAACAGCTTTATAATATATGAACTATTCCTCTCAATAGTCAATAAAACTTGCAATTTTATATCAAATACAAAAGCAAAATACTGCGGATGCTGGAAATCTAAATAAAAGCAGAAACTGCTGGAAACACTCAGCAGGTCAAGCAGCATCTGTGGACAGAGAATCAGAGTTCACGTTTCAGGTCGATGACCCTTCATCAAGCTTATTATATCAAAATAACCTTGGTACAAGAGTCTGCATTCAGTTTTAAACTGCTTACATAATGTAATAGGCTGATTCCAGAAATGAGGGGGTTACCTTATGATGATAGACTGAGTAGACTGGGTCTTTACTCCTTGGAGTTCAGAAGGATGAGGGGTGATCTTATAGAAACATTTAAAATCATGAAAGGGATAGACAAGATAGAGGCAGAGAGGTTGTTTCCATTGGTGGGGGAGACTAGAACTAGGGGGCACAGCCTCAAAATACGGAGGAGCCAATTTAAAACCGAGTTGAGAAAGAATTTCTTCTCTCAGAGGGTTGTGAATCTGTGGAATTCTCTGCCCAAGGAAGCAGTTGAGGCTGGCTCATTGAATGTTTTCAAGTCAAAGATAGATAGATTTTTAACCAATAAGGGAATTAAGGGTTACGGGGAGAGGGCGGGTAAGTGGAGATGAGTCCATGACCAGATCAGCCATGATCTTATTGAATGGCGGAGCAGGCTCGAGGGGCTAGATGGCCTACTCCTGTTCCTAATTCTTATGTTCTTATGTGATGGATTGAAAAGAACAGCAACTAAATGAAAACTAAACAAAAATATATTCTTGTCATGATCCCTATGAACCAGAGTGTGAGGCACAATATGTAGGTCATCTGTAAGGCATCCAGGAGTCAAACAGAAAATTTGAATCACTGTATTTCAGTTTAATTGTTATATTAAGTGCACTCTTACTTGACTTCAGAAGGGGCAAGTGGTAGAATAAATTGTCCATTAGACCATGGTTTAGGCTATAAACTGTAAAACATATTTATTAATGGATAAGTGAACACTAGTATTGACACATTGATGGATTTTCAGATGTTACAGGCATAACCATTCCACCTTAGAATGATTGTTATTTCCTATTATGTCTGCTGCACATGAACTGGACAGGGCACACGTTTCCTGAATATTATTTTTCGTGTTCAGTGCTTACTTTCCACAAAATTCCTTTGATCTATCTTTATTCCTCTTCTTAATTCAGTTGGTGAAAAGGAGCGAGTTTTTGGGCTTAGTGGTAGCATTCCCACCTCTAAGTCAGAAGGTGAAGGATTTAATCCCTACTCCAGACAGTGTGTGGGAGCACCATCACCTCCAAGTTCCCCTCCAGGTTACACACCATTCTGACTTGGAAATATATTGTCGCTGGGTCAAAATCCTGGAACTCGCTCCCTAACAGCACCGTGGGAGCACCTTCACCACGTGGACTGCAGCGGTTCAAGGCGGAGGCTCACCACCACTTCTCAACCTACAGTTAGGGATGGGCAACAAATGCTGGCCTTGCCAGCGATGCCCCCTTGTGTCTGCTTTTCCGAGTCATAAGCATTTCAAGGGCACTCGCTGGGCAGGAGTTGGGCAAATAGCCCAACTCTCCGCTCGCGGATGCCCTTTACTTTCGGATGCGTGCGATCTGTCAAGAGTGTAAGTTCTGGGTTTAGGTGTCTGTGCTTCACATGCCTAAACCTGGAACATGGTGGCCCCTATGGGTGTGTGCGCACCTCATATGCGCCCACAGGGGCCGCGAATTCAGGTCCAAAGTCTCTGAATACTGGGTTGACATCCAGCGGGATATGATCACTGGCTCAGTGGTAGTTTTCCCAGCTCGAGTCAGAAGGGTTGAGTTCTAGCCCCATGCCAGACAAGCAGAGACGGGAGCACCGGCGCTGAATTTGCATGTGCGGGGATACTCTCCCCTGCCCCCGCCCATCGTAAAGGGTCGGTGGGCTCGTTAACTTGATTGCAGCTCACCGAGGAGAAGAGCTCACCCAGGAGAAGATACTCTGAAGATTATAAACCGTGAGGCAGGCAATGAATGGGAAACCACCTCAGCTACACATCCCTAATATGTGGCTCATTAATCTCATCTGTGAGGGCCTAAGGCAGTACGCAATAGGTGGGTGGATGGAATTAGTTGGAATAAGACAGGCTGAGAAAATCTAAATTGGTGTCTCAGGCTCAAATAGAGCTGCCAATCAAGCACTTGTAGACAGGATGCTTAGATTTATGAATTGGCTTCTCCCTTAGAAACCTGTCACAGACATTACATCTGTCGTGGGCTGCTTGTGAGAATCAACACGGCTTTTAACTCTGCATGTACTTTAGCAAAAAAAGCCAAATAGCACAGACAACATTGCTTCATTGTCGTTCTCACTTGGGCAGTGTTTAAATTTCTCATGAATGGCTGTTACTGAAACTGAAAGCAGGTGCATTTAAAAAGGAAGCTAGATGAGCACATGTGGGAGAAAAGAATAGAAGGGATATGCTGATAGGCTGAGATGAAGAAGGGTGGGAGCAGCCTCGAAAGGACCATAAACAGCATAAATCAGTTGGGCCGAATGGCCTGTTGCTGTGCTGAAACTTTCTCTGTAATTCCACGTAATATGGCAGTGGCAACACAAGACAGTTGAGGAAAGGAAGGCAGTGGATACTTCTTGGGGGAATTCTGTAAGGGTGCAGGTAGATTTGCAGAAAGTGAAGTGCCCTGGGAATGAACGCTCGGTCTCTCAAATCTACATTAGTGACTTGCATTCAGAAATGCAAATACAAACTGAGACAGAGGAAGTAGCCAGTGAACTGCAGATAAAATTCTCAAATGGGCAGGTCAGTCCCAAATTAAATTCAATACAGAAAAAGAATGATCATTTTTAACAGATTTATGTTTGGACGATTTGCCTGAACCATGCCCCTGAGAAAGTCAAGCTCCCTGGGTACAAAAGGCAGGAAGGAGGGAAAGAGATCGGATTTTCTAGATCACACTCCATTTCATGTTGCGACAGAACTAACAAGCCATTCCAGAAGGTGTAGACCAGTCAGGTTTGTTTAAATTGAAGCATTCCTGGCCTCCGGTCTCATTTTCTGGGTCCATTATGAGCTGGAAGCGCCAGTGCAGGAGCCCAAATAAAGTGCCTGCCCCAAAACCCCTTCCAACCAGAAAGACCACAGGAAGGAGACATCAACTGAAAACTCTGGAAATTTTCAAACCCCTCCATTGGCAGCCAGAAAACCTGAGACAGCACCTCATTTCCCTGCTCCTCCCTCCGCCGCAAGGCCCTCTTAGAGCAGTGTTGCACCAGGGTGCTTACAACAAAAACAACTTGTATAGCGCCTTTAACGTAGTGAAACATCCCAAGGCGCTTCACAGGAGTATTATTTGACACCGTGCCGCATAAGTAGAAATTAGCGCAGGTGACCAAAAGCTTGGTCAAAGAGGTATTTTTTAAAGGAGCGTCTTGAAGGAAGAAAGAGAAGTAGAGAGGCGGAGAGGTTAGGCGGGGAGTTCCAGAGCTTGGGGCCCAGGTAACAGAAGGCACAGCCATGAATGATTGAGCGATTACATTCAGGGATGTTCAGGAGGGCAGAATTAGAGGAGCGCAGACATCTCTGAGGGTTGTTGGGCTGGAGGGGGTTTCAGAGATCGGGAGGGGCAAGGACATGGAAGGATTTGAAAACAAGGATGAGAATTTTGAAATTGAGGCGCTGCTTAACTGAAAACCAACGTAGGTCAGTGAGCACAAGGGTGATGGGTAAGCGGGACTAGGTGACTGGAGTTTGGAATCACTTCTAGTTTACGTAGGGCAGAATGTGGGAGGTCAGCCAGGGGTGCTTTGGAATAGTCAAGTCAAGAGATAACAATGGCATGGATGAGGATTTCAACAGCGGATGAGCTGAGGCAAGGGCGGAGATGGACTATGTCACAGAGGTAGAAATAGGCGATCTTAGTTATGCTTGGATATGTGGTCAAAAGCTAATTTCAGGGTCAAATATGACACCAAGGTTGAGAACAGTCTGGTTCAGCTTTAGACAGGAGTTGGGGAGAGGGATGGAGTTTGTATCAAGGGAACAGTGTTTGTGGCGGGGACGGAAAACAATGGCTTCAGGCTTCCCAATATTCAACTGGAGAAAATTTCTGCTCATCCAGAACAGACGATATAAAAGACCCAGTAATTTTGGGACTGGAGAGGAAACATGGAGAGAAAGCAGGAAAGTCTGCCTTTTTTATATTTGTGATAAATAGTGATCAAACTTTTTAAAGCACGCTGCTTTACCATCTGCAGTTGAAAATTGGCAGCAAATTGACTGTATTTGGTGTGATTTTTCGTGTTTTAGAAAAGAGACAATGCCTGCACAATGGTGTAAAGAAGATGTTGTTGGTTACCCTAGGATTCCATCATGTTAGTGTTGCTCGATTTTCCCTTGGCTAACAGTTTGTAAAGATTTCACAATCCCCTCTCATCTTTCCTTCTCTGACCCCAAACTCTCAGTCCTCAGCAACGGCCTTTGCAAAGTCTCAGCTTCAGCTTGATTTTCGAGCTCGGCATGTTGCTGAGCTCTGTTTCAGTATAATTCATCTCCACATCCATTTCTTCAGACAGAAGTCTTCCTCCGGCACAGCGGACCCTTTCTCCCATCTTCAGAATTCTCATTCCACCTGGACCCCTCCCTCTGGTCTCATGCCCTCTCTTTTCACTGGGAACTGCGTGACATCAGCCGTCTCAATTTTTCTACTCCGCTCTCTCACTCTGACCTACCTCCCTCTGAACTTTCAGCATTGTCACCTAACCTGCTGACAAGGGTGGCGCTGTTGTTGTTTGGCGAACCAACAGCTACCTTGCAGAAGCTGAACGCCAAAGCTCAGACATCTCCTCCCACCTCCCCACAGACCATGACCTCAACACCGAACATCAAGCCATCGTTTCCCAGACTGCCATTGACCTCATCTCCTCTGGAGATCTTCCCTCCACGGCCTCCAACCTCATAACCCCCCAATCTCGCACAACCTGCATCTACCTCCTTCCCAACATCCACAATTAGAACTGCCCTGTTGACCCATCGTTACAGCCTGTTCTTGCCCCACGGAATGGATTTCTTCTGATCTTCATTCTATTTTATCTTCCCTGGTCCAGTCTCTTCCCACCTACATACGTGACTCTTCCAACGCCATCTGCAACTTCAATAATTTCCAGTTTCACGGTCCAACCGTTTTCTTTTCACTATGGGTGTCCTATCCCTCAACACCTCCACCATCGATCATTGAGAGTGCTCTGGTTCTTCCTGGAACAACATTCCATCCTCCGCCTGGCTGAACTTGTTCTCAGATTCAGCAACGTCTATTTCAATTCCACTCACTTCCTCCAAATAAAAGGTGTTGCTATGGAAACTCATATCATCATCATAGGCAGTCCCTCGAAATGGAGGAAAACTTGCTTCCACTCCAAAAGTGAGTTCTCTGGTGAATGAACAGTCTAATTCGGGAATTACAGTCTCTGTCGCAGGTGGGACGGACATTCGTTGAAGGAAAGTGTGGGTGGGGAGTCTGGTTTGCTGCACGCTCCTTCCGCTGCCTGCGCTTGTTTTCTACATGCTCTCAGCGACGAGACTTGAGGTGCTCAGCGCCCTCCCAGATGCTCTTCCTCCACCGGGTGGACTTTGGCTCGGGACTCCCAGGTCCCGGTGGGGATGTTGCACTTTATCAAGGAGGCTTTGAGGGTGTCCTTGAAATATTTCCTCTGTCCACCTGGGGCTCGCTTGCCGTGTAAGAGTTCTGAGTAGAGCGCTTGCTTTGGGAGTCTTGTGTCGGGCATGTAAACAATATGGCCTGCCCAACGGAGCTGGTCAAGTGTGGTTAATGCTTTGATGCTGGGGATGTTGGCCTGAGCGAGAACACTGACAGAGATGTTGGTGCATCTGTCCTCCCAGGGGATATTATGTCGTAGCTATGTCTGCCTTTGAGGGATATGTGGAACATTCTTTGCTCCAGTCCTACTGACGTTCCTTCCCTCACCTCTTTTTTCCAGTACATTGGTGCATCAGTGCTGTTTACTGCTCTTGCCCGAACTGGAAAATGTCGGCAATTTTGCTTCCAATTTCCATACTTCCCTCACCGTCACATAGACCATCTCCGACTTTTCCCTTCCCCAACTTCTCGATCTCCATTTCTCGAAATAGGCTATCTATTATAAGCCCACCGACTCGCACTTCCTCCCAACCCGCTTTCTGTAAGGACTCCATTCCATTCTCCCAGTTTCCATCGCCTCTGTTCTGACGATGTCACCTTCATACCAGTGCTTCCGATCAACCGAAGGTTCCCCTCCACTGTGATTGATAGGGCCCTCGACCGTATCCATCCCATTTCCCGCACATCTGCTCTCACTCTTCCCCTCCCTCTCGGAACAACAATAGGGTTCCACTTGTCCTCACATTCCACCCAACCACCACCGCCCCCACATTGATTGGATCACTATCTGCCATCTCTAGCGTGATACCACCACCAAACACATCTACCCCACTCCTCCCTTCCCCTTTCAGCATTCCGAAGCAATCGTTCCCATCGTGACATCCTGCTCCACTCCTCAATCACCCCCAACACACCCTCCCCCTCCCACGGCACCTTTCCGTGCAAGCGCAGGAGATGCAACCCCTGCCCTTTACCTCCACCTTAACACTTTCCAGGGCCCCAAAACACTCCTTCCAGGTGAAATTGTGATTTACTTGTACTTTATTCAATTTAGTAGACTGTATTTGCTGCTCACAATGCAGTCGGCTCTACACTGGGGAGACCAAATGCAGACTGGGTGATTGCTTTGCAGAACACCACCTTCCATCCGCAAGCATGATCCCGAGCTTCCAGTCGCTTGACATTTTAATTCACTGCTCCACTCTCATTCTGATCTCTCTGTTTTTGGCCTCCTCCTCTGTCCTAATGTAAGCTTCAAGGAATAGCACCTCATCTTTCAATATGGCTCTTTACAACCTTCCAGACTAGTTCAACAATTTCAGATCATAACCACTTCCTTCATTTTGTCAGACAGCAACTGTTGTTAATGGCTCCACTATTTCCATTTACGCCGCCTCTAGAACCATCTTTTGTGTCTTTAGTTGTCCCATTACTGGCACCTTTTGTCATCCAGCGTCATTTCATTTTTGTCACTTAATCTCTCCTGCCTTCCACCCTATTACAGTCCTTCCCTTTTGTTCTTTCCCCGCCTCTGCACTTGCTTAAAATCGATTACATCTCTAACCTCTTCCAGTTCTGAAGCCCATTGACCTGAAACGTTAACTCAGTTTTTCTTCCCACAGATCTTGCTGAGTTTTCCCAGCATTTTCTGTTTTTATTTCAGATTTCCAGCATCTGCAGTACTTTGCTTTTGTTTAAATTTGTAAAGATTATTCATGTGCACAGCTTTATTGTTCTGCAGTGCTTTCTCTGTCACATCATTCATGACTGCTGTGGTGTAACTTTGACATTTATTTCAAGCACATTGGCTTACACGTTACTATTGTTGGATAGATCATGTTTTATTTCATAAATATTTTGCTCGTTCCAAAATCCATCTCAGAAAGTTGGTGTAAAGTAATATACCATATTGTTTTTAAACTTTATGTTTGTAAGGTGCTAATTAATTGGTGCTATTTGCTGAACATTAATTTTTGTGGAGCATTTGATACTCTGCAGGAAGCTTTCAGGGAAAGCTTACAAAAATCAAAAATGAACACTGAAGCAAAAACATAAAATGCTGGAACTATACCACTCAGCCTCTAATGGTGAAAAATAGATTTATTTCAGTTCAACCCTTTCCTTTGATGGGCAACCAATCAGGCTATGCCTAAGACAACAAAGAGGAGAATGTAGAGCAACAGGTAGAAATCAAGAGTTCAAATATGTCTGCTAAATGCTTATGTAAATCTCTCTGTCATTTTCCATTCCTCTCTTTAGATTCATGGGCACATCCTCATTTGTCTTAGTCAGTCTGTTATATATGCAGACTATAGATATACTCTCTGTGTCGTCACTGTATAGTTGCATAAGATGGAGACTTGTTACCTGATGTACTATCAATAAGGTTTACACTGTGCATATAGTAGGCTGGCACCACTAGAGGGTGCAACTGGTGGAGACCAGGGTTTCCTGCCCCTGTGGCAGAGGCTGTCCACCAGAGGGCACTGCGGTGGGAGACCTGAGGGTCATCTGCATAGGTGTGCAGGGCCCAGTATAAAAGGCTGCTCACCATGCTTGTGCCTCACTCTGGAGTTACGAATAAAGGACCAAGGTCATTACAGTTTGAGTACAACACATTGCCTCGTGGAGTCATTCATAAGTCCATCACAGACATAACACAGTCCTTCAAAAAGCTCTTCTGCAGCCTCACTGTACCAGCTCTGATGCAAATCTTCTCTACACCTCATCACTTCCTCCATAATATTGTCCACCTATGGTCCTACCTCATCCCCAACACCTCTGAAACTCTCATCCATGTCTCCATCAACTTCAGCCCGACTTCGCTAATGCTATTCTTCTGATCAGGTGCACACAACCTCCAACTCATCCAAAACTCTGCTGCTCTCATCCTTTCCCTTACTAAGTCCTGGCCACCTATATCTTCTGTCCTTCTTGAATCATCTCCTCTGTTATTCTTGAATCCTTCCATGCATTAATTTCAAAATATTCATCCTCAGTCACAAGTCCCTCTGTAATCTCACTCCAGTCTGTTCAACCTCCTCCAGTACTATGCCACGCTCAAACCTTCTTCTCTAATGAGTGTGGACTATTGTGCATTTTCAGCCATCATGGCTCTGCACTCAAGAACTGTCACTTTGAACCCATCTAGCTTCCTTCATCGCTCCCCAACTTCAAAAGTCTCCTGAAAGCCATCACTTCAATCTTGCCTTCAAAATCAGCTCTCCTAACCTTTCTCCTAACTCCTGTTCAGTGATGGTTTCTCTCTCCCATCTTTTGTAAAATGTTTTGGGCATTTCACACTGTTAAAGATACTACAGAACAACATGTTTTTTTCCCAGGGAATATTCCTTTATGTGAGCCTTCCCTGGAGTGCTCCTTAAAACTCTGGAGGATTTCCAACAGCTGGTAGGTTAGCAGCGGTAACCAGATACCACTTGTCACTGGATAGCTACATTTCAAGCCTTTCAACTAACCCTACAAACTTGGGGGGTAATTTTGACTTTGGGCACCATTATAAAACTATCAATTCAGCCGCCCATTATACATCTCTCCTGATTTTTCATTGGCCTCCTAGACTGGATCTCTTTCCATCCATGTTCCATGGGTGCAGCGTGATCTAATCTCTAGGCCAATGGGTTTATCTAGTGAGAAGCTACAGACATGTGAACCACATAGATCCATGGTTCAGTCATTGGTTGATGCAGAATTAGTTAGCTGATCTCAGCCAATGGTGCGGGCACTACAATTCATCTCCGTGTCCTTGGAATAACAAGGAGAAAATAAGCCAGATCACCAGCCAGTGATCCCTGCTGAAAATGTGAGCGAGGACAAGACTGGATTTACCTCTGGTGGCTAAATGGTCCGCCAGCACTTGCTGTCGAGGCCAACGCTTAAATAATGGTCAGTTGAGCAAGGTATTGGCAGGAAAATGCTGCTTTCTGGAACCATACCCCAGCACGGAATCAGTGCTCTGAAGCAAGAAAGGGATGGGAGAAAGTTGGTGAGAATGGCTATTGAGCGGCTTGTCACCCATGCATGTCAAAGAAGAAACGCATCATACTCACAGTAAATGTTGATATTTATACATACAGAATGGCACTTCAGGTAAGAAAGGTTTTCCTTAATAGTCACAACAAATTGATGCTTTCAGTTGCTGTTTCATTGATTTCAACTTTTAACAATACAGGAAAAAGGGAATAGGACAAAAAGAATCACATGTATGTTGATCTATGTCGCATCAGCTGACAAATCATGAAAGTTAATCAAAGTTTTTTTTTCAAAAGGAAAACAAATTCAAGGTCTGAGTCAATACATATTGGATTTTGCTACCACAGGGTTCGCTGCTGCACTCTTGAGTTGAATTATCAGTATTTCATTACAATTATATGGTGATTAGAAACATCTGGATGATGCTGTTATCAGTGCCTTGCCTTTTATATTGTATGTTCATCAAAATGACAACTGTGACTGAAGGCTGTCAAGATTTAGAAATGAAATGAGTGAATGACAGTCTCAGGACCATTTCCCAAGAGACGTAATTGGCAAGCATCACATTTCGCTCTTTGTAAGCCTGCATATTTCTAAAAGTGAAATTTTCACTTTGAGCTGTGTCAAAAAGTTTAACTTCACAAAAAAACAGCATTTAAAGCCATTTGCAGCTGACTGTGACCAATCCGGTTCTAGGAGATGGAAAGTAATGTCTCTGCATGCAAACAAACATCAATCATGTTCTCTATGGCAATGTAAATTGCTGCTGATGCTGGCTCGCAGCACAATTGTTGATCGAGGATAAACAACTAGTTGCTCCTTGCAGACTTTAAAAGAAACTTTCACTTCTTCCCCGGGATTATGTCTGGGACGACAAGGCAGAAGATTCATGCCAGACCAATAATAGCAGTACATTCTCTTGAGACTTAAAATAAAACTCAGCTGCCAGCAACCTGCATTTTTTAAAACCAGAAACTAACTATGTTCAGTATAATGGCGTGCACCGATACGGGACCAGCTCATTAGCACAGTTCATTTTAGCTCTGACATATCTATAGTTTTGTTTGTTTATGTCTGTATGGTTTGATGCCACGCAAGATAGTATCTCAATATACTGGATTCCATGAAGGGAACACTTTCGCTGCCTGAAATATGCTGTGCGTGACCAAACTCCACCATTTTGTCAGCTGACAGTCTAGAGCAACAGAAAAGACTGGCGCCAGTGTTCGTCTCATTTGTGTTCATTTTTCCACATTTTTATAAATGAGCTTAAAAAGAGTTCAGTAACCCTTAAAATTTATTCATTGTGCTAATTGAATCAAGTTAATAATGCTAATTATAGTGGATTAGCACATTCAGATTTGACTAATTAGAATAGAGCCTTAACCATGTAACTGAATAATTCTAAATGCTTGCTGTACAGACGAAGTATCCATGGATACTGCTATAGATCTCTTCAAGACACTTCACCATGCCAACAATCACTACCTATGACATTCTAATGTAAGAAAGAAAGGGTGACTTACAATTATATAGCGCCTTTCAAGGCCACGGGATGCCTGAAAGGGCTTTACAGCCAATGAAGTAGATTTGGAGTGCAGTCACTGTTGCAATGTGGGCAGCCAATTTGTGCACAGCAAGCTGCCACAAACAGCAATGTGATAATGACCAGATAGATAATCTGTTTTGCTATATTGATTGAGGGATAAATATTGACCAAGACACTGGGGATAACTCCCCTGCTCTTCTTCAAAATGGTGCCATGGGATCTTTTACATCCACATGAGCGCGCAAACGGGGCCTCGGTTTAACATCTCATCCGAATGATGGCACCTCTGACAGTGCAGCACTCCCTCAACACTGCACTGGAGTGTCAGTCTAGATTTATGTGCTTCTGACTCAGAGGCGAGTGTGCTACCCACTGAGCCACAGCTAACACTTAGCCACAGGTAAATGAAAATCAAGAAACCACTTCTAACAACTACTTTCTAATATTCAAGTATCTGTAACACTTCCCAAATAAATTAGTTTTGGATCTAAAGGCGAAATACAATGTCCGAAATGGATCAGATAAGTGTCAAGAAACAACATTTCCCGAGGGCCTTAGTTTATGACAGATTGTGTTCCACAGCAGGTTCTGTCTAATTATTTGTTTACACATCATAAGCAAAGCCACTACATTTTGTTTTCACAGAAAGCAGTGGACCAAATTACAGAATGTAATTTCCTCAAAACACTGCTAAAAATCCCACAGTCCCACATAATATAAACAGAATGTAACCAATTCAGTCACAATAAATCACTGGCCCTGGTAACAAGGCTTATAGTCAGAGTAGTTTTTGAGTTATTTGGGAACGATGTTAGCTTTTGCTGGTTTTCTCGTTTAGTATGTATGCCATCAGTAAGTAGTAAAACAATGGGGTAAATTCTCATTTTCACCGCCTGGGCGGTAATCTGGCGGAACGGATCGACCACTCTTTATAGAAGCCACCCAATTTTCATTCGATTTAAAAAGCGGTGGAGTCAAACATCTATCCCGCTGGAAGAGAAGATGAAGCAAGAAAAAACCCATAATCGCCATCGAACTCATCCTTGATTCCATTTACAGGACTGGAGTCAATTCTGTATTAGTGCCAAGTCCATTCCTGATTACTGGGTGTTGAATGGGGAATTCATCCACTTTTACTTTTTAATAATGTTGTAATGGCGCTCACAAATGTACTCCAACATCCAAAATCCTCTTTTTTGGCAAATGTGATGAAATACGTTGGGTCAGATTTTCCTGGAACAGGGAACTTTGCAGCGACACCCAATAGTTACACATTTTCCTGCACCCTTCAGCTCAAAATATTTTTGCGGCGTAACTTGCTGGAAGCACAAGCTTACAATGGAACGGCGAGGGCATCAGAGCATGAGGAATCTCAGTGAATGGTGGAATCAACAGTGTACAGGTATCTCTTTATCCAATGAGATTGAAGGAGACAGAAACAATTGAAATGGAGCATGAATTAGAGTCAAATCAGGTACAGAAAGAAAAATAAAGAGAGGGTAGACAGATTGGAGGAAGAGCGAGAAAAAAAGACAAAAGTAAAAGTAAGAAATAATTGAAAAATTAAACATTTGACATTTTTAAATCTCTAAGAACAATTTATCACCCGAAAGAATGAGACTCCACAGTTTAAATTGTTTCATTTCTGGACCAGATTGGTTGATTGGCACTGCATTAACAATGATCACATTGTTCAAATGTACTTACACTGTTAATTACAACAATTAACTTTCAGTGGCAAGTTGAATGGAAAATTAAAATGCAAATCTAGCAAGTTCTTAAATGTAACGGGGAGGCCAAGTGCAAGATGACGTCTATGCGAAACAAACAGTGAAGCGGCGTAAATCGACCAGCAAGTTCGAGAAATTTGCAACTCACGGCAATCCCCTGAATTTGCTGGTCAATTTGCACATTAATGACAGCGTGTGCTGTTAACATGCTCGAGTGCTGCAATGTGCCCAGAAGCAGTGACAAGCATGGACCATTGCTTGGAAATCAGGCATGGACCTGCTGGTACAGATAGTTCCACACAAGCTACACATTGGTGGAATAAAAGCTTTAGCAGCTCATATATGCAGCACTCCTGTTTTTAGGAGCTCATTCGGACAGATTAGGTGATTTGGCAGATTAGGGATCTGGACGAGATATGCTCTTGCGTCCAGCATCGTCAGTCTTTTCTGTTAGTAAACCCCACGTTCTTTGTAATTGGGAGAACCTTTGCTGCCCAATATCTTTTCATATAATTGTTACCATCCTGGCTCACACTGTTGCAGGAACAGGATACTATAATCTCCCACATACCACCACGTGTTTCTATTAGCTTCTGAAAGACCGACCACTGATCACTTTAGTGAGTTGTCGGCAATTTAAACAAAGGCTGTTATGATACAAATAATATGGAGAGTAATGCATACTGTGAATTCTAACATATTTCATAATGCTCTGCGTAACACTATAAATAACAGAGCAAATAATATCCCTGTTTAGAGGGTTATATGGTTTCTTTTGACCAGCAGCTTCTCTGAAATTGATTGGCACCAAACTTAAAGATGGAGCCCTCACTGTCTGGGGGTAATTTTAAGCTAGCTCGCTGGGCGGGAAACCCACAGGATCAGATGTAACACCAGTTTTACTCACTGCCTAATATTCCTCTCCAGTGACTTCAATGGAGAGTAAAATAGGGTGGGGGCGCAAAACCAGCGTTGTATCCAATCCTGTGGGTTTCCCGACGTGGGGATTAGATTAAAATTACCCCTATTCTCAGCAGATCTAAACAAACTCTCTCGCATCTTCCCTTCTTAAAACTTACTTTCCTAGCTGGACAGGAAGCCTAAGGCTTGACCCGTGAGTCTCCCCCAACTCCCAATACCTGTGAGTTGAACCGCTAGTCAAACCCAATTATCTTGGAATCCTCCCCCATGTACAGTTCCTAAAGGGTGTGTTCCACCATGTCTTTGCTTTGCTGAGGGAGAAATGATCCATTCTGATACGTGTGAATATCACAAAGAGATGTTAGAAACCCCAAACTCATATGGATAACAGTTTTGATAGCTGGCCCCTCTTTGAGCCAGCAGCTCCAGCCTTTTTTCCTGTGACAAATTTAAAAAAAAATGTGCTGAACCTTTGGGATTTAATCAGAATCTTGAATCTGACTTTATGTCAAAAACTTAGACCAAAAGTCTCCTCAGCCAAGTAGCCAAAAGACTCCAAACAAGGCAAGTGCAATACACGTCAAGGTTGAAATTTAGGGAGCCCTGATACTCTATAAAAGCCGGGAGAACTCAATGTCTTACTCTTCTTGTCCATGGAAAAAGTGATTTACCTGCTTGCTGTGACAAACAAGACATCAGTCATCTGCTTCATGCAGTGATGCAGACTGACTGATGTTATGGATGTTTGCACTGGCCTCCTGGAAAATGCCGAAGGCAAAAATGTACAAGGTGACCATCACCTTCACTGCCACTGTCAACACTGCTCCTGCCTGGAGTTCGACTGTAGTTCTGCAGGATAGCGCACAGCTCCAACACTGCCTCCCTAGTGTCAACCCATGGCTCAGTGGATAGCACTTTCGCCTCCGAGTCAGAAAGTTGTGGATTCAAGCCCCATTTGAGAGACTTGAGCACACAAATCTAGGCGGACACTCCAGTGCAGTGCTGAGGGATCGCTACACTGTCGGAGGTGCCGTCTTTCGGATGAGCCGGATGAATCTGCCCTCTCGCATGATGTAAAAGATCCCATGGCACCATTTTAAAGATGATCAGGGAAGTTATTCCCGGTGTCCTGGCTAATATTTATCCCTCAGTCAACATAACAAAAAAAATCAGATGATCTGGTCATTATCACATTGCTGTTTGTGGGACCTTGCTGTTTGCAAATTGGCTGCCGTGTTTCCCACATTCCAACAATGACTACACTTCAAAAGTACTTCATTGGTTGTAAAGCACTTTGAGACATTCGATGGTCATGAAAGGCGCTATATAAATCCAAGTCTTTCTTTTTTAGTGATATCATTGCGTCTGAAGATATTGCTCCTCTTTGGGGTTCAGACAATTTCAGTGTGGTCGGTATATTTGGTTGGCAGGGTAACTTCAGCTCGGAACTCTCATCCTGTGATGATGCTTCATCTCCTTGATATCAAAATGGATGCTCCTCCTCCAAGCAGCTTATGCACAATAGGATTCCGAATGGTAGACCCATGGTGTTAAGGAGGATGGTGGGAGCACAGAGTGGCCAGCTCTTCTTGAAAGCTCGTTACCACAGTCCAACCCTACTGCAAAGGTAAATGAACACCTCACTGCTCAAAATTCAATTTGCCACTTACTGCTTATGTTGGTACCAATGAAGATGTTGGTCACTGCAACAACAGTCAATGTCAGCTTCAAGCACTCTCCTCCAACATTTCAGTACAAACCAAAAGTTGGATACGGGATTTCACATATGATCTGCAATCTATTCTTCAGAATAAGCAAATCATTTTCCATAAACTTATTTTATACAGTAACAAGGCCTTCTTTTCTGTGCACAGGACAATTTTAAACATTCTTATTTGGGACTGAAGTTTTCACACTTCATGCATTGCTAACGAACGTGGCAAAATTATAATTGGACCTTTTAAAGATTGGTTGAGCTCCAAGGACGCGTGGTATTGCATTTAATGGCCCCCCACAAAAGAAATCACAGAAAAAAATCCCTTTTCAAAAGGTTGTTTGCAATTCAAAGGAAACAAAGCTACAGTTTACATTGTCTGAAGCTTAGCTTTGATTAGTTACATTTAGCAGAGAACAACTGAGTGCATTCCAAGTGAAAACAAAGGGATATGATCGATGTAAACACATCAGAGAATACGGCATAGTAAATCTCACTCCCCAAATACTGCGCAAAGTTCACCAAGGAAGCCTTTGTGCCTTAAAACTATTTTGCTGTGGCGAAGATTCCTGAAAATCAAAAGGTATTTAAGAATTCTTATTCAATGAGTCTTTGTGTGTACTGCATACTAATACCCCTATACACATAGCTTTTCATCATCATCATAGGCGGTCCCCTCAAAACGAGGATGACTTGCTTCCACGCCAAAAAAAAGGACGAGTTCATGGGTGTTTCAATGAAGGACGCGAACTACATCCTGAAGGGTGGAAAATGCCTGCGCGTGAATTTTTTTTATCGTGGGGTGGCCGTTGCACACCAGCCACCACACAGGCTTAAAAGAGCTAGGTCTTCGTCCAGTGGCAAGAATTACCCAAGACAACTGGAGATCAGCTCTGCTGCACGAACCTAGTGCGCACACGTATCACAATGTGGGCTGGTCTGTGCTGCCCCTGGGCCCCTGGCACCAAACTCGTGCCTCCCCTGGGCCCCAATCATGTCCCTCCACAGTCTCTCACTACTCCTTCACCCAACCTTGCTGCTCCTGCTGTATCTGCCCATGCTCCAATCATAGTTTTTGTTGGGCTGCTTGTACATTTGCAGACACATTGAAAATAATTGCACTTTAGCCAATCAGCAAAAGCTTTAATAGTTGGGGCTAAAGTTGGTCCAGTGATTTGTACTGAAAGATATCCATCATCATTAAAAAAAAATGTTCGCAGAAAATTCACCTGTACCATCAGGATGCCAGTACTAATAATGGGCATTTGTGCACTTCTAGACAATGAAAAAAAAAAGCTCCCATTAAACTTTTTTCCCCCGACCAGTTGGTACCTGGAACTCTGAAGATTAACCAGGTCGATTTGCAGAATTCTAGGCCCCAACTGATAGAGACAAAAAGGAATTGAAGCTGGTTTGCTGCCAACTGCCAGCTTGCTTCTCATTGTGACTCCCATCTCCAAAATATATAGTGGACAAGCCTAAGAAAAATACTCACTTATTCTTTCAAGAAAAAGGTAAGAAATGGGAGAGGAAGATTGTTATTGAGCACTTTGTTCCAACAGTGAGTGCAGAGGTTGAACATTTGCTTGAAAGAATTACCGAAGCTTGGCAATCTGGAGCAGCTGAATTGATTAGGAGAGAAGTGGCAAGATTGCTAAGGCTGTACTTTATCTCTGTTGATACTAATTGAGCTTGTCACACTGTCAGCTCGGACACATTTCTCCGCAAGTATTCTCTCAATATTACCAGCACTTAGCATTTTACCACCACTTCTTCCAAAGATTAATAGAAAGGAACTGGTCTTAGGAATTGAGGGAAATGTTCTGATTATACCAAATTGGGTAGGTAGGGAGGGGGGTTAATGGTAAATTGTGACCAGGATTGTGAAAAGACTTTGACCCTGATATGAGCTATCAACCACATATCCGCAGCATAACAAAGATCGCCTGATCCACCTCCGTAACATTGCCTGTTTCCGCCCTTGTCTCAGCTCATCCACTGCTGAAGCCCTCATCCATGCCATTGTTATCTCTAGACTTGACTATTCCAACGCACTCCTGGCTGGCCTCCCACATTCTACCTTCCGTAAACTAGAGGTGATCCAAAACTCGGCTGCCCGTGTCCTAACTCGCACTAAATCCCACTCACCCATTACCTGTGCTCGCTGACCTACATTGGCTTCCGATTCGTAACGTCTCAATTTCAAAATTCCCATCCTTATTTTCAAATCCCTCCATGGCCTCGTCCTTCTCTATTTCTGTCATCTCCTCCAGCCCCACAACCCGCCCCCGCACCGAGATGTCTGCGCTCTTCTAATTCTGCCCTCTTGAGCATCCCTGTTTATAATCGCTCAAGTATTGGTGGCCTGAGCCACAAGCTTTGGAACTCCCTGTCTAAACACCTCTGCCTCTCATCTGCGCTAATCTTTACTTATGTGGCTCGGTGCCAAATTTGTTCACCTCATGATACTCCTGCGAAACACCTGGGGACGTTTCACTATGTTAAAGCCGCTATATAAATACAAGTTGTTGCTGTAGACTTTAATATGACATATAGGAGTCAACAGGAAGAGCAGATAGATGACAGATGCAGTTCAAGTTCAAAATTCATGCAGTAATACACTTTCAAAGTAAGAATAGAGAAAGGAAATGCATGTTAAATGGTAAAATTTTAAATAGCCTAGAGCAGCAGAGCGACCTTGGTGTGTGGATAAACTGGTCATTAAAAGTGACAGTGCAAGCAGATGGAAAACAATGGAAATGGTGTATGTCATTTCCCAAGATCTTACCAGGAATGAGAGGTTATAGTTATGCAGAGACATTTGAGAAGTTAATGCTTTTTCACCAGACTTGAGAATATCAAGGGTGACCTGAAAGATATCTTCAAGATTATGAAGAGTTATGATAGTTTTATGATAAATTGTTGCCACTGAAAAGAGGAGAATACATTTAAATGAAAGAAAGAAAGGCATTTATATAACGCCCAAAGAGCTTAGCACAAAAAGAATTAAAACGGAAGTCAGGAAAAAAATAAGACACAAGAGGGTGGTCAGCATGTGGAATTGATTGCCTCAAATCATTGTTGAAGCAGAATTCATAATTTCTTTTAAAAATCATTAAATAATTGCTTGAAGCAGAGGAATATTAAAGGGTAAGGGAATGAGTATCAAACTACAATTAGAGTAGATCCCTCATGTGGAGAAAAACAGCAGCACCGCTTTGAAGGCCCACGAGCCTTATTTTTATGTTGTAACATTCTATGTGACACTATATAATGATATTTTGCTGATATCGGAGTCCTGATCACATTATGGGGTGAGGGTGAAGGTGAGGAGTGGGGAAATGTACTTGGTGCAGTTAATGACTTCAAAAGTTGTGAGAGTTAACTTGTCTTCAGTAGAAATAGAAATCGTAGTAAATTATATTTTCCTGAGTTGAATTTTTTAACATTGATAGGTTGCATCAATGCTGCAAAGTTCAGCCTGAGGGACATGGAAAGGGATGTTTCGACTATGCGCCTTTATCTTTTGACTCTCTGTCCTGCCCTGTCCTCGCCCACCCCCCACCCCCAGTTTATGACAAATACATAAACGATGAACAACTACCACGCTATCAACAAACCGTGAATTCTGTTTATACCTATTCATCACATGTTTTAAAATCAGTAACAAGAAACCTGGAAATTCAGACAAAAAATATCAGACAAAAAAAAACATCAGCCAATCTTAAAAGGTCTAATCCTCCAGTTAGCACTCATATCCTGTAGAAAATGTACTAATAAAATGTATAACTCAATATTTCAAAAGGTTTTTGTCTTCAGGCAAATACAAGTCTCATAACTGCCTCCTAAATTCTTACGCAATGAAATGCTTTCACAATATTAAACTTCCCACTTCTGCAAACAATAAAACTGGAAAAGGTTAACAATTCACGGCATTAAGCAGAGAAAGAGAACTAATCCATCACTGTGCTCAAAACATTTGTCCTCTCTATCTGTACACCCAATGCTCAGACAGTTGATGAACAGTGCACCCATACTCTCTGCTCTGTGCCCATGGGACTTGGAACAGCTCCTGATGTGACACCTGCCCATTCCATCACATCATCTCGCTAAATTCTTTTGCCTCTTGATCTTTCAACTTTTCCAGATGGTAACAACAACAGCAACTTCCCTTGCAACTCCCAAATATAGATTGGAAATTCTCAGCATAATCTGCACCTGAACTTCTTTCTTTTGTTAGTTCATGGGCCCTTTCATTCGTTATCTTCTCATCCAACTAATCTTCATATGTCTGTAGCTCATATCCCCTCCATTACCCAGACTGTATACTTCCACCTCCGTAACATCGCTTGACTCGGCCATTGCCTCAGCTCATCTGCTGCTGAAATCGTCATCCATGCCTTTGTTACCTCGAGACTTGTCTATTCCAATGTTCTCCGGTCTCCCATCTTACTTAAACTTGTGCTCATCCAAAACTCTGCTGCCCGTATCTTAACTCACTCGAAATCTCGCCCACCCATCAGCCCTGTGCAATCTCGCCCACCCATCAGCCCTGTGCTTGCTGACGTCACTGGCTCCTGATCTGACAAAGCATCAATTTTAAAATCCACATCCTTGTTCTCAAATCCTGACATGGCCTCACCCCTCCCTATCTCTGTCGCCTCTTCCAGCCCTACAAGAATTAGAGATCTCTACGCTCTTCCAATTCTGGCTACTTTGTGCATTGCCAATTTTAATCTCTCCACCATTGGCCACTGAGCTTTCAGCTGCCTTGGCCCTAAGCTTTGGAATTTCCTCCCTAATCCTCTTTGCTTCTCTAACTTTCACACCTCTCCTCTTTTAATATGCTACTTAAAACCTACCTCTTTGATCAAGCTTTCGGTCATCTGTCCTGATATCTCCTTCTGTGGCTTGGTGTCAAAAATATTTTTTTTATTGATAACGCTCATTAAGTGCCTTGGGACATTTTACAACATTAAATGCGCTATATAAATGTAAGTTGTTGTTGCAGCACCATAACGCGAGCATTTTCAGTCTTCTTATTTCCGTATTCAATTTTCATACCTGTGAGTGTGTTGCCAATATGTGGAATTTAATACTTACCATCAGCTTGAAAAACAGAATCACCACTCGCAGCTTAATCTGTTTACATAAAGTCCACTCCGAGGCCAGTTTTCGGGAGGTCCTCATTCTTTGTGGTTACCACTGACTGTGCCTTGAGCATTTATTCTCAGTTCACAATCCAAGCTTATCTGATTCACATTCTCACATATCTCTTATAATTTCTTTGAGATGAAAAGAACCAAATTCCAAAATCATCCAGTTTGTGTCTCAATGAATTCAGAGCATATGTTGAAGGTTCGATAATATAAACTGGATACCAGTACACTTCTGATCTTTGCCCATTTTGTTAACTCAAACGGCTTGTTGATCCAATCAAACAATATATTTTGCAATTTTACTCACCATCCCTTTGGTCTCTTAAATCTCTTCTGCCTTCCACAGACCTTCCCTTTTGTTCTTTCCTCCCCTCCCCCTTTCACTTCCCCTGCACTTATGAATCTTTTGCATCTCAAACTTTTCCAGGTCTAACGAAGGGTTACAGACCTGAAACGTTAACTCTGTTTCTCTCCACAGATGCTGCCTGACCTGCTGAGATTTTCAGCATTTTCTGCTTTTATATAATGGCCTAGAAATCCCGGTCGAGGGCTTCCCACGGGCGAACAACAGAAAAAGGTAAAAAAGATGCGCACTTACCTGTTGCTGCTGCGCCCACCAGAGATCTCGGTCCTGAAGCCTCCTCTCCCAAACATCGCAGCGCGTGTACTTTGGGACGTCCATAAGCTGGAGTCACATGGCTCTGGGCAGCCAATCCGGGTACAGTATTTACTCATTCATAATAATGGGAACTCCGTAAGTAGGAGTTGTTATTATGATTGTGTTTGGGTGTTTGGGGGGGATGTTTCTCAAATAAAAAAAATACACCTATTTAAGATTAATTTAAATTAAAGTTATTAATTTCTTATAAAAAAATATATATTTTTCCAATTTACAAAGAAGTTCTTTAAATTATGGTTTAAAATAAATAATAAGGGTTTTTAAACAATAAAATGTGTTTTAAAAATTTTATTTTACTATTTTTTTTATGTTTTAAAACTCTCAAGCCTGTAAAAGTAGGCTATGCACCTGCTTTTATCAGGCGCAAAAGTTCTCAGGATATTCGCTGGGCAAGGTATGGGTAAATACCACAATCTTGCCCTTGCAAATGTCCTGGCTGTGGGGATATGGAGGATCTGTCAAGCTTACTCTAATGAGCCAAGTTGTTCCATTTGTATTTACCTGAAAATGTGGAAGCTTGCTCAGCTATGTCCTAGCCACAAAAAAGGACAAATCTTACCAAGCCAATTACTGCCCTCTCAGCCACCTCCCAATCATTAGAAAAGTGATAAGTAGGAGTCACCAATAGAACCACAAGCAACAACTACTCATCAGCAACCTGATCACTGTTCTCAGTTTGGATTCTGCCAAAATCAGAAACTCATTGTAGACCTGATGTCGACATAGAATGTCAGAGGGGAGGTGAGTCATCCTGAAAATCATGGCAATATTTGCCAAATGTAGTACCAAGTATCTTGGTAAAACTGAGCTCAATAGGGGTTCAGGAGAAAACCCTTCAGTGGCTAGAATTAAAGGAAGATGGTCGCTAATGTTGCCAGCCAATCATTTCACCCCTTGAACATCACTGCAGGAGTTCCTTTAGCCAACATAAGAACTGAACAACACAAGAAATGTTATGTATTTAACCCTTTGTAGCCTGCATCACAACAGACCACCAAAGGCCCACCTGTTGGGAGTCCCAAGGGATCCCAGCATCCCTTGGGAGCACAGTATATAAGGCCACCCACGAGATACCTGCACTCTGGAATTGTAATAAAGGAGCTAAGTTCACACGTGCTCATTACACACAGTATTCAGTCTAACCATTTATTATAAGTGTAACAAGAAATAGGAGCAAGAGTAGGCCATTTGGCCCCTCAAGCCTGCTCCACCATTTAATAAGATCATGGCTGATTTGATGATGGACTCAGCTCCACTTCCCTGCCCATTCCCCACAACCCTTTATTCCCTTATCACTCAAAAATCTGTCTATCTCTTCCTTAAATATATTCAATGACCCAGCCTCCACAGCTCTCTGGGGCAGAGAATTCCATAGATTTACAACCCTCAGAGAAGTTGTTCCTCCTCATCTCAGTTTTAAATGGACGGCCCCTTATTCTGAGACTATGTCCCCTAGTTTTAATTTCTCCTATGAATGGAAACATCCTTTCTGCATCCACCTTGTCGAGCCCCTCATTATCTTACATGTTTCGATAAGATCACCTCTCATTCTTCTGAACTCCAATGTGTATAGGCCCAAACTACTCAACCTATCTTCATAAGTCAACCCGTTCATCTCCAGAATCAACCTAGTGAACTTTCTCTGCACAGTCTCCAATGCACATATATCCTTCATTAAATACGGAGACCAAAACTGTACGCAGTACTCTCGGTGTGGCCTCACCAATACCCTGTACGGTTGTAGCATGACTTCTCTGCTTTTATACTCTATCCCCCTTGCCATAAATGCCAACATTCCATTTGCCTTCCAGATTGCTTACTGTACCTGCATACTAACTTTTTGTGTTTCATGCATAAGGACCCCCAGGTCCCTCTGTACTGCAGCACTTTACAATTTTTCTCCATTTAATTATAATTTGCTTTTCTATTTTTTCTGATAACCTTACATTTTCCCACCTGACAAATTTTTGCCTGTGTCTATATCCTTTTGCAGATTTTTTGTGTCCTCCTCACAATTTTCTTTTCCACCCATCTTTGTGTCATCAGCAAATTTGGCTACATTATACTCAGCCCCTTCATCCAAATCATTAATATAGATTGTAAATAGTTGAGGTACCAGCACCGATCCCTGTGGCACCCCACTAGTTACCGTTTGCCAACCGGAAAATGACTCATTTATCCCGACTCTGTTTTCTGTTAATTAGCCAATCCTCTATCCATGCTAATATATTACCCCCAACCCAGTGAACTTTTATCTTGTGCAGTAACCTCTTATGTGGCACCTTATCGAATGCTTTATGAAAATTCAAATACACCAGATCCACTGGTTCCCCCCTTATCCACCCTGCTCATTACATTTTCAAAGAACTCCAGCAAATTTGTCAAACATGATTTCCCTTTAATAAAACCATACTGACTCTGCTTGATTGAATTATGCTTTTCCAAATGTCCTGCTACTGCTTCCTTAATAATGGATTCCAGCATTTTCCCAATGACAGATGTTAGGTTAACTGGTCTATAGTTTCCTGCTTTCGGTCTGCCTCCTTTTTTAAACAGGGGTGTTACATTTGCGGTTTTCCCATCTGCTGGGACCTCCCCAGAATCCAGGGAATTTGGTAGATTACAACCAATGCATCCACTATCTCTGCAGCCACTTCTTTTAAGACCCTAGGATGTAAGCCATCAGGTCCAGGGCACTTGTCCGCCTTTAGTCCCATTATTTTACCGAGTCCTACTTCTTTAGTGATAGTATTTCCTCCCTTCTTACAGCCCCTTGATTATCCACTATTGGGATGTTTTTAGTGTCTTCTACCGTAAAGACCGATACAAAATATTTGTTGAACGTCTCTACCATTTCCCTGTTCTCCATTATTAATTCCCCAGTGTCATCCTCTAAGGGACCAACATTTCCTTTAGCCACTCGTCTTCAACCGCTTCCTCAATGACCTTCCATAATCACAAAGACAGGAGTATGGCTCTTTGGTGATAATGCCACATGTTCAGCCCCATTTAGAAGTCTTTTGATAATGAAGTAGCACATGCTAGCCGACAATCAGACTTGGAGATCATCATTCTTCATCTGCCATTCCTTTCTATGGTAACTGAAATTTAAAATCTCCAAAATAAGGGTTTTAACAAAATTAAAATAATCAAAAATTATATATTTCACAATAACATGATTAATCTACTAATTTTGTTTAACATATTTTAATGCTGTCATTAATAAGTTCATTATCATTTATGTCTGGTTTAGCCCATTACATACCATATTGATTTAATTTTACAACTTGTCATTATAGGATTTGTAAGTCAAGATTGCTGGTCCAGTACATACTCACTATGCTACTGTACTAATTACAGGCAGAAATGTCTTATTTAGAGACAGTTGTTTCAATATCAGCACCAAACACTGCCGGTTCAGGTACATAACTGGTGAGATGCACAATGACATTTTTTTCTCTTCCACAAACACTGCAGCCCTGAAATTGCTGGGCCCAGGAGGCCAGAATGAGGATGCACATTGGGTTGGGGCCTGAATTTGGGGTGAGATTGGGATCTATTCCATTTTTGAATTACAATGGAGATGGTGGGGTGGTGGGAGGGCGGTAATGCTTCCTGATCCCGATTGCTTTCCGTCCCGTCATCACTCAGATTTGAAGGAATTTATGCCCCTCATTACAAATCCCTCTAGAGAAGTAGCCTACTTCAAGATGCAGTTGGGATCTAAATTCCAAATGCAAGCAATCGCTCTGGTAGAGGTTGTGGTTAGGGTAATGGCTACGACAAAATTTTCAACCTTACATGTGTCACCTCCCACCCCTGCTGCCGCTCGCCCCCACCCCCCCGTGCGGTGCACATTTAAGACGTGCTATAAATGTAGACAGGCCTACTCCTTTTTATATTACTGATGCCAGCACTTTTGATCCCTGTGTTTTCATTAAGCTGGCTTCATTTAGGACACTTCCTTATTGCCAGCCTGCCGGCCTTCCAATATTGTGTGAGCCCACATCTAGGACACCCATTTGATGTCGCCAGCTTGCCAGTTCGATTTAATTGGCTCTGGCCCCTTTGTTCTTGGCACTGGCGATGGGACCGGCACATTACCCCCTTCACTCCCGGCACATTCCTCCCTTCACTCCCGGCACAGGTGGGGGCCGGCACATTCCTCCCTTCACTACTGGCACCGGCGGCACATTACCCCCCCCCTTCACTCCCGGCACCGGTGGGGGCCGGCACATTACCCCCTTCATTCCTGGCACTGGCAGGGCCCGGCACATGACCCCCTTCACTTCCGGCACTGGCAGGGCCTGGCACATTACCCCCTTCATTCCTGGCACCGGCGGGGGGCGGCACATTGCCCCCTTTGGCTGCTCAAAAGTTAAAGTCTTCCACAATGCCTTGTGTTATGATCTTACATGTCACGCGTTCTGTATTTTTTTTGTAAACAATTTTGCAAGCAATTAACAGGTAACATGCAGATTATTTTAGACAAGCCAACAATATTCTGACTAGAAGGTGATTGGGGCAGGGAGGGGTAGGGGGGGGCAGGTAGAATATTGGATGTGGGGTGCACATGCTCAGCACCACTCAGTCCTGCTCCCCAAATGTGTAGTGCAAATCAGCAGCAAATTATTACAGTGCAATGTCATGTAAGGAAAATATTGAGTTCGATATTGTTGGCTTAGCGCCACCCGTTAAGCTCCACCCGCCTGCCGCCAACTTCATTGCTGGTTTAGTGGCGGCGCTGCCATTTAGCGCTGCGCACTCTCGCGCCACCCACTTGGTGACGTCACTGGCGTGCAATGCCCTCTTAGTGCCGCGTTCATCAACTTGACTGCTCTCGCCTGCAGTCCGGCGCTACTCCTGACATGGAACGCAGGCGCTGCGAGGAAGATCCCAGGGCGATATCTGAATTCAGATTGAACGTTATTTACAGTTACTTACCTTTCTGACCTCTAGAAGACCTGCTAACGTTTCACCCATTTCCTTGCAGTTTTTGCCTGGTCCACCTCACATCCTCTTTAGCTGCCAGGATGCTGGTATTCTAGCGCCTCAAATTTCAGTCGCGCTCCCGCTGCAGAATACCCCGGTTGGAGGTGGTAAACATCGCCTGGTGCTATAGTTAGTGACCAGGTGTCATCACCACCTCAAACAGGGCTATATTGAATTTTTAACCCAATTTATTGTGTTTTCAATTGCTCCATTAAGGACAATAAAACATAAAAATATTTCAAAAATGCTGGAGCTACTAAATACTTAGTAAAGAATACTTTAAATCCATTTTAAACATTGTGTCAGAGGTCACAGTTTTATGTTGTGCATTTTATATGAGAGAGAGGACCTTTGAGGATTTTCTGTAAATATTTTGTCCATATAGGACATCTCACTCCTATTATTGTTGTAATACTGTGGATCATGCTGAGCTAATGATAACTTACTAGGATAATTAATACAGTGTTCTTGCAGGGTCTGGTATTAATTAAGGCTACATAGCATAGCAGGTTTTTGTAATCTTATTATCTAAATGCCAGCTATATATGGTGCTCATGTTTCACATTCTATCTACTCAAAGCATTTTTGTTTTGCTAAGGATTGCAGTAATACTCTGAATACAGATGTGACAGTTACATTGAATTATTTAAATAAAAGGCAGATCATTAATCATGTATGTCATTCAATCTTCTGTTGAGTTTATCTCTTTATTAGCTCAACCAACCTTTGGAAAAGTTAGAAAGCACATCTGAATTAATGAGACAGAAATCCAATATCACAAGGATCAGAAGCTGTGGGTTTTTTGGGTGCAATTTGCCGCAAGTCTTAATTTTGCTCGAAAGTAAATTACAGCACAGGGATAATTTGCAACGTTTCCCCCTGGAGAGGATAGCATGGCTCTTACAATGCATAGCATGTTTTATAAGTATATTTATTTACAAATTAATAGATAACACAATAGCTGGGGCTATTAATAGCACCTGTTGGGCTTTTACAAGAGTGATGTGCAAGCCTTTGCAAGCTTCGGGGAGCTTTTTTTTAAAAAAAAGTAAATACAAGATTATTGAATTGGGTTGATAAATTTTCAAGACATTTATGGAAGGGGATTGAAAAGCAGTGAGATGGCACATCCTCTTTATAACTCTGGTTTCAGTGCTGAAATTGTACTGTGCAGTAGATTTGGGAATGGAATTAAATTTTGAGAAAGGTACGTCAATACACACTGGGGTTAGAAAAAACAGCTACAACGATATACATAGCTTTATTCTTGAATAAAGTCTTCAGAGACCAAGGTGAAACAGCTGATCCAACATTACAAAACAGGAGGCTGGAGCTGCAACCGATGTTAAAATAAGGCGGTAATGAAACAGTAACCAACATATTTCATCATTTCATCTCTTTCCCTGAGTGCTCTTTTGGAAAAAAATATAAAGTGTAGCTTTCTTACCCTACTGAGCTTCCCTTACTTTTCTCGTTGAAAGTACAGCTGAGACACATGGGCCGAAAATTCCTCGCCGGGTCCATACGAAGTGCGCAAGGACTCGGCGAGGCCTCGCAAAAGCTGGTTTTGGGGGCGAGATGTCCATGCGCCAAGAACCGGCTTTTCCGATCTGTCAAAATTTCTCCGCATAGATCCGCCGCATCCCTGGGAGAAGGACATTCGCAGGACAGACATTGGGCTATTTGCCCGACTCATGCCCAGATAATGTTCATCAAACTGGTAAAATCAGGTGCATAGCTTCCTTTTGCCAGCGTAAAGAGTTTTAAAACATATAAAAGTTAAATTTAATCAATCATTCATTTTTATGTTAACTACCCTGGTCATTGAAGTAAGTTTATTTTGAACCCCCTATTAAACACAAAAAAAATTCAAAAAAAAAAGATTTTTTCTCAAACATTTAATTACAATTAATTTTAAATATGTGAGGTGTTTTTTTATTTAGTCTGCTGCGTTTCTTGTTTTAGGAGGGTTTTCTCATTGATAGTAATGGGAGTCCGTAAAAACGGAGATCCCATTTTTATCATTGAGCATACTGCACTGTGATTGGTGGTCCAGGCCCACGTGACTCCAGCATTTCTGTATGTACGGGGAAGTAATCTCCCGTATGCTGCAAATCGAATGAAGGGCTCCGACTGCAATCGAAGGTGTCTCCGGGACCAACAGGTATTTTCGTATTTTTGTTCCAGGTCAGAGACGTTCATCCGAAGGAAGCCTCCGACCGCAATTTCCCCCGCCCCCGTGTTCTCAGGTATCCGCTAACACTGCAATCAAGATGCAAGAGAACCATCAAGGGTAACAAATGTGTTTCTGGCAGGAGGAAACCAAAGTCAATACACGTTGAGACTAAAAGAACAACTATGATTACAAATAAACTGTGACGAGCAACTGCAACACACAGTGAGGATGAAATTGGTCTTTGGCAGTAGCGCAAAATCGGCTCATAGCGAATTGGCAGCCTGTTTCACACTGCACCCAATTTTATTTTCCACTGAAATCGCTATTCAATCTATTGGCAAAGACCAATTCCACTCTCCCACCCCGCCTTTCCGTGATTGAGGCCAGGAACTTACCATGAAAGGAGTTTCAGGTTTGAGCCTGTGTTCCCCACTCAATGGGGCAACTGCTCCCACAATGATATGCTGTAATATTAAACTTTGAATAAAATCTTGCAGTTTCAAACAAATAGAATCTCGTAGGTGTTTTAAAATATAATTTATAGACCATATTTTGTTTGATTTTTAAAAGATAAAATGGCTCAATGTGTTTTTCATTCTTAAAGAAGGACGTAGGGCAGAACTTTCAACTTCAGCAGCGGCATAAAACAGCCATTGTACGCCCTGCCCAATTATGCTATCCATTAAAGTCAACAGAACGGAGAATCGGACAGGGTGTTTAAAGGGCAGTCGATGGGCTGCCGCCTGTTCTACACTCCAGCTGAAGTTAAAAGTTCCACCCATAGATTTTAATGATCCATTATCATCATCATAGGCAATCCCTCGAAATCTAGGAAGACTTGCTTCCACTCTAAAAGTTGAGTTCTCAGATGACTGAACAGTCCAGTACCAGAATTACAGTCTCTGTCACAGGTGGGACAGACAGTGGTTGAAGGAAAGGGTGGGTGGGGAGTCTGGTTTGCCGCACGCTCCTTCCACTGTATGCGTTTGGTTTCTGCATGCTCTCGGCGACGAGACTCGAGGTGCTCAGCACCCTCCCGGATGCTCTTCCTCCATTTTGGGCAGTCTTTGGCCAGGGATTTCCCAAGTGCTGGTGAGGATGTTGCATTTTGTCAAGGAGGCTTTGAGGGTGTCCTTGAAGCGTTTCCTCTGCCCACCTGGGGCTCGCTTGCCGTGTAGGAGTTCCGAGTAGAGAGTTTGCTTTGCGAGTCTCATGTCGGGCATGCGGACGATGTGGTCTGCCCAACGGAGCTGGTCAAGTGTGGTCAGTGCTTCAATGCTGGGGATGTTGGCCTGATCGAGTACACTGACCTTGGTGCATCTATCCTCCCAATGAATTTGCAGGATCTTGCGGAGGCAGTGCTGGTGGTACTTCTCCAGTGCTTTGAGGTGTCTACTGTATATGGTCCATGCCTCTGAGCCATATCGGAGGGTGGGTATCACTACTGCCCTGTAGACCATAAGCTTGGTGCCAGATTTGAGGTCCTGGTTTTCAAACACTCTCTTCCTCAGGAGCTGGCGCACTGGAGGTGGTGTTGGACCTCGTCGTTGATGTCTGCCCTTGCTGATAATAGGCTCCCGAGGTATGGAAAATGGTCCACGTTGTCCAAGGCCGCGCCGTGGATTTTGATGACCAGGGGGCAATGCTGTGTGGTGAGGTCAGATGGATGGAGGACCTTTGTCTTACGGATGTTTAGTGTAAGGCCCATGCTTTCGTATGCCTCGGTGAAGGTGTTGAAGATCCGCACTCAAATGGCGGATGTTCAATACCCAGTTACGGGCACTTTTGTACAATATGATTTTGGTATTGGGATTGACTAAAACCAGTCAATCATGACACATCCGTACTATCAGTTGGAAATTTCTGCATTATTCACTTTTCAGTGCTGTGGTAATACAGATGCAACCGGACATTTTTGCGACAAAACCAAAAATCCACCACGGAGTCGGTCCTTGAGGATTCCGGATTTCGGACGTTGTACTTGTACTTCCGAATCTTGCCTTCGTGCAGCTGTCTAAAGCAAGTTCTGAGCTTGGGTTCAGGGCGCACTTTTCTTTATAATTGCCCAAGTCGGAAATAATTCTACGTGAATTCCTTCATTGGCTTTGAACAAAGCCTTTGCAATCAATATTTTTTTCATTATTTTCAGATATTTGTTTTCTGATGTGGACAACATATTTTCTGCTTCAAGCATTTAAATTACCAGAGTGCATGAAATCTGGATCTAATCCAGTGCCATAACCACTGCATACCTGTTCTGTGAATACATTTTACGATGGGAGCAGGACTCACAGTAACAGTATTAACAGACATAAAACATCTATTACAGCTTTCTACTGCCCCTGCTTATATGTAGTTTTTCATTAAAGTTAATGCATACATGGTCCAAAGTACTTAAGCTTAAATGATCTTAAATTTTCAAATGTATTGAACGCCTGATGAAAACTGATTGAAGATGCGTCAGCATAACAGCAATCTGTCACAACCATGAACATATTGCTGAGCAGACAATTTCAGATTCTTCATGGTCCAAATCTCAGAACACAAAAGGAATGCTCTCACGTGACCTTCTGCAGTATGAAAGCATGTTGCAGAATTTCATCCAGAAACAAAAAGAAGCAAGGCTGGTCTGAACAAATGAATGTTGACAGAAGAGCACACAGGTAACACAGGAAGTAACATTGCCATTTCATTGGAAGCACACAACAAACATTATCACAACCTAGAAGTGCAACCTATATGATAATTCACTGCTGTAAGCTTTAGCCTGGATATCCAACTTTGATATCGACATTTGATTTGCTTTGCTACTACTATATGAAAGAAGAGTGCTATAAACCATCAAACAAGGCACAATTTCATTCATATTTATGCATTTTTGAAGATAAAATCAGACACAATGACCAAACAAGAGCCAGCGCGACTGAAAGCCTAAAACTGCAGTTTCATCCTTCAGGTTAACCTTCCAATCCCATTCACCAACACAGTGCTAGAATATTTAGATCATTTCTGACTTCTTCCTATTTGATCCTTTATAGTTGTAATGCTTTAAGGCCTACCATTTTACATATTCATGTTGACACAAAATATGTTTTATAAAAAATAAAATCACGTTACATTTTCAATGGAAATTGAACATTTAAAAAAATCATGCTTGGAGACATCAAATTAAATGTAAATAGACTGTACATTATGATAATACAGGTCTGAACTTTGATTAATTTACTCAGATCTCAAATTGAAGATTTTGCTTCAGTTGCACCTTCATTGTCTCCCACCGATTTCCAATACACCAGTTTTTTAAAAATTCGTTCATGGGATGTGGGTGTCGCTCGGAAGGCCAGCATTTATTGCCCATCCCTAATGGCCCTTGAGAAGGTGGTGGTGAGCCGCCTTCTTGAACCGTTTGTAGTCCGTGTGGTGAAGGTACTCCCACAGTGCTGTTTAGGGAGGGAGTTCCAGGGTTTTGACCCAGCGACGATGAAGGAACGGCGATATATTTCCAACTCAGGATGGTATGCGACTTGGAGGGGAACGTAGAGGTGGTGGTGTTCCCATGAAACTGCTGCCCTTCTAAGTAGTGGAGGTCACAGGTCTGGATGGTGCTGCCTAAGAAGCCGTGGTGAGTTGCTGCAGTGCATTTTGTAGATGGTACACACTGCAGCCATGGCACACCGGTGGTGGAGCAAGTTAATGTTTAAGGTGGTGGATGGGGTGCCAATTAAGCGACTGCTTTGTCCTGAATGATGTTGAGCTTCTTGAGTGTTTTTGGAGCTGCACTCATCCAGGCAAGTGGAGAGTATAAAATCACATTCTTGACTTGTGCTTTGTAGATGGCGGAAAGGCTTTGGCAAATCAGTTAGTCACTGCAGAATACCCAGCCTCTGACCTGCTCTTGCAGCCACAGTATTTATGTGGCTGGTCCAGTTAAGAATCTGGTCAATGGTGACCCCCAGGGTGTTGAAGGTGGGGCATTCTATGATGGCACTTCTGTTGAATGTCAAGAGGAGGTGGTTCGACTCTCTGTTGTTGGAGATGGTCACTGCCTAGCACTTGTGTGGCGCAAATGTTATTTGCTACTTATCAGTCCAAGCATGAATGTTGTCCAGGTCTTGCTGCACGCGAGCATGGACTGCTTCATTATCTGAGATGCGAATGGAACTGAACACTGAAAAATCACCAGTAAACATCCCCACTTCTGACAATATGAGGGAGGGAAGGTCATTGATGAAGCAGCTGAAAATGGTTGGGCCTAGGACATACCCTGATGAACTACCACAGCGATGCCCTGGGGCTGAGATGATTGGCCTCCAACAACCACAACCATCTTCCTTTGTGCTAGGTATGACTCCAATCAGTGGAGAGTTTCCCCCCCGATTCCCATGAACTTCAACTTTACGAGGGCTCCTTGATGCCACAATCAGGCAAATGCTGCCTTGATATCATGGGCAGTCACTCTCACTTCACCTCTAGAACTCAGCTCTTTTGTCCATGTAATGAGGTCTGGAGCCGAGTGGTCCTGACAGAACCCAAACCCAAACAGAGCGCTGGTGAGCAGGTTATTGGTGAGTAAGTGCCACTTAATAGCACTGTCGATGACACAACATCCCCAGCATTGAAGCACTGACCACACTTGATCAGCCCCGCTGTCAGGCCACATAGTTCGCGTGCCAGACACGAGACTCCCAAAGCAAGCGCTCTACTCGGAACTCATCCACGGCAAATGAGCCAAAAGTGAGCAGCGGAATCGTTACAAGGACACCCTCAAAGCCTCCCTGATAAAGTGCAACATCCCCACTGATATCTGGGAGTCCCTGGCCAAAGACTGCCCTAAGTGGAGGAAGTGCATCCGGGAGGGCGCCGAGCTCCTCGAGTCTCGTCGCCGAGAGCATGCAGAAATCAAGCGCATGCAGCGGAAGGAGCGTGCAGCAAACCAGACTCCCCGCCCACCCTTTCTTTCAACCACTGTCTGTCCCACCTGTGACAGAGACTGTGGTTCTCATATTGGACTGTACAGCTACTTAAGAACTCATGCTAGGAGTGGAAGCAAGTCTTCCTCGATTCCGAGGAACTGCCTATGATGATGATGAAGATGATACCTTTAATCACTTTGCTGATGACTGAGAGTAAGCTGATGGGGTGTTAATTGGCCGGATTGGATTTTTCCTGCTTTTTGGTGGACAGGGTATACCTGGGCAATTGTTCATTTTGTCAGGTAGATGCCAGTGTTGTAGCTGTACTGGAACAGCTTGACAGAACAAGACTAGTGCTGTCAAACAACCAACTTGATTCTTGAGGTTCTTATGTTGTGTTATCAGTCAGTTAAATGGTATTACTCATTGATTGTATTAAAAGTACACACCTCATTGATTATCAGGGGGAGGGGGACTAATTGGATTGCTCTTCGAAAGAGCCGTCACAAATTCGATGTGCTGAATGTAACAAATTTTATTTGTATCTGCTCATTGTATTTATAGATAATGATCTAAATCCAATTAAAAGTTTCAATGATTCCATTCTGAAAAAGCCTTGAATCCCAGTCGTAACCCTTGATTATTCTGTCTTATATTTAATTATAGATGAGGTCACTACTTAAATAAATGTTTTAAATATTAGCAAAGTAATCAACACGGCAAACTGCTTTCTCTATAAACAATGGCTTCAACTATTGACTAATATTACAAACAAAAAGCAACCAATTCATCATAATTATATTGTAGATGTTTATATAGTTATAAAGCAGGGGAGGAGACTATTATATGATTATACAGCGTTACAATTCAATGAACATGGTACAAGGGCAGCAGTCAGCACTGGTAACCATGAAGAATGTGTAGTGAATTAAAAAAAGAGTTTATCTGAAATGATAGAGCTAAACGAACTTAATGCCTGACTGGTCTAATGAAATTCTGAAATTGGAACAGAGTAAAGGAAGTGAAAATGATATAAAATGACAGGATTTTCAGCCAATTAGCATGTGGTAGCCCTCCAGGAGTTTATCACAATTTGAATATTTGCATTGATCAACGTATCACCCAGCAAAGAGCGATCAAGCGATGCAGCGAAATTCTGTATTACTGCCCAAATGTCATTCACTTTCAATGCTAATTAAAATTATGAGTAACTTTATCAACATGTGGTATCATTTCTTCCTTCCTTCTTATTTTAGGTTCCTGACCCAAGCCATTCTAATTTTCCACAGCTACGACTGTGACAGATTTGCTTGAAAACTCCAACGAACATTATTCTGCAGCCAGCCATGACTCATTCTTTCTTTTTCCCTTCCTGCTTTGTCGAAAAATAGCTAAACTGCAGCTCTGCACCTCCTCCCAAAAGCTCAAAGACCAGGAACACATGAAGCAGAAACAAATCCCAAATGTTCATGTACTAAGAGAACAATTGGCTGAATTTTAATGGGCCGGCAGGTTGGGAGTGGAGGGGGAGGCTGGAGGGTGGGGGCTCTAAAGCATTCGAGAAATCCAGGAGAACGTCCATTTCCCATCTGCAGCCAACCAGATTGAGAGGCCATTCTGGCTGCGGATTGGAAGGCCTGCGGCACTAGGCCCCAGAGAGGAGGGGGGAAGGGATCACGTGTGGGCGAGGGAGTGGGGAGATGCCTCGTAGGAGGAAATGGGGGCCTGGGGAGGGAGGGGGGGGAAATCGGAGACCTCATGGGGGTGAGGGGTCTCCGATCATGGGGGTGAATTATGCAGTGACGCTGGATCAAGATGGCGAGTGCAAAAGCACTTACGTCCCTGACCTTCTACAGTTAAATTCACAATGGAGGTTCAAGTAGAGGCTTCCAGTATTTAACTAGACGACCCGCCTCCTGGCAGCAGATTGGCAGCCCGCCCCCATTAAAACTAAAAGTGGGCGGGTTGTAGTTGGGTTCTGGTCGGGCTTCAGATTTTTAACACTTTATATTCCACCCGACCCTAGTCCACCTGTTTTTTTTTTAAGGTTAGAAGTCCCCTCATTATTTGTGATCACAACAGTCAGAAGCGAGTATCCCGAGCTCTCAAAAACCAGAATTGCAATAAGATGCTTCACAAAATCACAGCACAATTACTGCACAGATTAATGGACGGTGATACATCATGGGATCGCTCCTCTTGAAACATTCTTTGGGTAAACTGTCTCATTTTGGAACAAAGCTTACACAATGTAATAACATTTTGTACTGTAGTAAATGCTTCCTACTGGAAATAACTTGCTTTGAAATACATACAGGTTTGACATTAAAATCTTGAGTGTGGAGGCTAATAGGTGGGCAATCATCATATCAGAGGCAGTCCCTCGAATCGAGGATGACTTGCTTCCACGTCAAAAAGTTCACAGGTATTTCAATGAAGGACCTAAAATTCCAGATCCCGAACTAAATCTTGAAGGGTGGAAGATGCCTGTGCGTGGATTTTTTTAATGTGTGGTGGCCATTGCACACCAGCTACCACACGGGCTTGACAGAGCTAGGTCTTGGTCCAGTGGCAAGGATTAACCAAGACGACTGGAGACTAGCTCTGCTGCATGGACCTAGTGCACGCACATATCGCAGTGTGGGCTGGCCCGTGCTGCCCCTGGGCCTCGGCTCTTCTGGCTCCGAACTTGCGCCTCTCCTGGCCCCCGATCACGTCACTCTACAATCTCTCGCCGCTCCTTCGCCCCAACCTTAACACAATCACAATCACTAAGGAGATGGTACTCAGTAAGATAATGGGACTAAAGGCAGATAAATCCCCTGGACCTGATGGCTTGCAGCCTAGGGTCTTGAGAAGTAGTGGCAGGGATTGTGGATGCATTGGTTGTAATTTACCAAAATTCCCTGGATTCAGGGGAGGTCCCAGCAGATTGGTAAACTGCAAATGTAACGCCCCTATTCAAAAAAGGAT
This sequence comes from Pristiophorus japonicus, assembly GCF_044704955.1. Classification (NCBI taxonomy): domain Eukaryota; kingdom Metazoa; phylum Chordata; class Chondrichthyes; family Pristiophoridae; genus Pristiophorus; species Pristiophorus japonicus. The sequence continues at coordinate 44,847,637 of NC_091990.1, forward strand.
GCAGACAAAAAGCAGGAAACTATAGACCAGTTAGCCCAACATCTGTGGTTAGGAAAATGTTGGAGTCCATTATTAAGAAGCAGTAGCCGGACATTTGGATAAGCAAAATTTGGTCAGGCAGAGTCAGCATGGATTTATGAAAGGGAAGTCAGTTTAACAAATTTGCTGGAGTTCTTTGAGGATGTAACAAACAGGGTGGATAAAGGAGAACCAGTGGATGTGGTGTATTTGGACTTCCAGAAGGCATTTGACAAGGTGCCTCATAAAAGGTTACTGCACAAGATAAAAGTTCATGGGGTTGGGGGTAATATATTAGCATGGATAGAGGATTGGCTAACTAACAGAGAACAGAGAGTCGGGATAAATGGTTCATTCTCTGGTTGGCAACCAATAACTAGTCGGGTGTCGCAGGGATCAGTGCTGGGACCCCAACTATTTACAATCTATATTAACAACTTGGAAGAAGGGATTGAGTGTAACGTAGCCAAGTTTGCTGACGATACAAAGGTGGGAGGAAAAGCACTGTGTGAGGAGGATTCAAAAAATCTGCAAAAGGACATTGACAGGCTAAGTGAGTGGGCAAAAATTTGGCAGCTGGAGAATAGTGTGAGGTCATGCACTTTCGTTGAAAAAAAATCAAAGAGTAAGTTATTATTTAAATGGAGAAAGATTGCAAAATGGTGCAGTACAGCGGGATCTGGGGGTACTTGTGCATGAAACACAAAAGGATAATATGCAGGTACAGCAAGTGATCAGGAAGGCCAATGGTATCTTGGCCTTTATTGCAAAGGGGATGGAGTATAAAAGCAGGGAAGTCTTGCTACAGCTATATAAGGTATTGGTGAGGCCACACCTGGAATACTGCGTGCAGTTTTGGTTTCCATATTTACGAAAGGATATAGTTGCCTTGGAGGCAGTTCAGAGAAGGTTCACTAGGTTGATTCTGGGGATGAGGGGGTTGACTTATGAGGAAAGGTTGAATAGGTTGGGCCTCTACTCATTGGAATTCAGAAGAATGAGAGGTGATCTTATCAAAACGTATAAGATTATGAGGGGGCTTGACAAGGTGGATGCAGAGAGGATGTTTCCACTGATGGGGGAGACTAGAACTAGAGGGGGCATGGTCTTAGAATAAGGGCCCGCCTATTTAAAACAGAGATGAGGAGAAATTTCTTCTCTCAGAGGGTTGTAAATCTATGGAATTTGCTGCCTCAGAGAGCTGTGGAAGCTGGGACATTGAAAACATTTAAGACAGAAATGGACAGTTTCTTAAACAATAAGGGGATAAGGGGTTATGGGAAGCGGGCGGGGAAGTGGAGCTCAGTCCATGATCAGATCAGCCATGATCTTATTGAATGGCGGAGCAGGCTCGAGGGGCCGTATGGCCTACTCCTGTTCCTATTTCTTACGTTCTTATGACCTCGCCGCTCCTGCTGTACCTGCCCACGCTCCAATCACCGACCTGGATCTTGGTGATATCCCTCTTCGCTGCCATTGCTCTGGAGCAGGTGGGCAATGGATAACTAATTAACAGCCATTTCAAACAACAGGAAGGGAAAGTAGCTGATCCTGTGGGAGGGACTAAGCTAATAAAGAATGACTGGCTAGCAATCTACGGTATTGAAACATTGCAAGCTAGGACTAGACTAATATGACAGACTACCAGGTCAACACTAAAGGAAAAACAGTTTGTTCAATGAAAAGATAGAAAGGGTATGTGAGAACGTGAATGTTATTTTAGTGGAAGACTTCAACCAACCAAATACAAGTTGGCTAATCCAAGCAGTTCAGAATCAGAGGTGGTAAATTGTGATGCATGACTCTTTCATGATCCAATATGTAAGGGAAGCCATGATAGGCAGTACTAATCTTGAACTAGTACTTGTATATAAATCAGACAATGTGCAGGAAATGGAAGTCATCGAACCCCTGGAGGACAGTGACCACATGATCTGCGATTCAGTTATACCAAAGACCAGGAGCCTTTATAACTTTAAGAGAGCTAAATTCAAAGAGGGAGAGAGAATTAGGGAGAGAGAATTAAAACAAATGTGTTGGAGATAAATGTTCACCAACATTTCAACAGAAGATAATGGAGCACCTATAAGGGAATAATGTTGAGCATGCAGGAGAACGAATTTCCAAAAATTAACAAAGCTAATACCCAGCAAGTATGATCGAAGTGGGTTAACAAATAAAGAAAATGGAGAAGGAATTAGCTAGGATGAACATAGGAGCACACGGAAATAAATCAAAAGATTGATCAGAGGGGCAAAGGGAGATCGAGGGAAAAACAGCTAGAGGGTAAAATGCAACAATAAAAAAAAAATCTTCCATTACTAAAAGAGCAAAATGACTGGCTGTGAAGGGGCAAGAGCATTAACAGGTGCAAATAGATTTGAAATTGAGGATGAGCATGCAAGGGTAAATTGACTGAATTATTTCCTCAAAGTATTCACAAGGGAAGGCACAAATAACATGCACTCCTCAGAAATAAAGAGTACCAAAGCCAAAATTAGGATTTTGAAATGAGGAAGATTGAAGTCCGAGAAAAGTTGAAATGGCAAAACAAATAAATCACGAGAAATATTTATCCCAGAGTGTTGAAAAAGAGTAAGTAGAAGATTTATGAGATATGATCATTATTATGAGGGAACTTAGATTGGAAACTGGGTGTGATGCCAATATTCAAGAACGATGATAAAAATGGATTCAAGCAACTACAGATCTATTAGTCTTACTTCTATTCTATGTAATGTAATGGAATTGATTATCTGGAGTAAACCTGACAATTGTTTGTGCAAAGAAAGGAGGAAGAGAAAAAAACAAGTATATGCCAGTTAGCCTGACATCAGTAAGAGGCAAAATATTAGAATCTATTATGAGAGATGTGGTAACATGGAACTTAGAAAATTGTGATATGATTATGTAGAGTCAACATGGTTTTATGAAAGGGAAATCTTGCTTGACAAATCTGTTGGAGTTTTTTGAAGATATAACTAGTAGGATGGATAAGAAGGAACTAGTGGATGTAGTGTATTTGGATTTCCAAAAATAAGGTGCCACACAAGAGATTATTGCACAAGATTAGGGGGACAAAATTGCACCCCTCTACAAGCTCCATTACTGCCTCTAAGAGGTGGGAATGGAGCATAGAGGCCTTACCAACCGGGAGCAGACGGATGAGCCAACCCGACCAAAATTGCCCCCAGGCCGGAAGCGACGGGAACGGGTTACCACACTGCCCATTTTCACGACATGTCGGGCATGAGCCAACGACCCCCTTTCTGACCGGTCGGTGCCACTGACAGCTTTCCCCAGCGGGGAGCCCTTAAACGGGAGGTCGTGCTGCCGGCTACTCCATGTTATTTTTCATTGTCGACCGACTGCCAGGTCGGGCCGACAATTACGCCCACGGGTTCGGCCAGGCAGCCAACAAGCAGCCTGGCACCCCCTCTTGGGTGCCAGGCTGCTGGGCCGGCTGAAACCCTCCCTGGTGGCCCAGTGTTTGCCACTAAATTGGCTGCAAAGTTCGCAGCGGCCCTCCCCTTTAACTGAAGGGGAGGGACATTGTGATGCGCTAGCACGATGACATCATCAGCACACTTCCGCCCCGCTGACAACAGCAACACCACTCTGACCAGAAAAAAATCAACAAAGACCTGAAAATCGCCGGATTCTCCGCCCCATAGATTGGGTCAGAAAAAAAATCTTAAATAATGGTAGGTGCGCCTCATTTGGGGGCGGAGGGCAATTTCTGCCTCTTGCTATTGGGGGTAATCATCATCATAGGCAGTCCCTCGAAATCGAGGAAGACTTGCTTCCACTCTAAAAGCGTGTTCTCAGGTGACTGTACAGTCCAATGCGGGAATTACAGTCTCTGTAACAGGTGGGGCAGACAGGGGTTGAGGAAAAGGGTGGGTGGATATACTAGCATGGATTAAAGATTGCTTAATGGACAGAAAACAGACAGTAGGAATGAACGGGATTTTTTCAGGTTGGCAGGCTGTAACTAGAGGCGTACCGCAAGGATCAGTGCTTGGGTCTTAGTTATTTACCGTCTATATTAATGACTTAGATGAAGGGACTGAGTGTAACGTTTCCAAGTTTGCTAATGGTACAAAGTTAGGTGGAAAAGTAAGCTGTGAGGAGGATGCAAAGAGGCTGCAGAGAGATATGGACAGGTTGACTGAGTGGGCAAGAACATGGCACATGGAATACAATGCGAGGAAGTGTGAAGTTATCCACTTTGGTAGGAAAAACAAAAAAGTTGAATATTTTTTGAATGCCGAGAGACTGAGAAATGTTTGTATTCAGAGGGACCTGGTGTCCTTGTACAGGAATCACAGAAAGTTAACAACCAGATACAGTAAGCAATTAGAAAAGCAAATGGTATGTTATATTCTAATCCCATTGTAACAAAAGCAAAGAGTAAAGAAGCCTTCCTGCAATTATGCAGGGAATTGGTGAGGCCACACCTGGAGTACTGTGTGCAGTTCTGGTCTTCTTACCTAAGGAAATACATACTTGCCTTAGAGGGAGTGCAACAAAGGTCCACTCGACTGATTCCTGTGATGAGGTGATTACCCTGTGAGGAGAGATTGAGTAGACTAGGCCTATATTCCCTATAGTTTAGAAGAATGAGAGGTGATCTGATTGAAACTTTTCAAATTCTTAAGGGGTTTGACAGATTTAATGCTGAGAAGATGTTTCCCCTGGCTGGGGAATCTAGAACACGGGGTCACAGTCTCAAAATAAAGGGTCAGTCAGTTAGGAGTGAGATGAGGAGAAATTGCTTCACTCAATGAGTTGTGAATCTTTGGAATACTTTACCCCAGAGAGCTGTGGATGCTCAGTCATTGAATATATTCAAAACAGAAGTAAATAAATATTTGGGAACAAAGGGAATTAAGAGATATGGGGATAGCGCGGGAAAGTGGAGTTGAGGTAGAAAATCAGCCATGATCTTATTGAATGGCGGAGCAGGCTCGAAGGGCCAAATGGCCTACTCCTGTTCCTATCTCTTACGTTCTTATGTTCTTGTATAAGCAACCGAGTAAACAACAGTCAACATGTGGGGAAACTTGTCTCGCTAACTGCCTTTATTTCTTTGAGGAAGCGTCCACAATACTGAACCCCATGATGTTGAGTGCTTAGATTTCCAAAAGTTAATCGATACATTTCCTCGTGAAAGGCTACAAGTTAAGCTGAAAGCTGTGAGGATTCAGAGTAAATCGTAGAAATGGAGATGAACCTGGCTGAAAGGCAGGAAACAATGGTTAACTGTTTGCTTTTGAATTGTGCAGAAGAATGTCTGTTTCCATTTTTTTTGACAGGGTTGAGACCAATGTGAAGTTTCCAGCAACTGAAACCACGGTATCATGTCACAAGCTGTTTAGGGTTTGTATGCAGTGTGGAATCACCTTGGAAATCTCAGACTAACTGCAATACAAACAGGAGGTAACTATGGAAGGACGTAACAGCAACTATTATCTAATGCTGTGTGAAAGAAGAAATGTTCCAGACACTGTGTTATATCATTATTGTGTACAGAAAGTACAAGTTCATGATGTCGTTACACATTACGACCAAAGCAATTCTGCCCCCATGATCTTTAAATTGGTACTTAGGTAAAATTGGTGCAGTCTGTGTAGAGTAAGCAACATTAAGCTGTCAGGGATATTTATGCATGGGTTATGTATTACATTTCTGCATAATTCAAAATTACAAGGGAAAATGGCAACATGATAGATGATCACTATGGAATTCCATCTATCTGTTGCAGGAATGCTATAACGTTGTCTTGATGTCTATAACTTAACAGAAAGGAAACAGTGGAGAGCAAATCACCCCAAGGCTGCTGTTATTGTGTCACACTGTTAGACATCTAGAACAGCAACAGCAGTGGCCCAAAATATCTGCCTGCTTTCTTAGCCCAAATCTGATGCATTACAATCAAAAACACTTAAAGATTGAAATGGGGAAAAATACCAGAAAAGGCAAAAAAAAAATATCGTAAGATCATAAACGCAGCCCCTGATGATGTGACAAGACCCATCAATTTGATCTTGAAGCTGATGTTAGTCAGGGCATGCTGTGAGGTATTCGGCTCTCTGAGACATCCATCATATTCAGTGAAGAGTTATTTGTATAACGTGGGCTACGATGATGCATTTAAAATATTTTCATTGACATCATTTAAAATATTTTATTTGAACAGTCATTACAGGGAAAATTATTACAATACAGTGTTCCACTGCCACAAGAGAATAGAAAGCTTCTGAATGTGTTTAGTTTTTGCCCATACGCGGCCACCGTTCACAGCAAAATGTTTTTAAACATTCCAAAATAGTCAAACTGAGTTATAAATATGGCATTTGGGAGTGAGCCAAAAGTGCACTGTGACAAGGCACACAGTATAAACGAGAGTCCGGCTGCCTAAATGGTCCAGCTGTGAAAACCCTCCATTGGTCTTAATGAGACTTTGTTTATAAATCCATTTAACAAAAATGTCATTAAAGAAAAACAAAAATAATTTTTGCCAGAAATTAGTGTTCATGGACCAATTAGGAGACTCTTACTGTCTCTTTTCAACCATAAATGGTTTATAATTTATTTTGCTAACAGTAATGTGCTGTTAAAATACTTGCCAGGACTGCAAATGCTGAATGCAAAGAAGAGAACAAAATTTCTAAAAGCAATTTAAGAAAAGAAAAATAAGAGGTTCATTGGACACAGAGCTCTGGTTGCACAGCATCAGGAATAATGACCCACTCTTGTGATTTGACGACAAAATGAAGTCTCGTCAGATTTTCTTCTGTTGGTCTGGGATAGTTTTGCTTTGTGTGTGAAATTAAGGAAATGTTATTTCAATAGATTGGGAGGTAAACACGGTGTGGTAAAAGTTTTTACTTGACACAAGAGCAACCCAGGTGGTTCTTTTTGTTCTTGGTCAATCACACAGATTATTTAGATTTTCATTCTGTTGTGTTTTAAGAATCTCTTCCTTCCTGCTTTAATGCAGTATCAATCAATATCCATTAGTTATATCAATAACACTGAATCCCAGAGCAACAATTAAGATGCCAATGTCATGAATGCAAAAACCTTTAAAAAAAGATACTTTTAAAAGATCAGCTATAAACACAACAATACTTTGGCTCAGGGCAGGCACTTCTTTCCATCCCTCCTACTCTATCTCGTGTTCATTTCTACTGGGAAAAGACTACGGTACTACAATAACCTTGTGATGTGTCTTTCCGGGCTCATTACATCTGATATTCAATTAAGCTTGTGTTTCAAAGATGTTTTCAGGGACATGCTAATGATTCTTTTAGTTATTAAAAAGACACGGTGAGCTGGTAAATTGCCTTCCAGGATAGTTTACCAAAACATTTATGAACAGAGGGTGTTATGTTATGAGGGTGTTTGTTACTTTTAATGCTTTTAATAACTTTTTAACATTTCTGTAGTTTCACCAAAAATTTAAAATAAAAAGTGGTCGGACATTGGATGCTAGTGCTTCAAATGTGTTTTGGGAGCTGGCTGTTCAACAACAACAAATATTTATACAGCACCTTTAATATAATAAAACGTCCCCAGGCACTTCACAGGCGTGTCATCAAAAAGAAACAAAATGTGACACTGAGCCATATAAGTAGATCTTTGGGCAGATGACTAAAAGCTTGATCGAAGAGGTAGGTTTTAAGGAGCGTCTTAAAAGGAGGAAAGAGAACTGGAGAGGCAGAGATTTAGGGAGGGAATTCTAGAGCTCAGGACCGAGGCAGCTGAAGGCACGACTGCCAATGGTGGTGTACTTAAAATTGGGGATGTTCAAAGACCAGAATAGGCAAGTGCAGAGGTCGAGGGTAATTATAGGGCCGGAGGTGATTACAGAGATAAGGAGGTGAGGCTATGAAGGGATTTGAAAACAAGTGAGAGAATTTTAAAATCAAGGCGTTGCTTAACTGAAAGCCAATGTAACCACAGGGGAGATGGGCGAGTGGGATATGGTTGCTGATGATACAAAGATGGGTGGGAAAGCAAATTGTGAGGAGGACACAAGAAATCTGCAAATGGATATAGACAGGCTAAGTGAGTGGGCAAAAATTTGGCAGATGAAGAATAATGTGGGAAAATATGAGGTTATCCACTTTGACAGAAAAAATAGAAAAGCAAATATAATTTAAATGGAGAAACATTGCAAAATTCTGCAGTACAGAGAAACCTGGGGGTGCATGTGCATGAAACCCAAAAAGTTAGTATGCCAATATAGCAAGTAATCAGGAAGGCAAATAGAATGTTGGCCTTTATTCCAAGAGGATAGAGTAGAAAAGCAGAGAAGTTCTTCTAAAGCTGTACAGGGTATTGGTGAGGCCACACCTAGAGTACTGCGTTCAGTTTTGGACTCCGTATTTAAGGAAGGGTATAATTGCATTGGAAGCTGTTCAGAGAAGGTTCACCAGGTTGATTCCAGAGATGAGGGGTTTGACTTATGAAGATAGGTTGAGAAGTCTGGGATTATACTCATTGGAGTTCAGAAGAATGAGAGGTGATCTTATCGAAACATATAAGATAAGGAGGGGGCTCAACAAGGTGGATGCAGAGAGGATATTTCCACTCATAGGGGAAACTAAAACTAGGGGACATAGTCTCAGAATAAGGGGCCGCCCATTTAAAACTGAGATGAGGAGGAATTTCTTCTCTCAGAGGGTTGTAAATCTGTGAAACTCTCTGCCCCAGAGAGCTATGGAGGCTGGGTCATTACATATATTTAAGGCAGAGATAGACAGATTTTTGAGTGATAAAGGAGTAAAGACTTATGGGGAGCAGGCAGGGAAGTGAAGCTGAGTCCATGATCAGATCAGCCATGATCTTATTAAATGACGAAGCAGGCTTGAGGGGCCAAATGTTGGTTAGCCAATCCTCCATCCATGCTAATATATTATCCCCAAGCCCGTGAACTTTTATCTTGTGCAGTAACCTTTTATGTGGCACCTTATCGAATGCCTTCTGGAAATCCAAACACACCACATCCACTGGTTCCCCCTTATCCACCCTGCTTGTAACATCCTCAAAGAACTCCAGCAAGTTTGTCAAACATGATTTCCCTTTCATAAAACCATGCTGCCTCTGCTTGATTGCACCCTCAAAGCCTCCCTGAAAAAGTGCAACATCCCCACTGATATCTGGGAGTCACGAGCCAAAAACCACCCGAGGTGGAGGAAGTGCATCCGGGAGGGCACTGAACACCTCGAGTTTCATCGCCGAGACCATGCAGAAACATAGAAAATAGGTGCAGGAGTCGACTATTCGGCCCTTCGAGCCTGCACTGCCATTCAACAAGATCATGGCTGATCATTCCCTCAGTACCCCTTTCCTGCTTTCTCTCCATACCCCTTGATCCCCTTAGCCATAAGGGCCATATCTAACTCCCTCTTGAATATATCCAATGAACTGGCATCAACAACTCTCTGTGGCAGGGAATTCCACAGGTTAACAACTCTCTGAGTAAAGAAGTTTCTCCTCATCTCAGTCCTAAATGGCTTATGACTATGTCCCCTGGTTCTGGACTTCCCCAACTACAGGAACATTCTTCCTGCATCTAACCTGTCCCGTCCCGTCAGAATTTTATACGTTTCTGTGAGATCCCCTCTTATCCTTCTAAACTCCAGTGAATACAGGCCCAGTCGATCCAGTCTCTCCTCATATGTCAGTCCTGCCATCCCGGGAATCAGTCTGGTGAACCTTCCCTGCACTTCCTTCATAGCAAGAACATCCTTCCTCAGATTAGGAGACCAAAACTGAACACAATATTCCAGGTGAGGCCTCACCAAGGCCCTGTACAATGGCAGTAAGACCTCCCTGCTCCTATACTCAAATCTCCTAGCTATGAAGGCCAACATACCATTTGCCTACTTCACTGCCTGCTGTACCTGCATGCCAACTTTCAATGATTGATGTACCATGACACCCAGGTCTCGTTGTAGCGCCCCTTTTCCAAATCTGCTACCATTCGGATAATATTCTGCCTTCGTGTTTTTACCACCAAAGTGGATAACCTCACATTTATCCACATTATACTGCATCTGCCACGCGTTTGCCCACTCAGCTAACCTGTCCAAGTCACCCTGCAGCCTCCTCACAGCTCACACCGCCACCCAGCTTAGTGTCATCTGCAAACTTGGAGATATTACACTGAGTTCCCTCATTCAAATCATGAATGTATATTGTAAATAGCTGGGGTCCGAGTACTGAGCCCTGCGGCACCCCACTAGTCACTGCCTGGCATTCTGAAAAGGACCCGTTTATCCCGACTCTCTGCTTTCTGTCTGCCAACCAATTCTCTATCCACGTCAGTACATTACCCCCAATACCATGTGCTTTAATTTACACACCAATCTCTTTTATGGGACCTTGTCAAAAGCCTTTTGAAAGTCTAAATACACCACAGCCATTGGTTATCCCTTGTCCACTCTATTAGTTACATCCGTAAAAATCCTAGAAGATTTGTCAAGCAGGGTTTCTCTTTCATAAATCCATGCTGACTTGGACCGATCCTGTTACTGCTTTCCAAATGTGCTGCTATTTCATCTTTAATAATTGATTTCAACATTTTCCCCACTACTGATGTCAGGCTAACCGGTCTATAATTACCCATTTTCTCTCTTCCCTCCTTTCTTAAAAAGTGGTGTTATATTAGCTACCCTCCAGTCCATCGGAACTGATCCAGAGTCGATAAGACTGTTGGAAAATGATTACCAATGCATCCACTATTTCTCGGGCCACTTCCTTAAGTACTCTGGGATACAGACTAGCAGGCCCCGGGAATTTATCGGCCTTCAATCCCATCAATTTCCCCAACACAACTTCCCGCCTAATAAGGATTTCCTTCAGTTCCTCCTTCTCACTCGACCCTCGGTCCCCTAGTATTTCCGGAAGGCCATTTGTGTCTTCCTTCATGAAGACAGAACCAAATTATTTGTTTAACTGGTCCTCCATTTCTTTGTTGCCCATTATGAATTCACCTGAATCTGACTGCAAGGGACCTACATTTGTTTTCATTAATCTTTTTCTTTTCACATATCTACAGAAGCTTTTGCAGTCAGTTTTTACGTTCCCAGCAAGCTTCCTCTCATACTCTATTTTCCCCCTCCTAATTAAACCCTTTGTCCTCCTCTGCTGTATTGCAAAATTCTTCCAGTCCTCAGGTTTGATGCTTTTTCTGGCCAATTTATATGCCTCTTCCTTGGATTTAACACTATCCTTAATTTCCCTTGTTAGCCACGGTTGAGCTACCTTCCCCGCTTTATTTTTACTCCAGACAGCGATGTACAATTGTTGAAGTTCATCCATGTGATCTTTAAATGATTGCCATTGCCTATCCACCATCAACCCTTTAAGTATCACTCGCCAGTTTATTCTAGCCAATTCACGTCTCATACCATTGAAGTTACCTTTCCTTAAGTTCAGGACCCTAGTCTCTGAATTAACTGTGTCATCTCTCCATCTTAATAAAGAATTCTATCATATTATGGTCACCTTCCCCAAGGGGCCTCGCACAACAAGATTGATAATTAGTCCTTTCTCATTACACATCACCCAGTCTAGGATGACCAGCCCTCCAGTTGGTTCCTCGACATATTGGTATGGAAAACCATCCATAATACACTCCAGGAAATCTTCCTCCACCACATTGCAACCAGCTTGGTTAGCCCAATCAATATGTAGATGAAAATCAAGCGCTGACAGCGGAAAAAGCATGCGGCAAACCTGTCACACCCACCCTTTCCCTCAACAGCTATCTGTCCCACCTGTGACAGGGACTGTGGTTCTCGTATTGGATTGTTCAGCCACCTCAGGACTCATTTTAAGAGTGGAAGCAAGTCTTCCTCGATTCCGAGGGACTGCCTACGATGATGAAGATGCATTATGCTTTTCCAAATGTCCTGCTACTGCTTCCTTAATAATGGACTCTGCCATTTTCCCAACGACAGATGTTAGGCTAACTGATCTGCAGTTTCCTGCTTTTTGTCTGGCTCCTTTTTACATTTGTGGTTTTCCAATCCACTGGGACCTCCCCAGAATCCAGGGAATTTTGGTAGATTACAACCAATGCATCCACTATCTCTGTAGCCACTGCTTTTAAGACCCTAGAATGTAAGTCATCAGGTCCAGGGCACTTGTCCGCGTTTAGTTCCATTATTTTACTGAGTACTACTTCATTTGTGATGTTGATTATATTAAGTTCCTCCCTATCTCTCCCTATCTATAGCATGCATATTAAAGCATGGGCCTTACACTTAACATCCGTAAGACAAAGGTCCGACACCAGCCTGTGCTCGCCGCACAGCAATGCCCCCCAGTCATTACGATTCACGGCACGGCTCTCAACAATGTGGACCACTTCTCATACCTCAGGAGCCTCTTGTCAACAAAGGCAGACATTGATGCGCAGATTCAACATTGCCTCTAGTGCGCCAGTGCAGCCTTCGGCCACCTGAGGGAAAGGGTGTTCGATGACCAAACCCTCAAACGTACCACAAAGCTCATGGTCTACAGGGCTGCAGTAATTCCTGCCCTCCTATATGGATCAGAGGCATGGATGACTTACAGAAGGCACATCAAGTTGCTGGAGATGTATCACCAACGATGTCTCCGGAAGATCCTGCAAATCCCCTGCGAGGATAGACACACCAACATCAGTGTCCTCGCCCAGGCTAATATCCCCAGCATTGAAGCACTAACCACACTCGATCAGCTTCGCTGGCCACTTAGTTCACATGCCAGACACGAGACTCCTGAAGCAACTGCGAGATGTGAAGCTCCTTCATGGCAAACGGGCCAAAGGTAGGCAGCGGAAACATTACAAGGACACCCTCAAAGCCTCTCTGGTGTAGTGCGACATCACCACTGACGCCTGGGAGACCCTGGCCAAAGACCGCCCTAGGTGAAGAAAGTGCATCTTCGAATCTCAACGCTGCAAATGTGTAGAGGTCAGGCGCAGGCAGCTGAAGGAACGTGTGGTAAATCAGTGACACCCACCCTTTCCCTGACGAATATCTGTCCCACCGGTGACAAGGTCTGTGGCTCTCGTGTTGGACTGTTGAGCCACCAAAGAACTCACTTTAGGAGTGGAAGCAAGTCTTCCTCGATTTTGAGGGACTGCCTATGATGACCTATTGCCCCTTGATTATTCACTTTTGGGATGTTTTTAGTGTCTTCTACCACGAAGACCGATACAAAATATTTATTCAATGTCTCTGCCATTTCCCTGTTCTGCATTATTAATTCCCCAGTCTCATCCTCCAGGGGACCAACATTTACTTTAGCCATGCTTTTCATTTCTTTGTACCTGTAGAAAATCTTATTATCTGTTTTTATATTCCATGCTAGTTTACTTTCATAATCTATTTTCCCTCTCTATCATATTTTTAGTCGTTCTTTTCTGGCTTTTAAAAGTTTCCCAACCCTCTGGCCTCCCAGTAGTTTTAGCCACATTTTTTATTAAGATGGAGTGCGACACAGTTAATTCGGAAACTAGGATCCTGAACTTAAGGAAAGGTAACTTCGACGGTATGAGGCGTGAGTTGGCTAGAATAGACTGGCAAAGGATACCGAAAGGGTTGAAGGTGGATAAGCAATGGCAAACATTTAAAGATCACATGGATGAACTTCAGCAATTGTACATCCCTGCCTGGAGTAAAAATAAAACTGCGAAGGTGGCTCAACCATGGCTAACAAGGGAAATTAAGGATAGTGTTAAAGCCAAGGAAGAGGCCGATAAATTGGCTAGAAAAAGCAACAAACCTGAGGACTAGGAGAAATTTAGAATTCAACAGAGGAAAACTCGGGTTTAATTAAGAAGGGGAAAATAGAGTACGAGAGAAAGCTTGCAGGGAACATAAAAACTGACTGCAAAAGCTTCTATAAATATGTGAAGAGAAAAAGATTAATGAAGACAAACGTAGGTCCCTTGCAGTCAGATTCAGGTGAGTTTAGAATGGGGAACAAAGAAATGGCAGACCAATTGAACCAATACTTCGGTTCTGTCTTCATGAAGGAAGACACAAATAACCTTCCGAATGTACTCGGGTACAGTGGGTCCAGTGAGAAGGAGGAACTGAAGGACATCCTTATAAAGTGGGAAATTGTGTTAGGAAAATTGATGGGATTGAAGGCCGATAAATTCCCGGGGCCTGATAGTCTGCATCCCAGAGTACTTAAGGAAGTGGCCCTAGAAATAGTGGATGCAGTGGTGATCATTTTCCAACAGTCTGTTGACTCTGGATCAGTTCCTATGAACTGGAGGGGAGCTAATGTAACACCACTTTTAAAAAAAAGAACGATAGTGAAAACGGGGAATTATAGACCGGTTAGTCTGACATCAGTAGTGGGGAAAATGTTGGAATCAATTATTAAAGATGAAATAACAGCGCATTTGGAAAGCAGTGACAGGATCGGTCCCAGTCAGGATGGATTTATGAAAGGGAAATCATGCTTGACGAATCTTCTGGAATTTTTTGAGGATGTAACTAGCAGAGTGGACAAGAGAGAACCAGTGGATGTGGTGTATTTGGACTTTCAAAAGGCTTTTGACAAGGTCCCAACAAGAGATTGGTGTGCAAAATCAAAGCGCGTGGTGTTGAGCGTAATGTACTGACGTGGATAGAGAACTGGTTGGCAGACAGGAAGCAGAGAGTCGGGATAAACGGGTCCTTTTCAGAATGGCAGGCAGTGACTAGTGGAGTGCCGCATGGCTCAGTGCTGGGACCCCAGCTCTTTACAATATACATTAACGATTTAGATGAAGGAATTGAGTGTAATATCTTCAAGTTTGCAGGTGACACTAAACTGAGTGGCGGTGTGAGCTGTGAGGAGGACGCTGGGAGGCTGCAGGGTGACTTGGACAGGTTAGGTGAGTGGGCAAATGCATGGCAGATGCAGCATAATGTGAGGTTATCCATTTTGGGGGCAAAATAACAAAGGCAGAATATTATCTGAATGGCGGCAGATTAGGAAAAGAGGAGGTGCAACCAGACCTGGGTGTCATGGTTCATCAATCACTGAAAGTGGGCATGCAGTTACAGCAGGCGGCAAATGGTATGTTGGCCTTCATAGCTAGGGGATTTGAATATAGCAGCAGGGAGGTCTTACTGCAGTTGTACAGGGCCTGAGTGAGGCCTCACCTGGAATATTGTGTTCCGTTTTGGTCTCCTAGTCTGAGGAAGGACGTTCTTGCTATTGAGTGAGTGCAGCGAAGGTTCACCAAATTGATTCCAGAGATGGCTGGACTGTCATATGAGGAGAGACTGGATCAACTGGGCCTTTATTCACTGGAGTTTAGAAGGATAACAGGGGATCTCATAAAAACATATAAGATTCTGACGGGACTGGACAGGTTAGATGCAGGAAGAATGTTCCCGATGTTGGGGAAGTCCAGAACCAGGGGATATAGTCTTAGGATAAGGGGTAGGCCATTTAGGACTGAGATGAGGAGAAACTTCTTCACTCAGAGTTGTTAACCTATGAAATTCCCTGCCGCAGAGAGTTGTTGAAGCCACTCCATTGGATATATTCAAGAGGGAGTTAGATATGGCCCTTATGGTTAAGGAGATCAAGAGGTATGGAGAGAAAGCAGGAAAGGGGTACTGAGGGAATGATCAGCCATGATCTTATTGAATGGCGGTGCAAACTCGAAGGGCCGAATGGCCTGCTCCTGCACCTATTTCCTATGTTTCTATGCCCTTGTTTTCAATTTGATACCCTCTCTTATTTCCGTTGTTAGCCACGGTAGTCTTTCCTTCTCATTGGGATATATTTTTGTTGTGAGTTATGAAATATCTCCTTAACTATCTGCCACTGCTCATCAACCGTCCCATAGTTTAATCTATTTTCCCAGTCCACTTTAGCCAACTCTGTCCTCATACCTTTGTAGTCTCCTTTATTTAAGTTTAGGACACTGGACTGAGAACCAATTTTCTCACCCTCCAAGTGAATTGGAAATTCAACCATGTTATGGTCACTCATTACTAGAGGATCCTTAACTACGAGATCATCTAAGATAGCCTGCTCCCTGGTTGGTTCCCCAATGCACTGTTCAAGGAAACTATCCCAGATACACTCTGAACTCTTCCTCAAGGCTACCCTGAAAAATTTGTTTTTTCCAATCAATATGAAGGTTAATATTGCCCATGATTATTGCCATTCCTTTATTAAAAGCCTCCATTATTACTTGATGTATACTCCTTCCAACAGTGTAGCTACTGTTAGGGGGCCTATAGACTACAGCCACCATGACTTTTTCCCTTTATTATTCCTGATCTCCACCAAAACTGATTCAACATCCTGATCTTCTGAGCCAATATTATTTCTCACTTAACGCACTGATTTCATCGTTTATTAACAGTGCTTCCCCACCTCCTTTTCCATTCTGTCTGTCTTTTCAAATTGTCAAATACCCCTGAATATTTAGTTCCCAGTCCTGGTCACATAGAAACATAGAAACATAGAAAATAGGTGCAGGAGTCGACTATTCGGCCCTTCGAGCCTGCACTGCCATTCAACAAGATCATGGCTGATCATTCCCTCAGTACCCCTTTCCTGCTTTCTCTCCATACCCCTTGATCCCCTTAGCCATAAGGGCCATATCTAACTCCCTCTTGAATATATCCAATGAACTGGCATCAACAACTCTCTGTGGCAGGGAATTCCACAGGTTAACAACTCTGAGTGAAGAAGTTTCTCCTTATCTCAGTCCTAAATGGCCTACCCCTGAACCGAAGACAATGTCCCCTGGTTCTGGACTTCCCCAACATCAGGAACATTCTTTCCGCATCTAACCTGTCCAGTCCCATCAGAATCTTATACGTTTCTATGAGATCCCCTCTCATCCTTCTAAACTCCAGTGAATAAAGGCCCAGTTGGTCCAATCTCTCCTCATATGACAGTCCAGCCATCCCTGGAATCAGTCTGGTGAACCTTCGCTGCACTCGCTCAATAGCAAGAATGTCCTTCCTCAGATTAGGAGAACAAAACTGAACACAATATTCCAGGTGAGGCCTCACTAAGGCCCTGTACAACGGCAGTAAGACCTCCCTGCTCCTATACTCAAATCCCCTCGCTATGAAGGCCAACATGCCATTTGCCTTCTTCACCACCTGCTGTACCTGCATGCCCACTTTCAGTGACTGATGAACCATGACACCCAGGTCTGGTTGCACCTCCCCTTTTCCTCATCTGCCACCATTCAGATAATATTCTGCCTTCGTGTTTTTGCCCCAAAATGGATAACCTCACATTTATCCACATTATACTGCATCTGCCATGCATTTGCCCACTCACCTAACCTGTCCAAGTCACCCTGCAGCCTCTCAGCGTCCTCCTCACAACTCACACCGCCACTCAGTTTAGTGTCTTCTGCAAACTTGAAGATATTACACTCAATTCCTTCATCTAAATCGTTAATGTATATTGTAAAGAGCTGGGGTCCCAGCACTGAGCCCTGCGGCACCCCACTAGTAACTGTCTGCCATTCTGAAAAGGAAACGTTTATCCCGACTCTCTGTTCCTGTCTGCCAACCAGTTCTCTATCCACGTCAGTACATTACCCCCAATACCATGCGATTTGATTTTGCACACCAATCTCTTGTGCGGGACCTTGCTAAAAGCCTTTTGAAAGTCCAAATACACCACATCCACTGGTTCTCCCTTGTCCACTCTGCTAGTTACATCCTCAAAAAATTCCAGAAGATTTGTGAAGCATGATTTCCCTTTCATAAATCCATGCTGACTTGGTCCGATTCTGTCACTGTTTCCAAATGCGCTGTTATTTCATCCTTAATGATTGATTCCAACATTTTCCACACAGCTGATTTCAGGCTAACCAGTCTATAATTACCCGTTTTCTCTCTCCCTCCTTTTTTAAAAAGTGGTGTTACATTAGCTGCCCTCCAGTCCATAGGAACTGATCCAGAATCGAGAGACTGTTGGAAAATGAACACCAATGCATCCACTATTTCGAGGGCCACTTCCTTAAGTACTCTGGGATTCAGACTAGCAGGCCCCGGGGATTTATTGGCGCTCAATCCCATCAATTTCCCCAACATAATTTCCCGCCTAATAAGGATATCTTTCAGTTCCTCCTTCTCACTCGACCCACTGTCCCCTTGTACATTCGGTAGGTTATTTGTGTCTTCCTTCGTGAAGCCAGAACCGAAGTATTGGTTCAATTGGTCTGCCATTTCTTTGTACCCCATTATAAATTCACCTGAATCCAACTGCAAGGGACCGACGTTTGTCTTCACTAATCTTTTTCTCTTCACATATTTA
Source organism: Pristiophorus japonicus (assembly GCF_044704955.1). Classification (NCBI taxonomy): domain Eukaryota; kingdom Metazoa; phylum Chordata; class Chondrichthyes; family Pristiophoridae; genus Pristiophorus; species Pristiophorus japonicus. The sequence goes on from NC_091990.1 coordinate 44,865,967, forward strand.
TAGAAGCTTTTGCAGTCAGTTTTTATGTTCCCTGTAAGCTTCCTCTCGTACTCTATTTTTCCACTCTTAATTAAACCCTTAGTCCTCCTCTGTTGAATTCTAAATTTTTCCCAGTCTTCAGGTTTGTTGCTTTTTCTAGTCAATTTATATGCCTCTTCCTTGGCTTCAACACTATCCTTAATTTCTCTTGTTAGCCATGGTTGAGCCACCTTCCCCATTGTATTTTTACTCCAGACAGGGATGTACAATTACTGTGATCCATGTGATCTTTCAATGTTTGCCATTGCTTATCCACCGTCAACCCTTTAAATATCCTTTGCCCGTCTATTCTAGCCAATTCACGCCTCATACTGTCGAAGTTACCTTTCCTTAAGTTCAGGACCCTAGTTTCCGAATTAACTGCGTCACTTTGCATCTTAATAAAGAATTCTACCATAGTATGGTCACTCTTCCCCAAGGGGCCTCGCACAACAAGATTGCTAATTAGTCCCTTCTCATTACACATCACCCAGTCTAGGATGGACTGCTCTCTAGTTGGTTCCTCGACATATTGGTCTAGAAAACCATCCCTAATATACTCCAGGAAATCCTATTCCACCGCATTGCTACCAGTTTGGTTTGCCCAATCAATATGTAGATTAAAGTTACCCATGATAACTGCTGTACCTTTATTGCATACATCCCTTATTTCTTGTTTGATGCTGTCCCCAACCTCACTACTACTGTTTGGTGGTCTGTGCACAACTCCCACTAGCGTTTTCTGCCCTTTGGAATTCTGCAGTTCCACCCATACCGATTCCACATCATCCAGGCTAATGTCCCTCCTTACTATTGCATTAATTTCCTCTTTAACCAGCAATGCCACCCCACCTCCTTTTCCTCTCTGCCTATCCTTCCTAAATGTTGAATACCCCTTGATGTTGAGTTCCCAGCCTTGATCACCCTGGAGCCATGTCTCCTTGATGCCAATTACATCATATCCGTTAACTGCTGTCTGCACAGTTAATTTGTCCACCTTATTCTGAATACTCCTCCCATTGAAGCACAGAGCCTTCAGGCTTGTCTTTTTAACACACTTTGCCACTTTAGAATTTTACTGTAATCTGGCCCTTTTTGTTTTTTGCCTTGGGTTTATCTGCCCTCCACTTTTACTATTCTCCTTTCTATCTTTTACTATTCTCCTTTCTATCTTTTGCTTCTGCCTCCATTTTGTTTCCCTCCTTCTCCCTGCATAGGTTCCCATCCCCCTGCCATGTTAGTTTAACTTCTCCCCAACAGCACGAGCAAAACTTCCCATAGGACATTGGTTCCGGTCCTCCCCAGGTGCAGACCGTCCAGTTTGTACTGGTCCCACCTCCCCCAGAATCAGTTCCAATGTCCCAGGAATTTGAATCCCTCCCTTCTGTACCACTCCTCAAGCCACGTAGTCATCTGAGCTATCCTGCGATTCCTACTCTGACTTGCATGTGGCACTGGTAGCAATCCTGAGTTTACTACTTTTGAGGTCCTACTTTTTAATTTAGCTCCTTGCTCCCTAAATTCGTCTCGTAGGACCTCATCCCATTTTTTTACCAATATCGTTGGTACCTATATGCAATACGACAACTGGCTGTTCACCCTCCATTTTCAGAATGTCCTGCACCTGCTCAGAGACATCCTTGACCCTTGCACCAGAGAGGCAACATACCATCCTGGAGTCTCGGTTGCGGCCGCAGAAACACCTACCTATTCCCTTTACAATCGAATCCCCTATCACTATAGCTGTCCCCCTCTTTTTCCTGCCCTCCTGTGCAGCAGAGCCACCCACAGTGCCATGAACTTGGTTGTGCTGCTCCCCCCTGATGAGTCATCCCCCTCAACAGTACCCAAAGCGTGTATCTGTTTTACAGGGGATGACCGCAGGGGACCCCCTGCACTAGCTTCCTTGCACTGCTCTTCCTGCTGGTCACCCATTTACTATCTGGCTGTGTACCCTTTTCCTGCACTAAGACCAACTCACTAAACATGCTATTCACGTCATTCTCAGCATCGTAGATGCTCCAGAGTTCATCCACCCACAGCTCCAGTGCTGCAATGCGGTCGGTCAGGAGCTGGAGGCGGATACACGTCCCGCACACGTAGTCGTCAGGGAAACCGGAAGCGTCCCCGACTTCCTACATAGTACAGGAGGAGCATAACACGTGTCCGAGCTGTTCTGTCATGACTTAACCCCTAGATTAACTTAATTTGGCAACAATAATGCTAAAGGTTACTTACTGATATAGGAAAGGCAAATAAAAGCTACTCAACAATCACCAGCCAATCACTTACCCCCTTGGCTGTGACGTCACGTTTCAATTTCTTTTTGCCATCTCACCCTGATGCAGCTGTACCGGCTGGCCTTTATAGACCTCTCGATGCTGCTCCCACCTCTCGCCAACTGCCGCTGCCTCAGGAACTCCCGCTGGGCCTTTATAGACCTCTCGACGCTGTTCCCGCCTCCTTGGACCCACATCTTTGTAATGGCTATCAGATCATACCCACTTGTATCTATTTGTGCTGTTAACTCATCTATTTTGTAACAATGGCGATGTGTATTCAGGTTGCCTCCTCAAGTCAACATCCCAAGAGACAGGAGTACTTCTCAACAGTTTCTATGCCAATAATCTCTCCTTCGCACCATGTCAGAATAATGGAGCTTTGAGCATTCCCAAATGAGAGAGAGAACTTGAAATAGTTTTGCACTTCCAGCACTTATTTCAAAGCTCAGGATTCAACTTATTTCAATACCGTGGTGTCAATTAGTCCTAATTATGAATCTTTAAATGAATAAATCAGCGGTGAAGAGTTTGGGTTAAAGAGTGGGCATCTTGTCAAACTGATGTACAATTTGCATTATTTATTAATTCCACTTTCACTTCCTGTATGCATTCGGGAGGCCATTTATTGATTTGTCACCAAATTAATTTAACAATGGATAAGCCCTCAGAATGTGAACTGCAGCTTTTGGATCGAACGGAACTAAAAGAGCTTTCAGATTTGTATTCTGTATTTTTTTTTTAAAAAAAGGTAATTAATTGTTTTCAAAAGATAACATTTCTAATCTGTCGGTACGTGAAAAGAATTTGTTTTGGCAGATCAAGGTGTTGCACAATTTCTCAAGATGTCACATAATTCCCTTGTAACCCAAAGAAACCTGGGTCAAGTACTTGCCCAACGCCTGGTTACAGGATTATGAACGGAGATATGTTTGTCACTCCATGCTTTCTTTTCCCCTCATTGACTGCTCATCCAGAGCATTTTGGGGTTCGCTATCAGTGCTGGATTAATACCCTGCGTCCAAATGCTGAGGTCCAACGATACTGAGCCTCGGACTTCATTGCAATGAAGATGGTGTTGTGACAAGAGGCAGCACAAGGTAAGTGCTCCAGGTTTGGGCTGCTGCTAGCGCAGCACCTCGCAAGTAAGAGGTTGGACTTGAGATCGCTGGGGTCGGGGGCCTCGGATTCGGGATTGTGGGGGTCGGGGAGGGATCACGGGACTTGGCGAGCCTGGAGGCCATTGTTGAGTGGGAGGGAGGGCCTGGAGGGAGGATGGAGGACGGGGATCTCTGGGCTGGGAGCAGCGGGGATTGCACTGAGTACTTATATATTTTTTTATTTTCTTGATGTTTAGAGTTGGCAAACCAATGTTGGAGCAGGGACCTGAAGCAGGCATTCGGGCCTCTCATTTACACATGCAAAAGACCAAACACTTGCTTCAGGTGTGGGTAAATGACTCCTTTTGTTTGTCCTTACCTAATATGGCACATTTCCTGTTGGAAGTGTACGAATGTTTCCTGCCCGCCACTATGGGGCCTTAGGAGGCCATGTCGCGCCTGAAAAATGGTGATACGCTGTCCAATTTAACCCTCTATGTCTCTACTGGCCTTAGGAGTATAAGCATTGAGGAGCACTGAGTACATTAAGAGTTCAAATGTCACATTCATTCCTTCTTTTTGGTGTACAATGATGGATAATATACAAGTCTGTAATAAACCAGTATGGAAAGGATTAATCAGGCAGCAACAGAAATCCTGGGCTGACTTGATTGATGAGGTAATCTGCTTGTTTAGCAATGCAATGCTTCGTTTTATATATGTATAAATTTTAACTTTAATTTTCAAACAAAAAAATATGATTCTTAAACCACAATGTCTTAAAGCAACTAATAAGTGCCTAAACAGGTGCTATTTGAGTAAGTAAATGGACAAGGAAGTGGAACCTGCAGTTAGGATAAAAGTGTTGGGTAAACAAGTAGGGTATTTCTTTGAAATGAAATATTGCAGAATAGGATGAGACAAGAGACTTGGAAGCTGACAGGTTTCGAAGAATGAATCGTAATCAGACTGATGCCTCGCACACACATGGTTGATCAATAATTGACTGCAGGAAGTATGTGCTTTTTGACAGGGTAACTGGTCCTTACGGATACAAATCACAAGGATACCATGAAGGAAGAGGGTCTTTACCTAGACTGGGAGCTGCAGTGAAACCTCTGAAGAACAAATACTCCAGCTGACCTTGCTCCCAGGATAAAGATGCCCACTATTGCTGTAAGATAAGATTGCCATAAAATGGTTTGCTCTCATATTTCTATCAATGTTGAATGTTTAACTCGGATACTTGGAACATCTCTTAAATAAAGATTACACTGATGTTCGTGTCCCATTCGAGAGACCTGAACCCAGATTATATTCAGAGAGAAAGTGTATAATTGACTAACAACAGGATGTGTAAAGTACAGCCTGGCAATCAGAAATGTTCAGTCTTGCCATCAAATTAATTCGATGGGCAGATCTGTGTTCTCAGTATTATAGCATTTTTCCAAAGGCTTAATTTCAAATCAACTATAATATTTCAAATCAATAAACATCCAGCAGTTACACCACAATCACTACTTCCTTTAGTGTGAACATCATCCATTTCATCGACAGAGAGCATGCTGATCTTTGCCATCTCGGCTATGACCCTTGCCACTGGTCAAAAAAAGTTGTCTTAAAATGGAATACACTCCCTCCCAAAATTGTCTCATTCTATTGATTTCAAGGTTGCAACCACATTTCAGGGTTCAGATCACAATTACACATAAAAGTCTCCAACTTCAATTTATCTGATTGTTCAATTACACAACTATATTATAATCATTTGTTGCTGTTGATACAAACTATGCTAATCCCTCAATAAGATTTGATTTCTGCCGATTTGTTCTCACAACCTCAACCTAATTATAAAACAAGGTCTAAACATTGCAGCTTCTTCCCCATTTTTTTGTGAATTCTTGGGTAATATAGTTGCGCCTCCATCAGACTGGGCAATGGTGAGGAGCAACTGGAGAGGGGGTGGAGCTTAAAATGACCGGAATGGACTGGAGAAAAGTTAATAGAAATTAGTTTAGCGACAGGAACTGTCGGGATAGTGGATATCTTTGTGAATATATGACCAGGATTTGGAACTAAAAATGACAAACTATACACAAGTAGTCTTAAAAGGGTAATGTCAGAACTGCCTCGGCTTTGAACTGTGTTTACAGCATTAAAGGTTCAGAGGAATCTGCTGATCCATACCAACAGCAGCAGCTTTGTCAGGATTGAGTCCCAAGCAGCCCGAAAACAACATTGAAACATTCACACTTCACAGAGGTTGACTTCTACTCACCTGGCAACACTCACGGAGCCTTCTTCGGACATGGTCTATAAATTAATTCTAAAGCTGATGCAAGTCCCAGTCCATAAGTTATACTGCTGTCCTACACTTACAGTTATGAAACCCAAGTTGGGAAATCGGAAAAACATAAAACAGATATTTTTTTGCCTTATATTACCAGCAGAGTATGGATTCTCAATTTTTATTTTCACCATCCAATGCCCGAAGACTTAACATCGCTGGATCAAAAACAAAATTTATAAGTGAAATAGTTCTCAAGAGTTACATTGAAAAAGGATATCACAGGGACATGACAGTTTCTAACAACTTGTATTTATATAGTGCTTTTAACGTAGTGAAATGTGCCGATAGAAATTTGACACTGAGGCGCACAAGTAGAAATTAGCGCAGGTGACAAACAGCTTGGACAAAAAGATATGTTTTCGGAACGTATTGAAGGAGGAAAGGGAGGTAGAGAGGCAGAAAGGTTTAGGCAGGGAGTTCCAGAGTTTGAGGCCTAGACAACAGAAGGCACGACTACCAATGGTTGAGCGATTCCAATCAGGGATGCTCAACAGCGCAGAATTAGAGGAGCGCAGACATCTCGGGAAGTTGTGGGGCTGAAGGAAATCACAGAGATAGGGAGGGGCGAGGCCACGGAGGTATTTGAAAATAAAGGATGAGAATTTTGAAATTGAGGTGTTGCTTAACCGGAAGCCAGGTCAGTGAGCACAGGGGTGATGAGTGAGTGGGACTTGGTGCGAGTTAGAGGAAATGGGCAGCCGAGTTATGGATGACCTCGAGTTTATGTAGGGTAGAATGTGGCAGGCCAGCCAAGTGGAATAGTCAAGTCTAGAGGTAACAAAGAGGGCTTCAGCAGTGGATGAGGTGAGGCAAAGGCAGAGACGGGCGTTATTACGGAGGTGGAAATAGGCGGTCTTCGTTCTGCTGTGGATATGTGGTTGAAAACTAATTTCAGGATTAACGTTGCGAACAGTCTGGTTCAGCCTCAGACACGAGTTGGGGAGAGGGATGGAGTCAGTGTGTAGGTAATGGAGTTTGTGGCAGGGACCGAAAACAATGGCTTCGATCTTCCCAATGTTCAACTGCAGAAACTATCTGCTCATCCAGAACTGGATGTCGGACAAGCAGTCTGACAATTCAGAGATTGTGGAGGGGTCGAGAAAAGTGGTAGTGAGGTAGCGTTGGGTCTCATCGGCGTACATAGAAACATAGAAAATAGGTGCAGGAGTAGGCCATTCGGCCCTTCGAGCCTGCACCGCCATTCAATGAGTTCATAGCTGAACATGCAACTTCAGTACCCCATTCCTGCTTTCTCGCCATACCACTTGATCCCCCTAGTAGTAAGGACTACATCTAACTCCTTTTTGAATATATTTAGTGAATTGGCCTCAACAACTTTCTGTGGTAGAGAATTCCACAGGTTCACCATTCTCTGGGTGAAGAAGTTTCTCCTCATCTCGGTCCTAAATGGCTTACCCCTTATCCTTAGACTGTGACCCCTGGTCCTGGACTTCCCCAACATTAATAAGAACATAAGAACATAAGAATTAGCAACAGGAGTAGGCCATCTAGCCCCTCGAGCCTGCTCTGCCACCCAACAAGATCACGGCTGATCTGGCCGTGGACTCAGCTCCACTTACCTGCCCGCTCCCCATAACCCTTAATTCCCTTATTGGTTAAAAATCTAATCTATCTGTGATTTGAATATATTCAATGAGCTAGCCTCAACTGCTTCCTTGGGCAGAGAATTCCACAGATTCACAACCCTCTGGGAGAAGAAATTCCTTCTCAACTCGGTTTTAAATTGGCTCCCCCGTATTTTGAGGCAGTGCCCCCTAGTTCTAGTCTCCCCAACCAGTGGAAACAACCTCTCTGCCTCTATCCTGTCTATCCCCTTCATTATTTTAAATGTTTCTATAAGATCACCCCTCATCCTTCTGAACTCCAACGAGTAAAGACCCAGTCTATTCAATCTATCATCATAAGGTAACCCCCTCATCTCCGGAATCAGCCTAGTGAATCATCGCTGTACCCCTTCCAAAGCTAGTATATCCTTCCTTAAGTAAGGTGACCAAAACTGCACGCAGTACTCCAGGTGCAGCCTCACCAATACCCTGTACAGTTGCAGCAGGACCTTCCTGCTTTTGTACTCCATCCCTCTCGCAATGAAGGCCAACATTCCATTCGCCTTCCTGATTACCTGCTGCACCTGCAAACTAACTTTTTGGGATTAATGCACAAGGACCAAAAAGAGTTTCATGCACAAGGACCCCCAGGTCCCTCTGCACCCACAGCATATTGTAATTTCTCCCCATTCAAATAATATTCCCTTTTACTGTTTTTTTCCCCCAAGGTGGATGACCTCACATTTTCCGACATTGTATTCCATCTGCCAAACCTTAGCCCATTCGCTTAACCTATCTAAATCTCTTTGCAGCCTCTCTCTGTCCTCTACACAACCCGCTTTCCCACTAATCTTTGTGTCATCTGCAAATTTTGTTACACTACACTCTGTCCCCTCTTCCAGGTCATCCAACTATATTGTAAACAGTTATGGTCCCAGCACCGATCCCTGTGGCACACCACTAACCACCGATTTCCAACCCGAAAAGGACCCATTTATCCCGACTCTCTGCTTTCTGTTAGCCAGCCAATTCTCGATCCATGCTAATACATGTGGAAACTGATGCTGTGTTTCTGGATGATGTCGCCAAGGGGCAACATATAAATGAGAATTAGGATGGGGCCAAGGATAGCTCCTTGGAGGACACCAGAGGTAACGATGTGGAGGCTGGAAGAGAATCCATTGCAGGAGATTCTCTGGCTACGATTAGATAGATAAGAATGGAACCAAGCGAGTGAAGTCCCACCTAGGCGGACGACAGCGGAGAGATGTTGGAGAGGGATTGAGTGGTCAACCATGTCAAAGGCTGCAGACGTCAAGAAGGACGACGAGGGATAGTTTGTCTTTGTCACAGTCACAAAGGATGTCATTTGTGACTTTGCTGAGATAAGTGGAACTGATCACAGATCACTTGAGCAACAAAACATGCCATGTTGATTATGAATGTATGATTATGACTGCGTGGTAACCTGCGGGCTTCAGCATTTTGGGGGCTAAACCAACATTGGCTGACAAAATAATCAATGCAGCTAGGCGTCTCTCTCTGTTTACAACATTGTCACATGGAACCAAATAGGAGCTCAAGTGGTGGGACAGAGGGGTGGAGTGGGGGGTAGGTTAGGATGGATGGCAGCTTTAAATGGTGGGGGTAGAATGGACAGCAATGAAAGAGGATGAAGGGAATGGGTCACAGTGAAGGAGAGCAAGTTAGAGGAGGGAAATCAATGGCAAGAGGAGAAGGGAAAATAAATGGTAAGAGGAGGCAAGAGGGAAGGTACAGAAGCTGAGAGCAATGTTTTGGGTGGGTGAAAAAGGGCAGAATCTGGGAATGGCACTTGATTGGGATGGAGAATGCCAATCAAAATTGAGAAGGAGTGGGAAGGGAGTGAGCCAACATGAACTGAGGGAAGGGAGTTAAGAGGATTATCATGAACTCTGAGGGGATGAAAGTGATGGTCGAGTTGGTCTGTTAGTTACTTTTTGTTCATCTTTCTGGATTCATTGTGAAGTATTAAAGTGTATAAAATTAGTTTTTGTTCCTCTTTCTATCCACTGTGAAGTATTAAAGTGTGGAAAATTATCCATATGCATCCTTTTTAATGTAAAAATTCAAATTTTTACAATACAGCATGCCTCTGAACACAACCCCCTCCCTCCCAGCTCCCCTTCGAGAAATGCAACATCTAATTTGTCCTTTCAACATTCTCCCCTTTATATGAGCTTAGGTTTTATCCCCTTTCTTCAACACAAGCACTGGAATGTAGTGTATACCGACACTTGAGTTATAAAGCCTATGTGATAACTTGTTTTTACATCAGGGACAATTTTCAGTTGCCAGCTCTTGAGACTGCATCAGCTTTTTTTTTTGGAGCTGTTGGTCAGCTTTTGTTACATTGACATAGATGAAAAAATTATTATTTTTAGTCTCCGGAGAAGCCTAGCTGCTCTTTGATTTTGTGGTGAATACGTATTTTAGAAAGTAGTTCTGTAAAAAGTAGGATTACACGATTTAAGAGGCCGCAATTACTTTATAAATGAGTTACTACAAAGATATTTGTGTGCGATTAAATTCAAGTCACGATTCAAACAATGAACTGTGCAACTAGTTATTTCCTCGACGGAATATAATGGAGCTAGATCCAAAGCAACTGTCAGTAGAGTTTGTTAATGTAATGTATTTGCTTCATGGGTTCCTTGCTTAAGAATTCATAGCAACACATTGCTATTAAGAACGAGTTCGTTTATTAACAATCGTTTCACAATCACACTACACATTACCATCATAGGCTGTCCCTCGAAATCGAGGAAGACTTGAGTGAGTTCTCAGGTGACTGAACAGTCCAATACGGGAATTATAGTCTCTGTCACAGGTGGGACAGACAGTCGTTGAAGGAAAGTGTGGGTGGGGAGTCTGGTTTGCCGCACGCTCCTTCCGCTGCCTGCGTTTGTTTTCTGCATGCTCTCGGCGATGAGACTCGAGGTGCTCAGCACCCTCCCGGAAGCTCTTCCTCCACTTAGGGTGGTCTTTGGCCAGGGATTTCCACGTACCGGTGAGGATGTTGCACTTTATCAATGAGGCTTTGAGGGTGTCCTTGTAATGTTTCCTCTGCACCCACCCCGGGATTGCTTGCTGTGTAGGAGTTCTGAGTTGATACACTTGCTTTTGGAGTCTTGTGTTGGGCATGCGCACAATGTGGCCCGCCCAATGGAGCTGGTCCACTGTGGTCAGTGCTTCGATGCTGGGGATGTTGGCCTGATCGAAAACACTGACGTTGGTGCATCTATCCTCCCACGGGATTTGCAGGATCTTGCGGAGACATAATTGGTAGTATTTCTCCAGCGATTTGAGGTGTCTACTGTATATAGTCCATGTCTCTGAGCCATACAAGAGGGCGGGTATCACTATTGCCCTGTAGACCATAAGCTTGGTGCCAGATTTGAGGTCCTGGTTTCAAACACTCTTCCTCAGGTGACCGAAGGCTGCGCTGGAGCACTGGAGGCGGTGTTGGACCTCATCGTCTATGAATGCTCTTGCTGATAGTAAGCTCCCAAGGTATGGAAAGTGATCCATTTTGTCCAAGGCTGCATCATGGATTTTTATGACCGGGGGCAGTGCTGTGTGGCGGGGTCAGGTTAGTGCAAGACCCATGCTTTCGTACGCCTCGTTGAAGTTGTTGACGATGGCTTGGAGTTCATCCACTCGGCTCACAACTGCATACCTCATCATGGATGACCCAACTGACTCGGGTTTTATTGAGACTTGTGACCATCACGTGACATGCTAAGCCACTCACAGTGCAACAGCTCTACAAACCTATGAGCATCCTCACAGGTGCATACATTACAGTTATGATGGACAACCACACATATCACTTCTTCCTAAATTTACTTCCCTCTGTTAAAACTCTACACTGTTTAAAATGCATGCCTTTTTCAGAAAATGCCCAGCCTGATCCTACAAGATCATTGTAAGTGGTGAGGAGGCCCAGGCAGTTGTGATCAGCAAAAGAACATTGAGGCCTGGATTTCCCTTGGCTCACTGGAAACATATAGCAGTTGAAAAATTGCTGCAGTTTCAAGAACCAGAAGGCAACCAAATATTAAAGAGGCAGAGACAGTTCAAAAGCACAGTGAAAGGAGAATGGCAGAAGGTGGACTAACGACAGTCGTGAGAGTGGTTCAAACATCCACGAGCATAAAAATGTTGTGCTGTTGTTATCGTTAAAGGTTGTGCCCTGGTAAAGAAGCTGCAGCCAACAGCCCAAGCGTCTTGACAGCTTCAATGGAAATGATATTGTCAGAGATAAGTACAAGGAGAAAAAGGGTAATGCAAGCAATATGGAGGGAGGTGGCACAGGCAATGTCACATCAATCATCTCCTACACAGCAATACCATGCATGAGGTGTTTCAGTGACCTCATTGGCCGTCAGGTGAAGGCAGATCCTGAAATGATACGTAGTTGCTAGAGAGAAAAAGTGGAGATTATTGTGAAGTCTGCATTATTATAATGGAATAACTACAGACTCGAGAGAAAATTAAATTTTGAACACATCACGAGCCTTCCTATGGGCCCAAATTTGGCCCTCCGGCTTTTTCGGCGCACCTCCGAGCCCCCCGCCGACATTGTAGAGCAAAAACAGCACCAAAAAAAAAGACTTGCAATAATGGCCGATTCTCGGGCTGTCTGTGGCGGTGGCGTGGCGCAGAACACAGAGAGGGGGGCGGAGCTCGGTCCGTGCTGGCCGCGCAGAGCCAGCGGGGTGGGGGGCGGGGCCTAATCTGAGTGACTGTGTGAATGCCGGCAACGCATGCATGTGCGATGCAGCGTTTGCACATGCTCAGTGGGGCATTAACATTGGCAATCGGCTATTTTTAAAGGGAGAACCTCTCACTGAGTTTTGGATGCCGGCTTGATGTTTTGAAAGCTATAGGAGTGCTGTTTGGAGTATTCTGCAAGAAATCAGCTGCTAAACCTCCACAAGGAGTGCTGCATAGGGGAGAATAATTCATTGCTGCAAGCAAAATAAAGACTTTGTGTTTTTAAAAATCACTGAGAGTCAATTCAATAGAGTAATGCAACACCATGCTCCAAGAAAGAAGAAGAATTTCACACATCAAGAAGTGGAGGTACGAGTGAATATAATCGAGGAAAGATGGCAGGAGCTGGATATGAGCAGCAGAGGTCGCGCAAAAGTGTCACCCAAAGAAATTAAGAAACGCTGGAACAAACTTGCAGAAGATTACTGCGCAGTGGTGAAAACTGAGAGAAATGGAAGGCAGTGTAAAAAGAAATGGCAGGACCTTGGTCAAGCAGTAAGTGTAAATAATATTTTTATTTGTCAATGGAATTGCATCTCTAAATGTGACCGTCTGTATATGTCCCACCCAGCAGAAAGACACCCTCTCTAACAAGTTATGTTTTCATCTTTGCAGAAGAAATTGGCCCACAACAAAAGGGAAAGAACTCGAACAGGAGGAGGCCCGCCAAATCTGCACCCACTGACACCCTTGGAAGAGAGGGTCGCTGCTTTGATGGGTCCTGCCTGGAGAAATGCAATTAGTACTGCACAAGCTGGGCCCATACGCGAGGGAGAGGGTAAGTCCTGAAAATTACTCGTGGCCCTTCAAATCAACCTGCCTCCTGGTCTGCTACGTGTGAGCCTACTCATGCCACCCATCCTGCCCCCTCCTCTGCTGCTAACCATTTGACTGTTATGTTACATTTTGCAGAACCTGATGCCAGATACTTCAGACGTGGGCGAGCCAGACCAACTTTGTAGGGGGAGGGGGTGGCAATGGAGAGGTATGAAGGAGAATCTTGAACTTGTGTTGCCAAGCACTTCCATTATTTCTGATTCGTCATTCCGTGGTTTGAGCGCGGCCCAGTCCCTGCATAGTGATTTAGGGTCTGGTTCGACATTCCATGGTTTCAGCTCATCCCCCAGTCCCTGCATAACGGTTTAGGGTCTGGTTCGACATTCTGTGGTTTCAGCTTATCCCAGTCCCTGCATAGTGGTTTAAGGTTTGGTCTGACATTGGATGTTTTCGAAAGTCCAGAGGTTGCGGGTTCCAATGCTGCTGGAATACAGCTTGGATCATTCAGTGCTCCACTATCCCAGCCTGCGCCTCCCGATGCTGCTGGAATGCAGTATGGAACACCCAGGGCCCCACCGTCCCAGTCTGCGACTCCCAGTGCTGGTGGAATGCAGTATGGAACAATCAGTGTCCCACCGTCCGAGGTTCTGGGTTCCAGTGCTGCTGGAATGCAGCATGGAACACCCAGGGATCCACTGTCCCAGCCTGTGACTCACACTGGAGGGGTTCCGCGAGACAGACCCAGGGCGAGGCCAAGGAGGGTCCTGAGATGGAGGGTGCAACAGATGTGGCTCAGGTGATGGCATTGGGAGTGGAGACCAATGATCTTGCCTGATCACCCGTCAGTGAGGTGGGTGATGAGGTAACGGCACTGACGGCAGAAATAGCAATAATGTCACGGGACATGAGGGAGGAAATTTCAGAGGCAGCGGGAACGACAGCACAGGCCATCAGGGAGGGAATGTCACAGGCAGCCGAAACGATGGCACAGGCCATCAGGGAGGTAGCTGCTGCAATGAGTGAACACAGCCTGGCCACTCCCATGGCAATCCCCGCATTAGTCTCTGTAGAGACCCAAGCCATAACACCGCCCCCCCCCCCTCACCCCCGACCACCAGCACACCCATGAAGCAGTGCACATTCGCCGAGATGTGGATCTGAGATGGGTGCAGCCTTCCTTTGCTGCTGGTGTTGTTGATTTTACTCTTGTAACTCTTTTCAAATGTAAATTGTTTTGTAAGTGATGTAACTTTACAAGACTATAAGTGACCATAAAGTTTTTAAGTGATCTTACAGTATAAGTTTTTTCGAATGGAAATTGTTTTAAGTTTTGTAACTTTACAACTTAAGTGATCTTAGAGTTTTAAGTGATCTTCGAGTGTAAATGTTCTCACATTTTCTAAGTTGTTTAATTTCGCACCTAAAAAGTGATCTTGAAGTTTGTGATTTTAGAGTGTGAAATTTTTCACATTGAAATTGTTTTGTAACTTTTGTAACGTTACAAGTTTTTAAATAATCTTAAAGAGTCATAAAGTACAGTTTGATAAAATTATTTTGTTGCACTAAAGTGAAGTACACTCTAAAATGTTCAATAAAATATTTTTTACATTGAAACTGAATCATATTCCATTAACACAACACAACATTTAGGAACAGCTGCAAAAAACAAACATGTCAAAGCGGAACAATTGTCGCTGAGTCCTCAGGCATCAATAAAGCGATCACGGATGATCTGCTGGCGCAAGGCTCGAGCAATTGTTAAAGGAGCACGATGGTTCGCCCTCCTCCGACGTCGTGCTCTGGCCTCAGGCACTTGCATGGTCTCCTGACCCTTGTCATCCTCCTCCTCCTCCAGCTCCTCCTCCTCCTGCTCCTGCTCGTCACCTGCATCTTCCACATGATTATCATCAGGCACTCTCACCGCAGGTAGGTCGTCTTCTTCCACTATCAGCTGCTGCTGCCTCATGTTGGCTAAGTTACGCAGCATACAGCACACAACAGTGAACTGACCGGCCATCTCAGGGCAATATTGCAAGTTGCCTCCGGAATGGTCCAGGCATCGGAAACGCTGTTTCAAGATGCTAATGGTCCTCTCTATGATGCTGCATGTCTTAATGTGTGACATGTTGTATTGATGGTCTGCTTCCATCCGGGTTACGCGTAGGGGCATCATGAGCCAGATGGCGAAGACGTACCCTTTGTCGCCCAGTAGCCAGCTCTGCCCTTCTGGCTGTTGCTCAAACATGTCAGATACAGCGCTGTCGCGTAGGATGAACGCATCCTGGGTGCTGCCAGGGTATCTTGCAGCGACTGACATGATGCGATACTTGTCGTCACACATGAGCTGCACATTAATGGAGTGGAAGCCTTTTCTATTCCTGAACTGCTTGGCATCCTGCACAGGTGCTCGCAAGGTGATGTGGGTACAATCAATGCAGCCCTGTACCTTTGGGAAGCCAACAATCCTGCAGAAGCCCACAGCCCTGTCACGCATTGCTTGTGCGGTCATTGGGAACTTGAAGTCGTCATTCCTCCGTGCAAACAGTGCAGCCGTGACCTGGCGAATGGAGACCTTGAGAGATGGCGCACACATCTCCAGTTTTACCTTGACATGATCCTGAGGCATAGAAGGAAAGTGCAGCTGTAACCTTCACTTCAACAGACAAAGCAGTCCATCTGCTATTTCTCAGCTGCAACTGTGGTCTCACTAACTCACAGATCTCATGGACAACTTCTTTGCGGAAACACAGCCTTCTGACACAATCTCCCTCACTCAGGTCCAGGTTGAAACGCCTGACTCGAAATCTCTGAGGTGTGTAACGCCTCCTACCCAGCCGCCAACGGGCTCTGATGTTCATGATGCGAATAGCTCTAATCAATTCTCTCCTACGTAGCACAGTGACGCATAACCATTGAATAATCTGTGGCATTGAGATCGATGCACCCATCCTTAAAATAAAATTAAAACTTTCAAAAGTTAAAGGTGGTGCAAAATGGCAGCACAGCCCAGCTCTTCTCACTCCCCAAAGGTAAGAAACCCAAAGGTCTTTTGTTCTCTTCCCCTCCCCCTTCAGTCATGTGACTTCTCTATCCCTCGTCGTCAGCACCGCCCGCCTCCCCCCCCCCCCCCCAAGTCTGCAGAGTTCAGCCTGTTCCCTCCCTCCCCACCACCACCACCACCAGCCCACGCCCCGCCCGCCCCACCCACAGCCTGCCACGTTCTCCGTTGATACTCTTCCCCCTCGCCCGCCCACAGTCTGCCGCATTGATACTCCTCCCTCCTACACCCCCAGTATGCCGCGTTGTCCTGATTCTTGCCCTGGCCGAAGGGCTTGCCGGTGTACCGCACCTTGCCCTGGCCAAACGGACTTCCGCATGGCCAGCCGCTGCATAGTTCAGTTTAACGTAGATTCAGTACTTTTATTTGTTAATTTAATTCTTTACTTCACTTCTTTATTTTTTATTGAATTGTTATTACTGCTTGTGCTTTGTTTGGTGCTTGGTGGTGCTTGAAATGTTGTTACTTGCACCGATTCCTTAACTGTAAGTAAGGTCTTTGTGCGGACAAAAATAGACACGTAAGCTGCCCTAAGTTACTTAAGTACAACTTTTTTCTGGCCAAATTGTTATAAATGGTGTAAGTGGCTGGGAACACCCCCTTTTGAAAAAAAAACTGACCGAACAAAAAAAAAAATCGAACTAACTCACTTACACTGGCGCAAATTAAATGGCCATATTTGCAACTAAAAAGATACGAGAAAAATCAAGTTACACCAAAAAAAACGGTGCAACTCATGGGAAAATTTGGGCCCGATTTCCTTCGTTCTATCGCAAAATAAAAAGGTCGGCCATTATCAATGGCAAAGTGCCACGGGTGGAGAAAATTACAACCATCACATCCGCAAGTGGGAATGAGAAGAATATTGTACAACTACAGGGCAGTCACACCGTGTGTGTGGGGATGGTGGGAGAAAAGAAAGACAGACAGACTTGGATTTGTGTAGTGCCATTCACAACCACCAGACGTCTCAAAACACTTTACAGCCAATGAAGTCGTTTTGGAGTGTAGTCACTGTTATAATGTGGAAAACACAGGAGCCAATTTGTGCACAAGCAAGCTCCCGCAAACAGCAATGTGATCATGACCAGATAATCTGTTTTTTTGTTATGTTGAGGGATAAATATTGGCCAGGACACCAGGGATAACTCCCCTGCTCTTCTTCGAAACAGTGCCATGAAATCTTTTACGTCCACTGGCGGGGGCAGACGGGGCCTCGGTTTAACGTCTTGTCCAAAAGACGGCACCTCCGACAGTGCAGCGCTCCCTCAGCACTGCACTGCAGTGTCAGCCTAGATCTTTTTGTGCTCAAGTTCCTGGAGTGAGAGGGAGAGATGGAGAAGTTGGAGGAGAGTTTGGTAATGGGATGGTTTGCCTACAGTACAGGGAATGGTTCAGGCATCCAATGGAAATAAAATGTTGTGCTGCTGTTCCCTGGATGTCTGATGCAATATCTGGCACAACTCACTGATTGCTTGTGAAGGAATGCACAGCCTTCTCATATACTGCCTGCGGGAGAAATCCGTACATGAGCCTCCCCAGTCCATCGACACTCTGGCTCGAGTGCCCCCACATCAGGTGGTTTCTGCATACACAATGCTAGCTCCTCCAGGCTTCTCCCTCTGCCCTCATCATATTCTGCAAAGCATAGAAACAAATGAATTCCAAGAGGGAAATCCATTATTTATTTCCATTGCTGTTCTCACTTTTAAATCCTTGGGAAGTAGTTGCAACCACCTTTAAATCTTGATAGCTCTGTTTTGTACTGTAAAGATAGTCGCTTCCAGTCTTCACAGTTGAGCAGGAATACTGAACTCAGTGACTTCTACTCTTTATGAAGCTTTCCCAACTCTGGAATATGGTACTCATCTCAACATTACCACATTTACAGTGACAATGCTTCTTCCGGATGGAAATTGAGCAGAGAGAGAGGGAAATACTGAGGTCTACGAAGCTATAACTCTCCCCCACCCCGCCTTTATCTACATATGGTAGGCAGGATGAGAGTGGGGGAGTGTCAATTATGATGCCATCATCACGGAGAAATATATTTTTTTCTTCGTTCCGGGATGTGGGCGTCGTTGGCAAATCCAGCATTTATTGCCCATCATAACTGCCCTTGAGAAGATGATTGTGAGCCGCCTTCTTGAACTGCTGCAGTCCGTATAGTGAAGGCACTCCCACAATGCTCTTAGCGAACGAGTTCCAGGAATTTGACCCAGCGACAATGAAGGAACAGCGATATATTTCCGCGGGTTTGGGAGGTGCTGTCGAAGAAGCCTTGGTAAGTTGCTGCAGTGCATTTTGCAGATGGTACACACTGCAGACACGGTGCATAGGTCGTGGAGTGAGTAAATGTTTATGGTGGTGGATGGGGTGCCAATTAAGCGGTTGCTTTGTCCTGAATGGTGTCGAGCTTCTTGAGTGTTGTTGGAGCTGCACTCATCCAGGCAAGTGGAGAGTATAACATTACACTCCTGACTTGTGCCTTGTAGATGGTGGAAAGGCTTTGGGGAGTCAGTAGGTGAGTTAATCACTGCAGAATACCCAGCCTCTGACCTGCTCTTTTTGCCACAGTATTTATGTGGCTGGTCCAGTTAAGTTTCTGGTCAATGGTGACCCCCAGAATGTTGACGGTGGGGGATTCGGAGATAGTAATGCCGTTGAATATCAAGTGGAGGTGGTTAGACTCTCGCTTGTTGGAGATAGTCATTGCCTAGCACATGTTACTTGCCACAAATCAGCCACAGCCTGAATGTCATCCAGGTCTTGCTGCATGTGGGCTTGGACAGCTTCATTTTCTGAGGAGCTGCAAATGGACCTGAACACTATGCAGTCATCAGCGAACATCCCCACTTCTCACCTTATGATCGAGGGAAGGTCATTGATGAAGCAACTGAAGATGGTTGGACCAAGGATACTGCCCTGAGGAACTCCTGCAACAATGTCCTGGGGCTGGGATGATTGACCTCCAACAACCACTTCCATCTTCCTTTGTGCAAGATTTGACTCCAGCTCGTGGAGAGTTTTCCCCGATTTCCATTGACTTCAATTTTACGAGGGCTCCTTGATGCCACACTCGGTCAAATACTGCCTTGATGTCATGGGTAGTCACTCTCACCTCACCTCTGAAATTCAGCTCTTTAGTCCATGTGTGGACCAAGGCTGTAATGAGGTCTGGAGGCAAGTGGTCCTGACGGAACCCAAACTGGGCATCAGTGAGCAGGTTATTTGTGAATAACTGCTACTTGATAGCACTGTCGATGACACCTTCCATCACCTGGGCAGTTTTGCACATTATCGCGTAGATGCCAGTGTTGTAGCTGTATTGGAACAGCTTGGCTAGAGGTGCGGCTTCTTCTGGAGCACAAGTCTTCAGCACGAAATCCGGGATGTTGTTGGGGCCCACAGCCTTTGCTATATCCAGTGCGCTCAGCCGCTTCTTGATATCATGTGGAGTGAATCAAATTGGCTGAAGACTGGCTTCTGTGATGGTGGGGACCTCATGTGGAGGCCAATATGGATCATCAACTCGGCACTTCTGATTGATGATGGTTGCAAATGCTTCAGCCTTGTCTTTTGCACTTGAAAGTCACTGAAAGTTAACGGGAAGGTTTTAAGGAGGATGCAAAGAAGCTTCAAGGGACTATAGACAGGCTAAGTGATTGGGCAAGAACATGGCAAGTGGAATAAAATACTGCAAACAGTTTTGGTATCCATATTTGCGAAAGGATATACTTGCTTTGGAAGCAATTCAGAGAAGGTTCACGCGGTCGATTCTGGAGATGAGGGGGTTGACTTATGAGGAAAGGTTGAATAGGTTGGGCCTATACTCATTGGAATTCAGAAGAATGAGAGGTGATCTTATCGAAACGTATAAGATTATGAGGGGGCTTGAGAAGGTGGATGCAAAGAGGATGTTTCCACTGATGGGGGAGACTAGAACTAGGGGGCACGATCTTAGAATAAGAGGCCTCCCATTTAAAACAGAGATGAGGAGAAATTTCTTCTCAGAGGGTTGTAAATCTGTGGAATTCGCTGCCTCAGAGAGCTGTGGAAGCTGGGACATTGAATATATTTAAGACAGAAATAGACAGTTTCTTAACTGATAAGGGAATAAGGCGGCGGGCAGGGAAGTGGAGCTGAGTCCATGATCAGATCAGCCTTGATCGTATTGAATGGTGGAGCAGGCTCGAGGGGCTGAATGGCTTACTCCTGCTCCTATTTCTTATGTTCTTATGCTGGGCTCCACCATTATTGAGGATGGGTATATTCATGGATCCTCCTCCTCCCATTAATTGCCATCTTTTGGAGTGGGATATCAGTGGAAAATCTCCCCACCTCATTTCCCTTTTTATGCTACCTCTATCATTCAATTCAAATAGCAGAACAATCTTCGAGCTCTGGCTGTGAAATTCTGAAACCCATAAAAATTACTGATTTTTTTGAAAAAAAATATTCCTTACAAGGCTGAACAAAGAAACCCAGATTTCTTTTTATTATGAAAAAGAAGTTACATGCAGTTAGTTCTTGGGAAGTAAAGGATCCTGTTTGTTGCATTAGATTGCAAGAGAAATGACAAAATCAAATTATCAAGGAATATAAAAATAAATCATAAAGTGTTCTATGAACACAGAAGTAACAAAAGAAACATTAAAGTCGGGATCGGGCCAGTAAAGGATGAGCAAGATAAACTTACAGGTAATGACAGAGAAATGGCAGAAGTATTGAATAACTACCTCGCCGCAGTTTTTACTGACATTTTTCAGCACAGGATGAGCTTAAAAATATTAACACAGTTGGGAGGCTTTTTTTCTTTAGAAAAGAGACGACTTAGAGGTGGACCTGATAGAGGTCTTTAAAATTATGAATGGGTTGGACCAGATAGATGTGGAGAGGATGTTTCCACTTGTGGAAGAATCCAAAACTAGGGACCATAAATACAAGATAGTTACTAATAAATCCAATTGGGAAATAAGGAGTAATGTATTTACTCAGAGAGTGTTTAGAATGTGGAACTCACTACCACAGGAAGTGGTTGAGGTAAATAGCCTAGATGCTTTCAAAAGGAAACTAAACGAGTACGAGAGAAATGAGAAAAGAAAGATATGCTGAAAGGCTGAGATGAGGTAGACGGAGTGAGAGGAGACGCGTGTGGTATATAAACACAAGCACAGACTCGTTCGGCCAAATGACCTGTTTCTGTGCTGTATATTCTATTATTTAATTTGAATTCCCAGTGAAATACTGCCAACAATTTCCTGCGCCACATTTTGCAACATACATTTAAAATCCTCTCAATTTTGTGCTCTGTTGCCATATCAAATTCAAATACAAGTCTAAGACAAAAGAAAACTTTGTCCATATAATCTCTGCTCAACTCCATCGGTCCCCATCTCTTATAATGCTCCTTAAGAAACAATGATCATAACTTCATGATGCTTGCAGAACTGAGATCATTCTAAAGGAATTTCCAACCTAACAGTCAGAACTGACATCTCTTACCTTACCAGTTCCCAAACAATAATGGGCAATCCATTAAAAACAGACGAGTAGCAAGTTTAACTGTGATTCTAAATTGCAGAGACTGAAATTGCTCACTTTTCCAACATGGACATCAGCTGATGGATATGGAGAAATCTCGTCTGTGTACCTACTGATGACTACTTCTTCCCTTCTGTGTCGGGCACTGCTTTTACGCCCAACAGATTGTGCTCTAGGTTGTTGTTGTAACAAAGACACTTAAAAAAAAATGTAGACAGGTCATTAGCCTGACCGGGAGCTTCTGGTTAGATGCGATGGGGGTCGGGGGGGGGGGGTGGGGGGCTCCAGACACCAGTACGCTGATGGATGTCAACCAATATTCAGAGGCCGGAACTCTAGGCTCCTGCTCAGCAAGGCATTTAATGACGAGTTGGACAGCATTAGTATCAAATAATATAATATGGATATTAAAGTATTATCACCAGAAAAATAATTTGTATAAAGCTTATTCATAGTCTGCTGCATTTCCCAAGGTGATGATAGAATGTTAACCTATCTCCTCAATACTGCAACACATGTAATCTGCAGATTAGCACATTTTTATCCCATACTTCATGTTCAAAAATGATTCAATTTTGCATCTAGAATTCAAAAATGGCAATAACTGTATCCCACTATGATTTGTTCCCCAGCTATATTTGAGAGTTATTTCTGCAAACTAAGGATTAAAATGAATCATAAAAGAGAGCTGCAAGCCAAGAAGCATATACTGTTCTATTGGAAGCCGAGAAATCTCCCTCCTTATTCCCAGTTGGACCATCTTTTATTGAATAGTATCCTCTTGGAGAGACTGACTTAATCTCTTTGCCAAAAAACGGATGTGTCATGTAGGATTTGGGTTTGAGTGCCTGGTCTGAATTCTAAAAAATTAGCCGTGTCTTTTAGATTTTCCCTCCATCTTCCCGATCAGTTCTTTGTGTGAGTGGGAGGAGAGTGAGGAACAGTGATTCTTCCACTTGCTCCATTCCCTTTTATTTTCTTCGATACTATTTATGTCATCACCAGTCGATATAATTGTAGACTATTATTAGGATCGAACATTAACTCATCCATAATTCTGCAGCCGATGCCTTACCTGTACTAAAATCTGGCTCACTTGATTATCCCTATCCTCGTCAGGTTGCACTGGGTGTACATCTCCCAAGCATACTGCTTTGAAAACATCATTAGGTTCCATAAATCCCCTCACTGCCTTGTCCCATTCTACTTCTGCAACCTTCTCCAGCCATATGTACCAGCTTGCAGCCTCTGTTCTTCTGACTCTGGGCTTTCATGTCCTTCCTCCCATCTCCTCCATCTCTGGCAGATCCTTCAATCATCATGCCTGAAATCTCCCCTTACTGATCTCTCCACTTTCAAATGCCAGCTGCAAACCTACCTCTTTTGATAACCTTCTCTAAACCTCAACCCGCTCTCCTACTCAGCATCTGGTTGGTCTTTGTGAAGTGTCGTGCGATATTCTCACTTCATTAGCAACGCTGTATCATCATCATCATAGGCAGTCCCTCGAAATCGAGGAAGACTTGCTTCCACGCTGAAAGTGAGTTCTTCGGTGACTCAACAGTTCAATACGGGAATTACAGTCTCTGTTACAGGTGGGGCAGACAGTCGTTGAAGGAAAGGGTGGGTGGGGAGTCTGGTTTGCCACACGCTCCTTCCGCTGTCTGCGCATGTTTTCTGCATGCTCTTGGCGACGAGACTCGAGGTGCGCAGTGCCCTCCCGGATGCACTTCCTCCACTTAGGGCGCTCTTTGGTCAGGGACTCCCAGGTGGCGTTGGGGATGTTGCATTTTATCGCTGTATAAGTTATTGTTGTTGGATGTATCTACACGCTTACTATATCACAGCCTTGCTTTGTAAATAGTTGTGATTTTATGTATACCTATTTCAAGAAACCAATTGAGAAAAAAATAAAAACAGACAATACATAGTACATCCATCAGCATCTGAAAAGAGAACATATTTTCTGGGCTCCGATGAAGGGTATGCTCAAATTGTTAACATGTATTTTCTCATGGTGACAGACCTATCCAATAATTTCTATTTATTTCAGATTGCCAGTATTTTCAAATTTTTTTTTCCTTTTATTTTCTACGAGACAAAAATACTAACTTGTCTCCGGACTCCTTAAGTTTGAAAAAGTTAAATACATGCAACAATTGCCATATCCTTCCTGTTATGTTATTAAATGTAAGGATTTGATGAATGTAATTTATTTGGATTTCCAAAAGGCATTTGATAAGGTGCCACATGAAAGGTTTCTATGCAAGATAAGGGCTCATGGGGTTGGGGTAATATATTAGCCTGGATAGAGGATTGGTTAACGGACAGAAAACAGAGAGTAGGGATAAACGGGCCATTTTCTGGTTGTCAGGCTGTAACTAGTGGGGTGCTGCAAGGATCAATGCTTGGGCCTCAGCTATTTGCAATCTATATTAATGATTAGATGAAGGAATTGAGTGAAATGTATCTAAGTTTGCTGATGATGCAAAACTAAGTGGGAAAGTAAGCTGTGAAGAGGACACACAGATCCTGCAAAAGGATCAAGGGGCCAAAATTCATCACTCAATGCCCGCTGCCGCCGACATTGTTCTTCTTGCTCCACTTTGGAGGCGGCCTGGAACAGGTGGGAGGAGGGAGCCGCCGGGAGCCACCCGCTGATGTCAGCAGACGGCCGAATGGCGCAACCGACCTCCCGCCCGCCAAGCTCCCATATTCCGGCAGGCAGGAGTCGGCGACAGAACTGGGGTGGGACCGCTGCATGGAGGCTGGTCTGTCCCGAAGAACCTGAAAAAAAGGTCTTACCTGCATGGGGTCCCCTGGAGATCTTCCAATAGTTTTTTAATTTTTTACTGCATCGTTTTTTTTTCAAGTCTTCAACCCTCCGTGGGCCCGACTCCGACCTCGGCGGCACTTGGGCGGCAAGCGCCTCTGCCGCCGAGAATGGGACCTCCCGCTCGCTGCCGCCCAGATTGGTGGCGTATATCGTCCATTTGCCGCCCGCCAACCTTCGAGACCTCGGCCATGCGTATCCCGCCCAAAGTACCGTCCAGTACCTTGTCAGCCATCAGCAGCACTTTGGCTGGCACTTGGGTGGGTGCAGGCCTTGATGAAAATCGGCCCCATAGACAGGTTAAGTGAGTGAGCAATAAGGTGGCAGATGGAGTATAACGTGAGGAAATGCAAGGTTATTCACTTTGGTGGGAAGAATAGAAAAAGAAAATATTTTTAAATGGTGAGAAACTTTTAAATGTTGGTTTTCAGAGAGATTTAGGTGTCCAGGAAACAGAGTTAGCAAGCAAGTAGCAAAGCAACTGGCATATTGGTCTTTATAGCAAGGGGATTGGAGTACAACAGTAAGAAACATAGAAAATAGGTGCAGGAGTAGGCCATTCGGCCCTTCGAGCCTGCACCACCATTCAATAAGATCATGGCTGATCATTCACCTCAGTACCCCTTTCCTGCTTTCTCTCCATACCTCTTGATCCCCTTAACCATAAGGGCCATATCTAACTCCCACTTGAATATATCCAATGAACTGGCATCAACAACTCTCTGCGGCAGGGAATTCCACGGGTCAACAACTCTCTGAGTGAAGAAGTTTCTCCTCATCTCAGTCCTAAATGGCCTACCCCTTATCCTACACTATGTCCCCTGATTCTGGACTTCCCCAACATCGAGAACATTCTTCCCGCATCGAACCTGTCCAGTCCCGATAGAATCTTATATGTTTCTATGAGATCCCCTCTCATCCTTTTAAACGCCAGTGAATAAAGGCCCAGTTGATCCAGTCTCTCCTCATATGACAGCCCAGCCATCCCTGGAATCAGTCTGGTGAACCTTCGCAGCACTCCCTCAATAGCAAGAACATCCTTCCTCAGTCCAGGAGACCAAAACTGAATACAATATTCAAGGTAAGGCCTCACTAAGGCCCTGTACAACTGCAGGAAGACCTCCCTGCTCCTATATTCAAATCTCCTAGCTACGAAGGCCAACATACCATTTGCCTTCTTCACCACCTGCTGTACCTGCGTGCCCACTTTCAGTGACTGATGAACCATGACACCCAGGTCTCGTTGCACATCCCCTTTTTCTAGTCTGCCGCCATTTAGATAATATTCTGCCTTCATGTTTTTGCCCCCAGAATGAATAACCTCACATTCATCCACATTATACTGCATCTGCCATGTATTTGCCCACTCACCTAATCTGTCCAAGTCACCCTGCAGCCTTTTAGCGTCCTCCTCACAGCTCACACTGCCACCCAGTTTAGTGTCATCCGCAAACGTGGAGATATTCTCTTGAAGATAGAAACTCTATTCCTTCATCCAAATCGTTAATGTATATTGTAAAGAGCTGGGGTCCCAGCACTGAGCCCTGCGGCACTCCACTATTAACTGTCTGCCATTCTGAAAAGGACCCGTTTATCCCTACTCTCTGCTTCCTGTCTGCCAACCAGTTCCCTATCCACGTCAGTACATTGCCCCCAATACCATGCGCTTTGATTTTGTACAACAATCTCTTGTGCGGGACCTTGTCAAAAGCCTTTTGAAAGTCCAAATACACCACATCCACTGGTTCGCCCTTGTCCACTCTACCAGTTACATCCTCAAAAAATTCCAGAAGATTCGTCAAGCATGATTTCCCTTTCATAATTCCATGCTGACTCGGTCCGATCCCGTCACTGCTTTCCAAATGGGCTGCTATTTCATCCTTAATGATTGATTCCAACATTTTCCCCACGACTGATGTCAGGCTAACTGGTCTATAATTAACTGCTTTCTCTCTCCCTCCTTTTTAAAAAAGTGGCGCTACATTAGCTACCCCCCAGTCCATAGGAACTGATCCAGAGTCGATAGATTGTTGGAAAATGATCATCAATGCATCCACTATTTCTAGGGCCACTTCCTTAAGTACTCTGGGATGCAGACTATCAGGACCCGGGGATTTATCAGCCTATAATCCCATCAATTTCCCTAACATAATTTCCCGCCTAATAAGGATATCTTTCAGTTCCTCATTCTCATTAGACCCACTGTCCCCTTGTACATTCGGAAGGTTATTTGTTTCTTCCTTTGTGAAGACAGAACCGAAGTATTTGTTCAATTGGTCTGCCATTTCTTTGTTCCCCATTATAAATTCACCTGAATCCGACTGCAAGGGACCTACGTTTGTCTTTACTAACCTTTTTCTCTTCACATATTTGTAGAAGCTTTTGCAGTCAGTTTTTATGTTCCCTGCAAGCTTCCTCTCGTACTCTATTTTCCCCTTCTTAATTAAACCCTTAGTCCTCCTCTGTTGAATTCTAAATTCCTCCCAGTCCTCAGGTTTGTTGCTTTTTCTAGCCAATTTGTATGCCTCTGCCTTGGTTTTAACACTATCCTTAATTTCCCTTGTTAGCCATGGTTGAGCCACCTTCCCCGTTTTATTTTTATTCCAGACAGGGATGTACAATTGTTGAAGTTCATCCATGTGATCTTTAAATGTTTGCCATTGCTTATCCACCGTCAACCCTTTAAGTATCCTCTGCCAGTCTGTTCTCGCCAATTCACATCTCATACCGTCGAAGTTACCTTTCCTTAAGTTCAGGACCCTAGTTTCCGAATTAACTTTGTCACTCTCGATCTTAATAAAGAATTCTACCATATTATGGTCACTTTTCCCCATAGGGCCTCGCACAACAAGATTACTAATTAATCCCTTCTCATTAGACATCACCCAGTCTAGGATGGCCAACTTCCTGGTTGGTTCCTCGACATATTGGTCCAGAAAACCATCCCTAATGCACTCCAGGAAATCCTCCTCCATCGCATTGCTACCAGTTAGGTTAGCCCAATCTATATGTAGATTAAAGTCGCCCATAATTACTGCTGTACCTTTATTGCACACATCCCTTATTTCTTGTTTGATGCTGTCCCCAAACTCACTACTACTATTTGGTGGTCTAAACATAACTCCCACTAGCGTTATCTGCCCTTTGGAATTCCGCAGCTCCACCCATATCGATTCCACATCATCCAGGCTAATGTCCTTCCTTACAATTGCATTGATTTCTTCCTTAAACAGCAATGCCACCCCGCCTCCTTTTCCTTTCTGTCTATCCTTCCTAAATGCTGAATACCCCTTGGATGTTGGGTTCCCAGCCTTGGTCACCCTGGAGCCATGTCTCTGTGATGCCAATCACATCGTATCCATTAACTGCTATCTGCGCAGTTAATTCATCCACCTTATTCCCAATACTCCTCGCATTGAGGCACACAGCCTTCAGGCTTGTCTTTTTAACACACTTTGCCGCTTTTGAATCTTGCTCTAATGTGGCCCTTTTTGCTTTTTGCCTTGTGTTTCTCTGCCCTCCACTTTTACTATTCTCCTTTCTATCTTTTGCTTCTGCCCCCCTTCTATTTCCCTCTGTCTCCCTGCATAGGTTCCCATCCCCCTGCCATATTAGCTTAACTCCTCCCCAACAGCACTAGCAAACACTCCCCCCCAAGACATTGGTTCCGATCCTGCCCAGGTGCAGACCGTCCGGTTTGTACTGGTCCCACCTCCCCCAGAACCGGTTCCAATGTCCCAGGAATTTGAATCCCTCCCTTCTGCACTGTTTCTCAAGCCACGTATTCATCTGAGCTATCCTGCGATTCCTACTCTGACTTGCACGTGTCACTGGTAGCAATCCTGAGATTACTACTTTTGAGGTCCTACTTTTTAATTTAACCCCTAGCTCCCTAAATTCGTGTCGCAAGACCTCATCCCGTTTTCTACCTATATCGTTGGTACCTATATGTATCACGACAACTGGCTGTTCACCCTCCCTTTTCAGAATGTCCTGCACCCGCTCAGAGACATCCTTGACCCTTGCACCAGGGAGGCAACATTGCATCCTGGAGTCTCGGTTGTGGCTGCAGAATCGCCTATCTATTCCCCTTACAATTGAATCCCCTATCACTATCGCTCTCCCACTCTTTTTCCTGCCCTCCTGTGCAGCAGAGCCAGCCATGGTGCCATGAACTTAAGGAAGTCTTATTACAATTGCACAGGGCTTTGATAAGACCACACTTGGAATATTGCGCGCAGTCTTGATCTCCTAATCTGAGAAAGGACATACATGCATTGGAGGAGTTGCAACAAAGGTTTAATAGATTGATCTCTGGGATGAGAGGGATTTCCTTTGAGGAGAGATTGAGTAGAATGGGCCGATACTCTCTGGAGTTTAGAAGAATGAGAGGTGATCTCATTGATACATACAAGGGGATTGACAGGGTAGATGCTAAGAGGTTGTTTCCCCTGTCTGGAGAGTCTAGAACTTGGGGACCTGTCTCAGGATAAGGGGTTGGCCATTTAAGACTGAGATGAGGAGGAATTGCCTCACTGAGAGTGTTGTGAATCTTTGGCATTCTCTACACTAAAGGGCGGTGGGTGCTGAGTTGTTGAGTATATTCAAAGCTGAGACAGATAGATTTCTGGAGTCTAGGGAAATCAAGGGATATGGGGATTGGGCGGGGAAAGTGGAGTTGAGGTAGAAGATCAGCCATGATCTTAGTGAATGGTGGAGCAAGCTCGAAGAGCCGTATGGCCTACTCCTAATTCTTATATTTTTATGTTGTGTTCTTATATTATTGGGAGTTTCAAAAAAAAAGCTTCTAAAGGTAACGAGGATAAGCAGCAAAAAGCAAAGAACTGCAGCTGCTGGAAATCTGGAAAAACAAACCCAGAAAAAAAAACACTCAGCAAGTCACTCAGCATCTGTGCAGAGCACCAGCAAGTTAACTTTTTATGTGTAAACCTATCAGAACCAGATAAATTACATGAAAAAAAATGATTGGATTTTGGAAAAGTACTGGCATCTCTAAATGAGAAACAGTGGCAATTTGAGTGCATTAGTGTTCTAAGTATTAACAACTGGATGAATGAGGTACTTTTCATGCTTAGATAAAAGGATTTCGGAGATTGATGTGACTGGAATATAGTCACCACCTTCAATCAGTGCTTTACATTTACAGTAGCTGCATTTGTGAGAGTCTTAGTTCAGGATTATTCTAACTTTATAATGTGCTTTTTCTTTTATTTGAATTGTCTGGTTAGTTAGTATTTTTTCGATTCTTTTTGTCCTGTTAGACTATGATATAGATCAGAACAGGCTAGGTGTGTGACAGCATGGTGCTACTAATGGATACCAACACAAGGAAAAACAATAGTTCTTGGCACCTTCCCATGGCAGAAGTAGACCTCAGTGCCTCAGTCTGAGTAAGCAAGGCCGACCAACAAAATCCAATGGGTTCCGCAGCACCACAAGAACACCTTTCATGTACCTTTGTATCTGGTCATATCTCCTTAAAAAGATCGAGCAAGTCAAAAGCTATAAAGTGAGGGAGATAACGCATGAAAGCCATCAACAAAACAAATTTCCACAACACTTCAGATGCTGTGAATCCCAAAGAATAGGAGCAGTTTGACCAGTGATTGGCTTGCACTGAGCTCCACAAGGAACAAGGAAGGCTCACACAAATTTCATGCAGTGCCTGCAGCTACAAAGGGGGAAACATAAGCAGAGGTCCTCCCATTCCTCTGACATCGGTTTTCCAGGGTTTCACAGCTCTTGTGGCAGATGAGGAGAACCTTTGTAAAACTTGAACCCCTATTGGTTTCAGGAAACAGGCCACAGTTGCTCAGAAGCTCAGAAGTAGAGATTAGAGGCTTAATCTGAATTTTAGAACAGGATGCAAAGGTCAGTGAGAAAGAAAACACTTGTACATATTTAGTGCCTTTGATCTCCTCAGGACTTTTCAGAGCAGTTCACAACCAATGAAGTACTTTTGAAATGTAGTCACTATTGTAATGTAGGCAGGGATCAGAACTCAAGTGCCTAGAGTTAGGTCAATTTATTGAATGCAAGGAGAGGTACAGCCTAGAACCAAACTATAACAATAAATAGGTTGGGCCTACAATATCACAGGAAAAATCGGAGTGAAGCCAACAATATGATGGGGTCAAAACTCAACTTGTATCATACAAAGCAATTATAAAGGACAGAGAATTCCTGTGATTTGAAAACTGCAAACAAAAGAAAGATATCTTTTGCTTTGTTCTTTTCTATTCGATTATTGTTTTATTCTCAGTGAACAGAACTCGGGAGAGGCAAGCCAGTCTTTCCCTGCAGATATAGTATTCCGTCAGGACATGATGGTGCACTTAAATTGACCCGTCAGGAATTATTAAGCTCAAATATGTACTGCTTAAGTGCTACATTGATGGCAATGTGAAAAGAACAAAGGCCTGGATTTTGCGGTGAGCGGCAAACGAACAGCGCTCGCCGTTCATTACTCTCGCACTTGCCCACTGAATTCATGAGGCTGAGCTCGCTGCCTATAATCGAGCAATTTATTTTATAGATCATACATTTAACACTTTACATGTCAAGATAGTTCAATACCATCTAGTCCCTTAATTGCAGGCCTGGAGGTAACGATTTTTTGTACTTGCAGGTCTCGCACACCCTGAACTGTGCGTACTGACTGATGATAATAGTGACAGTTTCGATTGTCAGTGTCTTCCTTGAACACAATCGAGTTTGTCAATGTTGTTCTGGTTGTTTTTTTTTGGTCTTATGTAGGTGTCTCTCTCACTCTTCTAGATTGTTCTCCCGATCCGACTGCTCAAAACTCTTCTTGGCTGATTTTGCTCTCTAACCACTTTCAGCTCTCGCTGATCTCTTACTCTCCTTCAGTGTTCTCATGCATAATTTAAAATATTGTGATAGTAGATTTTGTAATGGGTTTCATTTATGCACTTTTGACATTTTTATCCTATTTTAATCAGAAACCTGAAAAGATTTTTTCTTGTAGTGTGTGTGCAGCATGTACGTGCTCATGGATACAAATGGTCTCGTCTTTTTTCTCTTTAAATGTGGAATAAAAATCATTACATCCACTGTGCAGTATTTTGTGGGGTTTTTTTTCCATGATAAGCAGCAGTCTCAGTTGACTGGAAGGTATACAGATATGTACAATCAAGCCTGGATTTTACAGGCACAACTTGCTCCAGTAATGAGTTTGTAATGTCACATTTCAAGAAATAACATTTGTTTCAGCAAAAAAGTAAAAGGCAGACTCTTGTGAGTAATTCTAGTTGCCAAATCTCAGAAATTAACTTCAATGAGGCTACTGGGGTGGGTGAAATAAATTCAAAACCGTTCTCTTCCTTGCCCAAATTGACAAATTTTACATAGCTTTAAAAAGAATGTATTATTAAAGATGAGTGTTCATTTAGCTCAGTTGGTATCACTCTTGCCTCTGGGTAACAGCATTGAGAAGGTGAGAGAAGGTTAAGTTCAGAGGGGAGGGAGCAGGCAAGGGAGGGAGGTGATGGGAGAGGGATAGACAGCACCACCACAGAGACCAAGGTCAAGAAAATATCATCTTTTACATGTGGAGAAGCCAGTCAAAGCAGGATTTCTTAAATATATCTTTCCAGAATTAAACAGGAGAGTGTACTTTATAATCTGATGTTGTGTGGGTGCCAGGGAATGCTATTTGCTCAAGCAGTAATCTGATTATTGAATAGTCGCAGAATGGGTCATAGACCAGGAAAGCAAATCAGAGGGAAGTGGGAGACGATCATGTCTTGCTGCAGGCTAGGGAGCAGCAGCAACTAACAACTGGCCCAAGGCAGACAGGAAGCATCAGTCATCTTGTCAGACAACCCCAGAAAGCTATAGTTTTAAACTTTGAAAATGACTTTGTTTTATTTAATAAAAAAGTTAATTCTTTTGCTGGAAAATAAAAATTCTTTGGATAAAATAGTATATTTCAATGTGCACTGCAACTAAGATTTTAATTGTTTTCCATATAAAACATAGGGGGTGGATTTTCGAGGGGTTTGCGACCGAGTTTTCGCCGCGTTTTGACCATCCGCAGCTAAAACCCGGTCGCAAAGCCTGGGCGTGATCCTCGATTCCTTGCTTGCAGGGTGATGGGAGGCACCGCTGGGGAGAGCTGCTCCGGACGTGTAACGATACGGATTGTGATACCGTCCAAGTTTCGGCACTCACCCGACCCGCGCCCCGAACACCGACAGGTAAAACTTAGCGGTGCAGCCCTGCCAGCAGCAGTATGTTGGAAAACTTGAAAAAAAGGTAAATTAAAGTTTTTATTTTTATTTTTTTGGCAGCAATTTGTAAGGTAATATTTTTTGAATTTTTTCCCCCCTCCTCCCAAGGCCTCTCTCGCAACACTCCCGGGCCCGGACTAAAGTTGGCGAGGATCGCATTTTTACGCCAACTTAGGTATAGACATTTGATTTGCTTTGCTACTACCATACAAAAGACTAAAGCTGGTGGAGGGTATTCCTATGGAAAGAGAGTGAGAGTTTCATATTGTGCAAAGACTTGCAGGAAATTCTCAGTAGTTTGGTTTGAAGACTCTGAAGCATGGTCATGGGGCCTCTACATGGACCTGGCTGCCAAAATAAAAGCTCCTCCCTCCACAAATGTTAACTCTGATTGGTGTTCAATGAGACAAAAAAATGATTGCTCTGTCTGATGTCACCTCTGAGGTTTATTTACAATTATGGTGTGCTGCTAATATTCCCTTTTAATAAAGCTGATTTCAAACATCAGAATGGACAAGAGCAGGTCAATGACAGTCCTTATTAAGTTCAATAATAAAATTTGTGTGCGGAAAAAACTAAAAATTAGAATTGAAATGAATTAAACCCATTTCATAACATTATGCTTTTAGCCATTTTTCCATATAAAGCCAGAATTAGCAATTGAAAAAGTAACTTTTATTGCAGGAGATTAGCAAAAATAAGTGCATATTGAACATAAAATATGCTGTTGCTTAATTGGCATCCCAATGTTCTTCATAATCTGAAACTGGTTACTGTCTATTCGCATTAGTGGTTATGGTACTGAACTAGCAATCCAGAGGTTGTAGAATTAAATTCAATAAATCTGGTCA
This sequence comes from Pristiophorus japonicus, assembly GCF_044704955.1. NCBI lineage: Eukaryota > Metazoa > Chordata > Chondrichthyes > Pristiophoridae > Pristiophorus > Pristiophorus japonicus. The sequence goes on from NC_091990.1 coordinate 44,899,433, forward strand.
TTTGTGACCTAACTGGAAAAAGAATGAGCATGAAAGCTTGTGGATTGTTGGAAAACCCTAACGAGTTCAATAATGTCTTTCAGGGAAGGGAACTTGCCACCCCTAACTGGTATGGCCTAAATGTGATTCCAGTTCGCAGTGTGTGGTTGCCTTTTAATACTATCTGTAATGTATTTGCTTCATGGGTTCTTTGCTGAAGAATTCATAGCACACATTGCTGTGAAGAACAAATGTTTAACAATCTCACTACACATTATCAGTTCATCCACTCCATCTTAAATGGCTTAACAAGCCATTTAATTTCAGGATAACTCAGTATGGGTAATAAATGCAGCCTTGCCAGTGCCACCCGCATTCCAAGAACAAATTAAAAAAACAGAGTTATACTGACATTAATGTTTAATACTCACAAGAAAATTATGCAAAATCTCTCAGCCCCAAAAGTAATCACAGAGAAGTCCAAGATATCAGTCTGACCAGCTATAATCTTCATATAATAGTTCTATGTTGTAAAATCAATCGTATTTGGTGATCTGTGCATATATTTGCCCCATGTTTTTCATTTTTTTGTTAGCTAGATATTTGCCTAGTTCATTTTTAATAGAATTTACAAAATGCAAACTAGTTTTCAACAGGCTCTAGTTCACTTAGAAATCTGAAGGTAGCAACGTATCTGCAAATTCTGATTCAAGAAACCTATGATTTACCAAGGTAGATTTGCAGAAAATGTGTTAATAATTTAACAAGTGTGTCCAATAATACATATGCACCTAGTTAGTGTATTTACTCAACTATTAGGAATCAATTTTGTATCACTCCTATTTCCAATTTTAGACAGCATATCGCAAGCCAAAAAGGAAAATGATAGATGTTTGATGCACATAAATTCGCCCATCAAATTCTGCATTAAAATATTAAATGCGTCACATCTTTACTGATGTTCACACCCAGTCAGATGTATTAACCATAGAATCAGAAACATATTTTACAACTATCCCTGCATTTCAATCTGTGTATCTTTCACAACCTCCAGCCCATGATGCTGAATGAATGGAATTACTTTTATACAAGTTTAATAATGAGATGGCATCTTAAATAACATCCTAAAACGAATCTACAAAAATGCAAACCTGGCAGAGCCTTCTTGCCAAACTAAAAATAATTCAAAGTCTTCACAGAAGCTAAACTATCATTGGAAGAGAAGCTCAGATCTTCATCAGGTAAATTCTGTTTCTAAATAACTGCATGTCAGCCCCAATAAGTTTAAAATGTTGAGGCCTAACTGCAGTGACAAAGTATGGACATTTATTATCGTAATTGACAGATTTGTATCCACAATTAAACACTTTTGTGTTCTCCTAATGTTTCACCATTGGGAGCTTCAAGTAAAGCATGATTTTTTTTAACTACGGTTTCACATTGTGGGATTAGAGACAACTATAACTTCACAAAGATGATTAAATTAGAATGATTCAAAATCATGTTAATATCCTTGATCTGAGAAAGTTAAAATATTTAATTATATCTGATGTTTAAACAAGTAAATTAATTACTCTGATGTTTCTACTGCAATTCATCAAAGGGGTTTCTGATGAAATAATTGCAGAACCAGCACCTAATTTTCAGCTTACTGCTCCTTCCATGATGGCATTACTTATAGGTAGTATGGGGTTGGCGTTCAGTAGTCTATATAGTTAGAAATCAGGGGTGTCAAAAATGTGCGACGAAAACTGTGACATGAAGGATGCTGTGTTATGTTGAACTAGAGACAAAGTGTCTCCTCAGACTGGGCTTTGTTGCTTCGAAATGCTCATGTCTTGATTTCCTGTTGAGATGTTATAGCATTCTGCACTATGACAACCATTATCTGTTGTTTTCAAGTTTAGTCTTTAACTTTGTTTATGTATCTTTAAGACAATGGGGCCAAAATTCAGCCTCCTGAAAAGGCCGCTTATTGCTGGAAGTCGAGCGGCCGCCAATTTGGAGTCCAATGGCCACTGCCTGCGAAATTCACCTCAGTGATTTTTCCGGCGGTCACCACTTACTCTCCGCGCTGCCGACCCCTCCTAAGTGCCTCATCAAAGGACACACCGCCGATCTCCCACACCTCAATCAATATTCAGCACAAAAAATCTTCGGACCGAATAGTGCCCTCAACAGCTTGTTCTGTCGGTGTATCTTGTTTTCAGTGTGTGGGACATGGCTACGCAGTGGCCCACTGCCGCAGCCATTTAATTTTTTTTCCTGGTCGACTTCCAGATCGGCCAGACAATTATGCCCCTGGGTTCTCTCGGGATGCCAACAGGCAGCCTGGCACCCCCTCTTTAGGTGCCAGGCCACTGGCCCGGCCAAAACACTCCCTGGTGGCCCAGCGGACCGAACTAAAATCTTAGCAGAGCTCGCAACGGCTCTCTCCACACGCGTCATGACGTCATCACCGCTCCGCTGAAGAATGACAGCAGCGGAGACTCCGTCCTGCCTCCACTTCCGCCCCTCTTGTGGTCGATCTTCTGCTTACTGCCCCACTTCCATCCCCATTATGACCGACTTCCGATCCGCCTGAAAAAAAATTACAAAGAGCTGAATTTTGCGAAAGAGGCCACCTCATCCAGTGCGGCAGAAAAAACACTTCAAAAGCGGTAGGTGCACTGCGTTCCGGGCGGACCTGAATTTCTACCTCAATGCGTTTTAGAAAGACTTTGAATGGAGGGAAGTTAACGTAAACAATTTTCTATGTCGTAAAGGAGATAATGACACTGAAATGAGCAGCTTTCTGGTTTGGGCCTCGTGAGATCAAAGGGAGGATATGGACGAGTGATGAAATGAATCTCAAAGGACGAACCCTGAGAAAGTATACACAGAAAAGACATGTGGCCAAAATCATGAGACATTATTAGGGAGGGTTTTTGAGCCAGAATCAAAACAAAGAACTGGACACGGCATTGGATAGGGAGGTTTTTAGGGTAACCTCTTTGGACAAAAGGTTTGTCAACATCCCATTTCAGGCCCACTTCTAAAAAGAGAATAAAAGTAGCCTCTTCAAAGTAGTCCCCACAAACTGTGTGAGGAGACAGTGAAACAGAGGTTGGTCTTTGAGCGATCCCATGCTTTACCGAAGGAAGCTCGAGACGAAGAGAAAGAGGCTGCAAACCAGAGAGAACTGCTCAGGTGTGCAAGCCATTTGTCCAATCGGATCGATATCAGCAACTTGTCACAGTTGTATGATTTGCTGTGTAATTAGTGTGTTATATTCCGTCTTAAACTCTGATTAACCACAATATACCCAGCAGATGGGTTTACAGTTGATCCTGATTATTAAAGTGACCAGAGATAGCCTTAACTTGGCTATTTCTAACAATATCTAACCTGTCCTGAGCTGGTGTTGACATGTCATTTCTAAATGAAGTGTTCCAGTTTTGTCTTGATGATTTTGTTTATCTATTGGGGTGGATCATTGCAGGAACCAGGAGCCATCAGAGGAAGGATTTTTGCCTGAGAGGCTAAGCTTAGACTGACTGCAATGGTGCCGTTTGTGAAGTAATTTGAGATTGGAATTGACGTCCACATCACTACCATCGGAAGTGGCCAATTTGTTGGGCCAGCTAAATATGTTTGAGGAGTCTGATCAAAACACAAGAGTGCTTGTGTTACTCAATCCTCTGGGCCTGAAATTAAGTTGTGGGATGCCACCATATGAATGCTAAACATGTTTGCGTGAAATTCCTCCCTCCCTGCTATTTGAGCAGAGATATTGGGCTCAAAATTGGCCCACCCCTTTTTTTGGAGCACTCACCAAAGATGCGCCGACTTTGTGGGCTAAAAAGGGTGGCGAGAAAATGTCCCCTGATTCTGGCCGCCGTTGCCGCCTCTCCCGGGACTTGACGCGATGTGGCCAGTCGATTGGGGGGGGGGCGGAGCTCGGGCCCTGCACAAGAAACTGTGCCGGCAGCTCTCCATGTGCGCATTGGAGTGTGCACATGTGCGCAGTAGCTCCTCGCCCCCATCCCGTCCTGCAGCTTGTGTGGGAGGGACCCGATGCTCACCGCCCCTATCCCTGACCGAGTGGTCTCACGCACCGGCCGGGCCCGCTGTGGAACGGAGGCTGATCCCGATGTTTACAAGTGTGAGGGTTGTGAAGCCAGGTGCTTTCTTCATAACAGAAGGTCGAGTCAGATATGAAAAACAATGCCACAAAAGTGTTTCAAATGAAGGTTTCATCAACATTCCATACTTCTTTAAACAGAAAGTGCCAGGCAAGGCATCCTAAAGCTAGCTTTAGATAAGCTGAGTAGGAACAGGAGTGGGGTCAGACAGAGAGGATTCTTTGGGAAGGGATTGGAGCTGGGGCTGAGATAGGGCACCCTGGAACTGGAATCTTGACTTGCTGCATCACTGTTCCCAGGCTAAAGATGAAGGTAGGGTCGGACTTACTTCCTTCTGTTGCACTGGCCGGGCCACTGACTTCTCGGGCCGAGTTTTGATATAAAGCTCGGACTTCGTTTTATTTTTTAGGTCTTCTGGAATGCTTACTACTTGTGCTTTGTTTCGTGCTTTGCAAGGTCCTCTCCGCTTCCCTTCCTGCCCCTATCTCTGGCTTAAATGGCCAAATGGGCATAGGTAGCTGGTAGCGCCCCCTTTTGAAAAAAAACTAAACTAAAAAAATCTTAACTAACTCACTTACGCTGGCACAAATTGAATATGCAAAATGAGAATTTTTAAGATACTCCAGAAAAATCAAGTTGCTCCCAAAAAAAAGCAACTCCTGGGCAATTTTGGGCCCATTAACTGGGTTCTCGCCCCCCTCTTAAATGGCAGTGGAAAGAATTTCAGAAACGCTTTAAGCCTTCATATCCCACAATGCTGTTTCAGAGCCTCCTCTTCTCCATCTCTGTTTCTCTCACACAGCGTTTTTTTTCTCCATCTCTGTTTCTCCCTGTTAAGTCTGCTAATCAGTCTCTGTTGCACTCCCTCTTTCTTAGTTTTTCTCTTTGTTATTCCTTCTGTTTGTTTCATATTGAGAAAGAGTCAGACTGAACACTGTGAGCTCAAAGTAAAATGTGACCGTAGTCTTTTATTGCAAGTCTCCAGAGTGCCTCTCCAACCTGTGAAGCACTCTTAAATACCTGTGCTCCCAAGGGATTATGGGATCTCTTGGGATTCCAGGGGATGAGCCCTCCGGTGGCTGTACAGAGTAAATACAAATCCACATATACAACACTGTTCCCCCTCTTTTTCTCTGTTAAATCAGTTTCGGCTACTCTCTGTTGTGTCTCTGTTACACTCACTCTCTCTCTCTTTTCTCCTTGATGTTACTCTCTTCTTGGGAACAGCACAGCAACGTGCCATGGGAGGGAAGGTGCATGAGAAATTGAAGTGGTTGAAGTGAATACTGAAAAACAACACAGCCAGCAGGAAGGAATTCATCAGCAGGCAAATGCATGCTTTTGGTGTGCTGTGTGGGTGTTTTTTCATGAATCAATCAGTGATATAGCTACAGGTGCCGATAAGATTGACCTCTGTAGCAGGAGCTAGCCAATAACATCCACAGAAGAATATTGTTAAGTATGGAAGAACTTCACAAGATGGAGTACTGTGAGCTAAAACTGATGTGACCTTAGTCTCTTTAATACAACTCCAGAGTGTCTCAGCAGCATGGCAGACAACCTTTTATACTCCCTTGCACGAGGTGTGCAGGTGACCTTTGGGCCCTCTGGTGGCAAGTCTTACACAGTTACAATGTTTACATACATAACAAATATAAAGCTTGCTTATATAATGGATGCTTTGATAAATTCTGTTTAATAATAATATGTTTGACTCAAAATTCAGACACATGAAGCTTTGATAATATCACAATCAGAATTACTCTTCTCTACCTCACTTTTGCTCAAAATCAGCCATATTCAAGTGCTTTACAACAGGACGGCACTTATGGCTGTGAAAATGAAAGCAAAGTAGCAAGAGTATCACTTTTTTATGCAACGGTTGACTGAGAACTTGACAACATATTCAAAATGACTGTGGTGTCATGAAGCTAAATATTCACATTGCTTCTCTAACTCACTTTTAAAATTAATCATATTTAGAGCTATGAATTATATATTTAGTCCCTGCCAGGTTGATCTTCTGTGGTAAAAGGTAGCTTAACACGATGGGGGAGGACTCAGTAATCTGTCCTTATTAATACTAAATGCAAAATCAATAAAGACGTAATGTTTTATTAATCTGCACACCTGTTGTTTGAAGTAAACTTGATTTGCTCCACTTGTGAACACCACCTTATATTTCACTCCTGACTTCATCAACAATGATTTTGAGGTTCACCTCATTTGTGGAAGATTATTCCATAAACCGGGCACAATGAGATGAACATTTCTAACCCAATATGTTTGCATTATACTGCAAATAATCTCAATAGTCATGTTCCTATCCATTCCTTTCACCTCCACAATAATGATCCCATTGATATCCGACACCATTGGCCACTGTATTAGTCATCTCACACTCTCATATTTATTGCACAGCTCACTCTTCTTTGCGATGGAACACATGATAGTGGTGTGAAGCAAGAGGCTAGTGCGAAAGAATAACTCGCCATGGAGAATTTCCCCTCCATGAACAAGGAAAGGTGCCTTTCACTTTCTCAACACCTTCCCTAGATAGACAGATGTGTCTGCACCATTATCTGGAAAGTGGATTTACCTATGAAATGTTCTGAGAGTTTAAACATTAATTAAGTCACACTGCAGTACTGTTACGACCAGCAATGTCAAATGGTACATTAGAAAGGTGGTCGGAACCTTTTCAGCAGGCATAGTACCACATATTTAATATCAGTAGCCTTTAGTTGCATAGCAGATGTATATGAAATGCGTTGGTCATAAACAGTTTCGTTTAGTAGGGATGTAGTCATATTACAAAACAGTTCACTAATTAAGCAGCAGAGTATGCTTCACTCCGAATTCCATTTTTATCTTGTGAAACTTCTGTATATTTTTCATTTGTATGCTCACTTAAAAAAACATTTTGAAACTAATATCAGTGAACAGATCTAGGCTTGCCTGGATGGATAGAAGATGAATAGCTGACAATTGACCAAGTTTAATTTTATTCATACTGTGCAGATACAGGCATTTTCGAATGAAATTATGGGAAACTCCATTTCTGCAATAAAAATATTGGCAATGCCGCTGAATATCCGAGGACTAATGGGAATCCATTGTGAAAAATTCTATTTCAGAAATGAGTGGGGCGAAATTACAAAAAATGGCAATTTGTCCATTTGTTTCCATATTAACAACCCACTAACAAAATAACATCCTCAAAAGCACATATTTCAAATCCAGCCCTGTATGCAACATTATCTGATCATTAGAGAAAACAAGCCTTCTCCGGTTTAACAATGAATGTTCGGCCTTGGGTTATGCAAACCTTCAGATGGGAATTATAACTCATTGCAATCATTTAGAATGTTCTCTCCACATGTGTGTGTGTTATACTGATGTCCTTCAATGCCTAAATAAAAGGCAAAATTAAACAGAAGTTGTTGAAAAACAGTATTTTCAGAAAAATAGTTTCAAACAGCCAAAAATGTATATGGAAGGCAGCAATTTGATGTATAGTATATGTTTACTATTTTGAGATCACACATAGCATTTATTTGAGATTTACTAATGCAGCAAGTTGAGCAAAACATCCCAAAAAATAATTAGAAGAAAACAACAACAACTTGTATTTATATAATACCTTTAACGTAGTGAAAAGTCCCAAGGTGCTTCACAGGCATCAGACATTAAAATGATATTGGCCATCCGACTAGGACTAAATTTGAATATGTATTCTTCATGGCTCAATGAGTTTATCTAGTAAGCAACTGCATTAGACAGGTTAAAAAGGTCCCCGGTCCATTCAATCATCTGTGCTGAGTTAAACTGATTTCAGCTGGGGTGGCAGTTAGAATGCTGGTTTTATATCCACAAAAAAGTCAATGGGAGCAGAGGAAAACGCTATAAATTGACCTTCACACCACCGCCCTCTCCCCACTTAGGGATGACCAAGGTCAACTGGGCTTCCTGTTCTTAAGCACTATCTGGCAATATCTGCCAGAAGTGTGTGGGTGGATGCCAGGTGATGTCTCGATCAGCCTTCGCCCCTATTATTAAATAGTCTGCCAGCACTCATTGTTGAGACTGATGCATGAATAATGGGCAGCTGGACAAGATACCAGAGGGCAATGTTTGACAAGGAGGAGAGAAGAGAAATGCATTCAAATAGTTCCAATTATTCCCTTCAGGCCTAACTTTATTGTCCATATCAGCAGGCAGCACGCAGTACAGTATCACTGCTTCAATCAGCAGGAATGTGAGAATTCAATCTGCTGAGAATTATAAACTGTAATTATTCAGCTGTATCATTTTATATCAAATGGTCAAAAAAAATTGATACCCTTGCAACCTCTGGTACCTTGTATGTACATAAAACAGATGTTCACATGAACACTACTTGAAAAATGAGAAATCGTATTACTTCACACGCTTGGATAATGCAATATAACAATGTGCCATTAGTAAACAATTATAGTGACTTCTGAAACATTAACAAATTGATAATAACCCCAGTGACACACAATTATACAGACTGGTCATGGCTGCAAGATAGCCCAAAACAACAATTCTTATTATACATTACTGGTACACTCCACTTCTTTAACACATATCCCAACGACTAAGGACTAGTAAGGACTGCAGAAGATAAAGGTATGTGGAGTCAGAGGAAATGTATTAGCATGGATCGAGAATTGGCTGGCTAACAGAAAGCAGAGAGTCGGGATAAATGGGTTCTTTTCGGGTTGGAAATCGGTGGTTAGTGGTGTGCCACAGGGATCGGTTCTGGGACCACAACTGTTCACAATATACATAGATGACCTGGAAGAGGGGACAGAGTGTACTGTAACAAAATTTGCAGATGACACAAAGATTAGTGGGAAAGCGGACACAGAGAGGCTGCTAAGAGATTTAGATAGATTAAGCGAATGGGCGAAGGTTTGGCAGATGGAATACAATGTCGAAAAATGTGAGGTCATCCACCTTGGGGAAAAAAAAACAGTAAAAGGGAATATTATTTGAATGGGGAGAAATTACAACATGCTGCGGTGCAGAGGGACCTGGGGGTCCTTGTGCATGAATCCCAAAAAGTTAGTTTGCAGGTGTAGCAGGTAATCAGGAAGGAGAATGGAATGTTGGCCTTCATTGTGAGAGGGATGGAGTACAAAAGCAGGGAGGTCCTGCTGCAACTGTACAGGATATTGGTGAGGCTGCACCTGGAGTACTGTGTGCAGTTTTGGACACCATACTTAAGGAAGGATATACTAGCTTTGGAGCGGGTACAGAGACGATTCATTAGGCTGATTCCAGAGATGAGGGGGTTACCTGATGATAGATTGAGTTGACTGGGTCTTTACTCGTTGGAGTTCAGAAGGATGAGAGGTGATCTTATAGAAACATTTAAAATAATGAAAGGGATAGACAAGATAGAGGCAGAGAGGTCGTTTTCACTGGTTGGGGAGACTAGAACGAGGGGGCACAGCCTCAAAATACGGGGGAGACAATTTAAAACCGAGTTGAGAAGGAATTTCTTCTCCCAGAGGGTTGTGAATCTGTGGAATTCTCTGCCCAGGGAAGCAGTTGAGGCTAGCTCATTGAATATATTCAAATCACAAATAGATAGATTTTTAACCAATAAGGGAATTAAGGGTTATGGGGAGCGGGTGGGTAAGTGGAGCTGAGTCCACGGCCAGATCAGCCATGATCTTGTTGAGAGGCGGAGCAGGCTCGAGGGGCTAGATGGCCTACTCCTGTTCCTAATTCTTATGTTCTTATGTTCTTATGTAATGAACCTCAAAAGGTTAAAGGAAAAGTACATTTTAAAGATTCGGAGAAATTAAGTACATTATTACAGCAAAGCTTTAAAACAGGTAACAATGAAAGCCGAGAGTTCCATTTTCCTTTTTGCCGAGATATCTGAAAATACACTAACGAGCAGTTACCACTGATTCTTCCCCTAGTGGTAAGACACTGGGATGCCGAAATTGCCCCCCCTCTCTAAGAGGCAGTAATGGACCCGATAGGCCTCACCGACTGGGGGCAGATGGATGGGCCGACCTGTCCTAAATTGCCCTGGGCCGGGAGCAGCGGGAACAGGTTTCCGCGCCACTCGTGGGCATGCGCCGACCCACCACCAACCGGCAGCGACCCCCTTCCGAGCCCCGTGGGAGCGGAGCAGCGCCGACTGGTGCCACTGACAGCTTTCCCCTGCGGGAAGCTGTGTATGTCTGGGCGGCGAGTCCGCCCTTAAAGGGGAGGGCGCACTGCCGAAGCCTCCATTTTATTTCAATTGTCGGCTGACTCCGAAGTTGCGGCAACAACAGGCAGCCCGACATCCCCTCTTGGGTGACAGGCCGCTGGCCTGGCCAAAACCCTCCCTGGTGGCCCAGTGGGCCTAACAACACCCCATGCAGAGCTCACAGCGGCCCTCCACTTTAACTGAAGGGGAGCGACATTGTGACGCATGAGCGACGCGTTGACATCCGCTCTGATCCAAGGGCACTTCCGCCCCACAGTCGACGGCAACACCGCCCCGAGCAAAAAATATAAACAAAGTTGAATATCGCTCGAGTCTCCGCCCCATGGATTGGGGCAGAGAAAAAAAACTACAAAACTGGTGAGTGCGCCAATTTTTCCATCGGAGGGCAATTTCGGCCCCATGGATTTTTGAACAAAGTAGCTCTAGAGAAACCTATCTTGAGAGAGGTTGTCTTAATCGATAGCTGTCTGAGAAGAAACTGAAATAATTGAGCTGATTTGAAACTCTTCCTTGCTATCTCAGCAAGCAGATATTCCATGTTTTGAGTCTAACTTCCTGGCCATGATGAAAATTAATAACAAGAATACTGGGCTCTAATGTCATTTTTGTAACAGAATAGTCAATGGCATTGAACTGCCTGACTTTATTGCATAGAAAATGAAGGCTATTAATAGGTGTACTGTAGAGATTGTGCCCAATGCAGTTCAGTTGATCTATTGCAATGGCATGTGGCCTGGACTGCAATGAGCAATAACCTGTTTAACCTGTTTCTCTGGTGCCTCAGTTAACCATTTTTATTTTAACCAACTCTACTTAGAACTTCATTACAAACAAGTAACAGAAACAAATGTCAAGGACTGCCATAGATGAGAAAGATGCGCTGAAGGTGGAGGATTACTGTTACAGGTCTGTCACCTTACCTTTGCTCCTTCAAAATGGGTCTTGCCTTGTCTTGGATGACTAATAAGGAAGTATCATGCCATCGCTATTTGATTCTTAAAGACTGGGTGTGAGTCCATCATGGAATGTCACTATCACTCTCTGGAAGAGAGTCATACACAAGAAGAGTATGTGCCCAATATTCATGAAGGGGCATTCCCAATATTTGTGAGGGACGGTAAAATGTATGAATAATATAGAAAGTTAGAAACTAGAAAATGCTATATTGCCAACTGGTGGCTGAAGTTATAATGATTTCTGATAATTTAAGGAAGCAGTCTTTGGCTTGGGAAGACGAGAGGGGTTTGGGATGTTTTAAAGGTTTTTTTTTCAAATAAGGAACAAAGAACTTTGAATAAAGATGACTTTGTTTGTTCAGAGCTGCTGGTTTATTGATCTGAATTGATTAATTCACACAGAGGATATTAAAGGCATGTATATTGCAACCATTAGCATTTCGCTCTGACGCACAGTCTTTTAAGGCCTGGTCAGCATTTGCTGATAAAAATCAGTCCATCTGCTAATGCACCAGACTGTGGTCCCTTTCTACTCTCAGTGATAATGGCAGGGATTTTGGCTTCTGTACACTGTTGGCAGGAACTCTCAAGAATAGGAGTTCCCAACTACAGTGTACAGAGGCCAAGATTAGTGCCCTCGCCTGGGAGCAGCACTGCGAGGAGACAGAGGACCTGTGGTGGCATCTGTGATTCCCCCACGCTGTTCCAACACTTTCACTCATTGGCTCATGTCAGTGTAAGCTGCACAGCAGGCAAAGGGGTAGAGCTGCTTATTTGGAATTGGCAAGACACAAAATACAGACGCTACGCCACGGGAGGTGGAGATTCTCCAGCTGCTGTCGAACATAATGGGCTAGAACCTGCTACCCCAGTCAATGGGCTGAAAACCTAATTGTTCATTAAGGAAGAAAAATCAACCCTTCTAAAATGAAGATTTTTTGTGAATGAGCTCGTCCCCATGAAAGTAACCCCCGAGATGGAAGCAGAACACTGAATGATCTTGGGTATGTTGTCATCATGGTAAACGGATGCAACCCCATGCCCCAGCCACAAAAAAATAATCAGACTGTGGTAGAGCTGATATATTTCATTCAGTAAGTAAACTGTACTGGAACAGACATGTATTGATTCAAGGCAGGACGTATTGATCCATAACAAGATAAACAGCCTATTCGACCAAAGTGTTACCTTTACTACCATGTGGCTGTGAAACATTGCATCTCATCACCATAGGTTAACTGTTAAATTACAGCCAATAGCACAAGTAATAAAAATGCAGCAATGTCTTAGAAGAATGAAGAAGATGTAAACAGGCTAAAGTGGCATAATGGGATAGATTTTGCTGAAAAGAAATAACGGTGTCTGAATATCGCACACCACTGTTAATCAGCCAGCAACTTGTAGTGAAGAGGAGATATCCCGTGAATTACAATTCGCCACAGGTTTCGGGCCAATTTGTGGCACTCCACCATTAGCTTCACAAATATGTCATCTTGCACTTAACCTATCTGTGATTTTCATGTAGTTGCTACCTTTGCAGATTAATTGGCCATTAAACTCGCCGCAGAAAGTTTAGTTTAGTAATGAACAGCATAAGTATCCTTTTAATGACACGGCAATTGTTAATAACTTCCAATCAGCCTCTCTTGCCCAGAAAGTGAACGATTAAGTGTAGAGTCTCATTTCTTCAAATTGTGAATTATTTTAGGAAATTTTATAAGGCAAATTTAAAATTTTTAAATTTTTTTTTAAACTTGTACTTTGTCTCCTTTTTCTCTTCAATCCAATCCCTTTCTATATTTGATTTGACACTGAATTCATTTACTCTTATTTACCCTTCGTCTCAGACCTTCCTCTATTTATTACTCAATTCTTAAATCCCATTGGTTAAGAATATATACTGTTTGTCCCATTGTTCACCAAGGTTAACTTCACTGTGCCATTATTAGCTTGTACTTCCAGGAACATTGTTGAATTTTTTAAAATTGTAAAACCGAAATGTGCACGAACTGGGCACATCCTGCTCCAGCTAAATCAGGCCCATCATAGAAATTTACAGAAATTTTTCGCCCATCATATACCTGCCGGCCGGCAAAGAGCTATCAAACCTAATCCCAATTTCCAGCTCTTAGTCCGTAGCTCTTGGTCAAGTGCCTATACAAGTACTTTTTAAATGTGGTGAGGGTTTATGGCTCCACTATCCTTTCAGGCAGTGAGTTCCAGGCCCCCACCAGCCTCAGGGTGAAAAAAATTCTCCTCAAATCCCCTTCTACCAATTACTTTAAATATATGCCCCCTGGTTATTGACCCTTTTGCTAATCGAATAGGTCCTTCCTATCCACTCTCTCTAGGTCCCTCATAATTTTATACACATCAATTAGGTCTCCCCTCAGTCTCCTCTGTTCCAAAGAAAACCAACCCAGCCAATTCAATCTTTCCTCATAGCTAAAATTCTCCAGTTCCGGCAACATCCTCATTAATCTCCTCTGTACTCCCTCTATTGCAATCACATCTTTGCTGTAATGTGGTGACCAGAACTGCTGTTGCCTAACTAGTGTTTTATACAGTTCAACTATAACCTCCCTGTTCTTAAATTCTTTGCCTCAGCTAATAAAGGCAAGTATTCTGAATGCCTTCTTAATCACCTTATCTAACTGTGCTACTACCTTTAAGGATCTGTGGACTTGCACTCCAAGGACCCTCTGTTCGTCTACACTTCTCAGTGTCCTTCCATTTATTATGCATTCCCTTGCATAGAAACATAGAAACATAGAAAATAGGTGCAGGAGCAGGCCATTCAGCCCTTCTAGCCTGCACCGCCATTCAATGAGTTCATGGCTGAACATGAAACTTCAGTACCCCCTTCCTGCTTTCTCGCCATAACCCTTGATCCCCCGAGTAGTAAGGACTTCATCTAACTCCCTTTTGAATATATTTAGTGAATTGGCCTCAACTACTTTCTGTGGTAGAGAATTCCACAGGTTCACCACTCTCTGGGTGAAGAAGTTTCTCCTCATCTCGGTCCTAAATGGCTTACCCCTTATCCTCAGACTGTGACCCCTGGTTCTGGACTTCCCCAACATTGGGAACATTCTTCCTGCATCTAACCTGTCTAAACCCGTCAGAATTTTAAACGTTTCTATGAGGCCCCTCTCATTCTTCTGAACTCCAGTGAATACAAGCCCAGTTGATCCAGTCTTTCTTGATAGGTCAGTCCCGCCATCCCGGGAATCAGTCTGGTGAATCTTCGCTGCACTCCCTCAATAGCAAGAATGTCCTTCCTCAAGTTAGGAGACCAAAACTGTACACAATACTCCAGGTGTGGCCTCACCCAAGGCCCTATACAACTGTAGCAACACCTCCCTGCCCCTGTATTCAAATCCCCTCGCTATGAAGGCCAACATGCCATTTGCTTTCTTAACCGCCTGCTGTACCTGCATGCTAACCTTCAATGACTGATGTACCATGACACCCAGGTCTCGTTGCACCTTCCCTTTTCCTAATCTGTCACCATTCAGATAATAGTCTGTCTCTCTGTTTTTACCACCAAAGTGGATAACCTCACATTTATCCACATTATACTTCATCTGCCATGCATTTGCCCACTCACCTAACCTATCCAAGTCACTCTGCAGCCTAATAGCATCCTCCTCGCAGCTCACACTGCCACCCAACTTAGTGTCATCCGCAAATTTGGAGATACTGCATTTAATCCCCTCGTCTAAATCATTAATGTACAATGTAAACAGCTGGGGCCCCAGCACAGAACCTTGCGGCACCCCACTAGTCACTGCCTGCCATTCTGAAAAGTACCCGTTTACTCCTACTCTTTGCTTCCTGTCTGACAACCAGTTCTCAATCCACGTCAGCACACTACCCCCAATCCCATGTGCTTTAACTTTGCACATTAATCTCTTGTGTGGGACCTTGTCGAAAGCCTTCTGAAAGTCCAAATATACCACATCAACTGGTTCTCCTTTGTCCACTTTACTGGAAACATCCTCAAAAAATTCCAGAAGATTTGTCAAGCATGATTTCCCTTTCACAAATCCATGCTGACTTGGACCTATCATGTCACCATTTTCCAGATGCACTGCTATGACATCCTTAATAATTGATTCCATCATTTTACCCACTACTGAGGTCAGGCTGACCGGTCTATAATTCCCTGCTTTCTCTCTCCCTCCTTTTTTAAAAAGTGGGGTTACATTGGCTACCCTCCACTCCATAGGAACTGATCCAGAGTCAATGGAATGTTGGAAAATGACTGTCAATGCATCCGCTATTTCCAAGGCCACCTCCTCAAGTACTCTGGGATGCAGTCCATCAGGCCCTGGGGATTTATCGGCCTTCAATCCCATCAATTTCCCCAACACAATTTCCCGACTAATAAAGATTTCCCTCAGTTCCCCCTCCTTACTAGACCCTCTGACCCCTTTTATATCCGGAAGGTTGTTTGTATCATCCTTAGTGAATACCGAACCAAAGTACTTGTTCAATTGGTCTGCCATTTCTTTGTTCCCCATTATGACTTCCCCTGATTCTGACTGCAGGGGACCTACGTTTGTCTTTACTAACCTTTTTCTCTTTACATATCTATAGAAACTTTTGCAATCCACCTTAATGTTCCCTGCAAGCTTCTTCTCGTACTCCATTTTCCCTGCCCTAATCAAACCTTTTGTCCTCCTCTGCTGAGTTCTAAATTTCTCCCTGTCCCCAGGTTCGCTGCTATTTCTGGCCAATTTGTATGCCACTTCCTTGGCTTTAATACTATCCCTGATTTCCCTAGATAGCCACGGTTGAGCCACCTTCCCTTTTTTATTTTTACGCCAGACAGGAATGTACGATTGTTGTAATTCATCCATGTGGTCTCTAAATGTCTGCCATTGCCCATCCACAGTCAACCCCTTAAGTATCATTCGCCAATCTATCCTAGCCAATTCACGCCTCATACCTTCAAAGTTACCCTTCTTTAAGTTCTGGACCATGGTCTCTGAATTTACTGTTTCATTCTCCATCCTAATGCAGAATTCCACCATATTATGGTCACTCTTCCCCAAGAGTGTTAGCCCTCCCCCAAATGCATTACTTAACACTTCTCCGGACTGAATTCCATTTGTCACTGTTCTGCCCACCTGACCAGTCCATTGATATCTTCCTGCAGTCTGCTGCTTTCTTTTTCATTATCAACCATGTTGTTACCACAATATTACATTTTTTGAAGGATACGGCAGACAGTGCTACTTTGATTAGCATTAACAGCTCCCCTGCCAATTTGGTTAATGTAGTGAGCACTGAGAGCAAGGAAGTCCCATGCCAGTGTTCTAACTCCTGATTGCTTACCTGTGACTCCTGCAATTTTGTGTTGATAGAAATTAGGGGTGCCTAAAAATATATGGTTATGCAAATGAAACTGTGGTGCGAATAATACTGTGCTTAAATGATTGTATGTTTTTGTGGAGACAAGAAAAGGGGTAATGTATAAGTTATGCTTTACTGGAACTGTTTAAGTTTCGTTTTCCTGGAAAATGAGTATGAGATTAGAGACTCTCACCTTGGGAGGACAGGGCTGGATGTTTTATGGGGAAGACAGTCCTCAGGCTGCTATAAGGCCATGATTGGTCAAGTACATGAATCATGTGTAAAAGGCCAACCCTCCCACCGACAGGTGGGAGCTAACAGGAGGGTTGGCCTTTTTTGATGGTTTCAATAAAGAACTCAACATACTATTGGGCACCTTGTTTTAAGGGGAGCCCTTATAGGTTAAATGGTGTTGTAAATATTCTATCCCAGGTCCATCCCTAAAAAAGGGTATAAAAGAAAGGCCTGAAAAGTCCCTAGTACAGACAGTAGAATGAAGAGTTTCCGAGAGTGCATAGATGGTCTAACACTCTTTGGAGAGTGGACTCATGCTGACCCATATCTAACACTCTCGGTGGTTCTAGAAGAGAGAAAGTGAGGGAGAAAGGCCGTAAGCCGACGAGTTGTTTGCGGCGCCAGCTGTCTGTTGGATCAGGACCGGTACCAGCTGTTTGTCACAGTCGTATGTTTTTGCTGTATAACTAGTATGCTATATTCCTTCCTAAACTCCGATTAAACACAATATACCCACCATTTTGGTTTGCACTCAATCCTGTTCATTTGAAAGATCAGAGATAACCAAATCTCAACAGTGTGCATGGGCAACACAACAGGATCTAATCTGTATTTGGTACGATGCTCCCGACAATACATTGCCTGCAACACTCACTGTTCAGATTAACATATAAAGAATGGCCTCACGGTTAAGCTTAGAGATAGCCATACCTCTAAAGCTTACCTGAGCAAAGAGACAATGGGCCAGAATTTACTGTCACTGGCGAAGACTTGCACATTTAATTTCTATGAACTTTTACACTAAAAGTTGCTATAAGTTAGAAATCCAACCAGTGCAGTGCCCTTTACAGGGTCATCATCATCATCATCATCATAGGCAGTCCCTCGGAATTGAGGAAGACTTGCTTCCACTCCCAAAGTGAGTTCTTTGATGGCTGAACAGTCCGATACGAGAGCCACAGACCCTGTTACAGGTGGGACAGACATTCGTCGAGGGAAGGGATCGGTGGGGCTGGTTTGCTGTGTGCTCCTTCCGCAGCCTGCGCTTGGCCTCTCCACGCTCTTTGCGTTGCTCAACGCCCTCTCGGATGCACTTTTTCCACCTTGGGCGGTCTTCGGCCAGGGTCTCCCAGTGGTGATGTCACACTTTACCAGGGAGGCTTTGAGGGTGTCCTTATAACATTTCCGCAGTCCTCCTCTGGCTCGTTTACCACGAAGGAGCTCCGCATAAAGCATTTGCTTCGGAAGTCTCGTATCTGGCATGTGAACTATGTGGCCTGCCCAGCGAAGCTGATCAAGTGTGGTCAGTGCTTCAATACTGCGGATGTTAGCCTGGGCGAGGACACTGATGTTGGTCTGCCTGTCCTCCCAGGCGATTTGCAGGATCTTGCGGAGACATCAAGGTACCTGGGACCTGTGTGTACAGGGCAAGCAACTATGTGTCTCCTTAACCAATCAGGTTGAAGTATTGTTAATGAACAGCTCAGAGTCTGAACCAGGAAGTGTAAGTTAGAATGTCAAATCAGGAATAAAAAGAGAAATAAAGGAAGGGAAAGAAATATTGGGTTGAGAGAGAATAAAGAAAGACAAATAAAAAGTTAAATTTATATATTTTTGTTTAAATCTTCAACAATTAAAATCTGAAGGATCTGAATGAGAATCCACACTTTTGAAAGTTAATTTTCAGTGCTAGAGAGGTTGTTTGGCAGTAATTAAGACTCATCACACAGTTACAGAGGGTACTTGGACTGAAATAGACAAGCCCTAACCATTTGTGGTGAGTTTAATCCACATTTACGCACAAGTACAGAAACTTCATGCGTCCAATAAATTTGAATGGGAAGCCAGATTGTGGGACACAGGACACAAAGATTTGACTGAATAAAGTATATATTTTTTTAAACTTAATTTTTTTTAAATTATGTTCGTGAGAAATAATTTCAGCAATGCTTAAACTTTCCTGGTAAATCATAATAAATTAGCAAATATGGAACAAGATAAATTGTAATCAATAAAAATCCTTAGAAGGGTTTAGTTTCATGTTATCAAGCGATTCCAATTCTCTAGCCATGTGTATAGAGCTGTCAGCTTTTCAGATTTCCACCAAAGTCCAAATCTCAGTGGACTGATACGTTGGCATTGTAACATTGATGTACCAATCCATAAATGTCACAACTAGATCCAGGTATCATAGTTCTTTAAAGACAAACTATATTTAGCATGATGATAAATAGGGAAATAATATTCATTAATTATTGCCTTCAATATAGATAATTTGGTCACTATTTACGACAATTAGCATAACAGCTTTTTGTAGTGTTTTTTTTGCAGTGTTATTGTATAGTTATAGACCACACCAAATATCAGCAAAGCAAATGCTTGTTTATAGCTCACTTCAAATGGTACAGAGAAGCCATGATACAGATTGACTGCACATATTATAACATTTTAATTTAATAGCACACGACCACTGCAACAGCTAATCAGTACATACCTTAGAAACATAGAAAATAGGTGCAGGAGTAGTCCATTCGGCCCTTTGAGCCTGCACCACCATTCAATTAGATCATGGCTGATCATTCATCTCAGTACCCCTTTCCTGCTTTCTCTCCATACCCCTTGATCCCTTTAGCCACAAGGGCCATATCTAACTCCCTCCTGACTACATCTAACAAACTGGCATCAACAACTCTCAGCGGGAGAGAATTCCACAGGTTAACAACTCTCTGAGTGAAGAAGTTTCTCCTCATCTCAGTCCTAAATGGTTTACCCCTTACCCTTAGACTGTGACCCCTGGTTCTGGACTTCCCCAACATCGGGAACATTCTTCCTGCATCTAACTTGTCCAGTCCCGTCAGGATTTTACATATTTCTATGAGATCCCCTCTCATCCTTCTAAACTGAAAAGGACCCGTTTATCCCGACTTTCAGCTTCCTGTCTGCAAACCAATCTCGTGTGGGACCTTGTCAAATGCCTTTCATTGCAACTAATGATAGATTCAAGATAATAATCCTTTGTGAGAAAATTAAGGTATGTAGAAATACGTGGCTTTTTTTTGCAAAACATCTTTATTCCGACATTCAATAAATATGTTAGAACACGCAGATTATTGTAATTCTGATTCACAAAATATACATGTGAGGTCAGTCTTACTAACATTTTTGTCGAGGATCACATTGCCAGCCAATGTCTTCCACAAGCAGTAGTCTCAGTAATGCTGTAACGCGGTGCGCCACAGATGGGCCTCAAACTGCTCCCCTCATTCCACATGGGGAGCTCTTGATTTCCATCGTGCCACTGTGGATCATTGCCAAGTAAAAGTCAAGCATTTTCCTACAGGAAAACAACAAAAAAAACCTGTAATAATAGTTCTATTAAATGATTCTATTGTAATTGGAACCTCTCCATTGTGAACAAAAATTGGAACAAACTTTTCTCAATTCCTTTACTTTCTTTTACGGAGAGCAAGAAAATGAAAGGGATCAGCACTATATCCCAGAACCACCAACGACCCACAGCCATCATCATCATAGGCAGTCCCTCAAAATCAAGGGAAACTTGCTTCCACTCCAAAAGTGAGTTCTCAGGTGGCTGAACAGTCCAATACGGGAATTACAGTCTCTGTCACAGGTGGGACAGACAGTCGTTGGAGGAAAGGGTGGGTGTGGAGTCTGGTTTTCCGCACGCTCCTTCTGCTGCCTGCGCTTGTTTTCTGCATGGTCTCGGCGACGAGATTCGAGGTGCTCAGCGCCCTCCCAGATGCTCTTCCTCCACTTAGGGCGGTCTTTGGCCAAGGACTCCCAGGTGTCGATGGGGATGTTGCATTTTATCAAGGAGGCTTTGAGGGTGTCCTTGAAACATTTCCTTTGCCCACCTGGGGCTCGCTTGCCATGTAGGAGTTCCGAGTAGAGCATTTGCTTTGGGAGTCTTGTGTCGGGCATACGAACAATGTGGCTTGCCCAACGGAACTGGTCGAGTGTGGTCAGTGCTTCAATGATGAGGATGTTGGCCTGATCAAGAACACGAACGTTAGTACGTCTGTCCTCCCAGGGGATTTGTAGGATCTTGCGGAGACATCGTTGGTGGTATTTCTCCACCGATTTGAGGTGTCTACTGTATATGGTCCACGTCTCTGAGCCATACGGAGGGTAGGTGTTATTACAACCCTGTAGACCAAAAGCTTGGTGCCAGATTCGAGGGCCTGCTCTTCGAACACTCTCTTCCTCTGGCGGCCGAAGGCTGCGCTGGCGTACTGGAGGCGGTGTTGGACCTCGTCAATGACCCACAGCCAGGCAGCGTATGAATGGAAGCCACGAGGCACGTGGAGCAGCAAACCAGTCCAGTAAAACATCTAAATGGGAGCTGGGCTGAAAATGGCTCATGGGTTGCATCATGAGTGAGACTGCTGGATGTGGAAGTACCATGACCAAAATATAAAAGTGATAAAGTGAAACACAAATGCGTGTACACGCATGTGCTTTCCAAATG
Organism: Pristiophorus japonicus; assembly: GCF_044704955.1. NCBI lineage: Eukaryota > Metazoa > Chordata > Chondrichthyes > Pristiophoridae > Pristiophorus > Pristiophorus japonicus. The sequence goes on from NC_091990.1 coordinate 44,920,835, forward strand.
TGGAAATCAAGCAATGCCATAAAACTAACTATATTATAATATAGTGTGTGTTACAGGATATAAACCTCCAATTATAAAACAGCATATCCTCATTGACTATGGGCAATGTCACTGAAGATCTGCTGGAAGATATGATAATGACAAAAGATGGTTGAATGGTGAAGTCCCATTGAGTTATCGATTTTATTTTGGATGGTGAAATGATCCTGTTAAGAATTTACATTTTAGGACATTGGCTACATGAAACTACGAACAAGCAAAAACAGCACACATTCATGGAGCATGTATTGAAACTGATCAAATGGCATAACTAATGTCCGCTGCAACATACACTACTAGACTAATTGAATCAGTATCCGGGCAGTTATCAGGATTTAATATGCTGAAAGGGTAATCATAAATGTGAAGCAATCAGTTTAATTTAATGATTAAATGGATAATGGCCAGGAGTGCTGGATTCAACACTCAGTGCACTGCCTCAGAACTCCATTGTTGGCAGTAGCAACCACACGGAATAAGTATTGTTTCAGGGTGGACTTGATCTTTCAGGCTTTCTTTTAAATCTGCTGCTATCTGACTGTGATTTATTTTCTTTAAAAAAAAACGACTGCTGACATTAATGGAACTATCTAACCAACTATTACAATTTCTGTTTTGCTATTATACACAAAATACAATCTTGGACGCCATCTATATATTGCATCATACAACAGGAAGGGGAGACGTGTTTTCTGATGAAAGAGTCTAAGGGTGAAACAATTTATTGTAAAAACAACCTGCATTCAGATACTGCCTTTAACATAGACAAATGTTCTAAAATGCGTCAGAGATGTAATCAAATCAGACAGAGAGATTTGGAAGGGTGACCAAAAGCTTGGTCAAAGAGATGAGTTTTAAAGAGGAGAGGGAGGTATAGGGGTTTGGGTAGGAAATTCCAGTGTTTGGAGTCCAAGTAGCTAAAGGTACAGGGAGGTGTGTGCACAAGAGGCCAGAGTCAGGAGGAGACAGTTTCTGGGAGGGTGGGTGGCGGTGAAAAGAGGTTGTATCCTGCATCCCTGCATCCCGTTCACACTAACCTATTTCTAGGCACCGGAGAACTGGGAGCCAATGTAGGTCAGCGAGGACAGGGTAATGGGTGAACAGGACTTAGTGCAAGTTAGAATAAAGGCAGCTGAGTTTTGGATGAGGTAACATTTGGTGGAGGGTAGAGCACGAAAGGCTGGCCAGGATAGAATGGGAATAATCAAGACTAGAGGTGCCAAATAAATGGATGTTGGTTTCAGTGGCTGATGGAATTAGGTAGGGGTGAGGAAAGGCAATGTTACAGAAGTAGGCAGTCTTTCTGATGTAGAGGATGTCAGTTCAAAGTCAAATTGGTCATTGAGTTTGTGAATACTCTACTTCAGCCGGAGGCGGTGGCTGGGGAGGGAGATGAAGTTGCTGGCAAGGGTATAAAGTTCGTGAAGGGACAATGGTTTCACTCTTCCCAATGTTTAGCTGGAGGAAATTGTGGCTCATCCAAGACTGGATTTCAGACAAGAACACTGACAACACAGAGGAAATGACTGGATGGAGAGTGGTGGTGGAGAGGTAGAACTGGGGGTCATTTGAGGTAGAGTTCGGGCTAATTGGCATACACGTGGAAGCTGACCCATGTCCATGGATGTTGTCACCAAGGGAATGAGGTAGATGAGGAGGTCAAGGGGACTCCGAAGATAATGGTAGGATTACTGGAAGAGAGGCCATTGCTGGTTGCAATCAAGTAGGTACAAGTAGAATCAAGCAGGAGCAGTGCCACCGAACTGGACCACGGAGGAGAAGTGTTGGTAGAGCATGTAGTTAACCATATCAAAAGCTGCAGGGACCTCAAGGAAGACAAGGAGGGACATTGCATCTCCATCAGAGTTAGAGAATATCGTTTGGTTAAGACCTTTTCAGTGCAGTGGCAGGGGTGGAAACGTGATTGGAATTATCAGATAGGGAGTTGCAGAAGCAATAGGCATGGATCTGGGAGGTGAAGAAGGGTGGTTGCTTGCAAGGAGAGTACCGGAGGAGAGGGAATTATTTACAATGTCAGCTAGTACCAAGGCCAGGAAGGGAAATTGCATGGTCTGCAGTTTAATCGGAATGAGGTCAAGGGAGCAGGGGTGGGTTTCATGGAATGGAGGAGCTTTGCGGCACGGAGGAAGATGGGAGATAAAGTAGAGATATGGGTTTCAGGGCTAGAAGCAGAAGAATGTTCATTTTCCTCCATTGTTAACAGGCCACACGAGATTGCAGAAATACATGACATTTAACATGCCATTTCTGGGAATGCCATTTTGTGAGCAGAACATTAATTGCAGAGAGAAATATACTGTCATTTTTGTATTGCAAGATGAATTTCAACCATCTCCTCCCCTAAAGGCATAGGAAGAGGTAGTGGCAAAATAATGTACACTATTACCAAAACGAAGTATTCCCTGCTACAGAAAAGGGCACATTTTCAGAGACCTGAGGGAATGTATAAGCAGGCTGGTTCGAAGTGCATGGCTTTGCTCTGATAAAGTAATCAATAAAGGAAGACATGGAAGGTGATATATAGTGTATCCTGATGAGAGCTTACTGTCAGCAAACAGAAATAACCAGACATTTGTCTCAACTCAGCTGTACAGAAAATAAATGTTCTTTGGCACAAGTTATCGCAGCAAATAGGAACAATATTTCCTAGTTTCGTTTTCTTTTATGCTTAGTTTTTTTTTTAGATTGTCTCCAAAAAAGAGAAAATGACAGATCTGTCGAAAGAGCTTTTACAGCCCAAATTATCAATTCCTGGAACCTGTTTAAGAATTAGCTTAAAGTTTATCTACGGAACTTGAGTTCATCCTAATTGTTTCCAAAATTATTATAACCATGACTAAAATTGCTTGCACTGGTGATACTTGCCCAATTTTGTGTTTGCTTGCTCCCTTATAATCATCAGTACTGATGATGGAATGCTTAAAACTAATCATAAGATACTACATGACTGAATCTTTCTTTTGGACACATTTCTTCTCTACCTCTCTCAATACCTATGCACCAAGAAGCACACCAAGTGGGTGGCCATGAGACCTGCTCCCAGGTTCCTGCTATGCTAGTCACTCACTTGGGAGATATACAAGAACAACTTGGCATGATGTTCATGCCAGTTTGCCCCCCAACCCACTCCTTCCTATGAAGAAGCAACTGCTCTTCATAACAACATAGAGAATTCATAGTTAATTCAAATAGAAATTCACCATAAGGGAATCCTACCATCTTGTGGCATAATGTATTGCATCATCCCAAATCTGTTACAATTTTTGGGTAGCAATTGGCACTTACATTGGCCATAAACCTTCCACTACGGGCACGACTTAACATCTGGATGAGAATACAGCAAAATGAGTGGCGTTGCTGTCTGGGAGCAGCAGCAGGGAGATTGAACTGATTTTAACGGCCGGGCCTCATTAACATGCTGACCAAAACGGCCGAGATGTCGATGGGAAGCGATGGCTAGCCATTAAAATCGGGCAGCAAGACAACACTACTGGGGACCCAGGGGTACCATCCCCGGCACAAGCTAAGTGCTCCGGGAGTTAAAATCAACTCCTTTGATGCTGTTGTCTTCAGTGCCATTTGACTAAACATGCCCCTAGTCTTTTTTACAATGGGTGTGAGGTGAAAGAGATCTTAGTGGGTCCTGTACATGAACTTAAATGACCAGATTAAGTTGATGGACTGAAGATGCTCGCGTTCCTTCTTCCTTATGTTCTGTACCTCTTATAATTACACACCTGGAAAAAAATCCCTGTGTTCTTTTGATTATACACGAAGGGCTCAATTTTGGCGTACTTACCAGAGTTGCGCCGCTTAATTACGTCCGGAGTTGCTCCAAAAAAAATGTTCCAACTTTGGCCGCTGTCTGGCCTCTTCACTGCAGCCGCACAGCGTGGCCAGTCGCCTCGGGGGGGTGGAGCCTGCATTCTGCGTTGGAAAATGTGCCGAGACGTCTGCACATGCACAGTGGAGAATAGTGATGGCCGCGCATGCGAGTTGGCAATCGGCCATTTGCAAGTTGATGCTATTGTAAACAGGGTTTCCACTGCACTTTCGGTGAAGTTACAGGTGCGAAGCAGGAGCAGCTCAAAGGTAACTCCTGCCTTACAGCTCTTTATAAAAGTATTTTTCTTGAATGGATTAATGAGAAAAAACATCTCAAATTGAAATGTTTGTTACTTAAGGTGCAAGTTCATCAACGTCAAAAGAGAAATACCACAGTTTGTGTCGTAAAACATCTTGCAATATTAGTGGGTTGAAGTGCTTCCTATTTTTACTTCCAATGTGCATTTATCCCCATTGAACTTTATTTAGCACAATGAGCCCAACTACAAACACCATCAAGCTTTCTTTGTAAGATCCTGGCTACCTCCTCAAAGCCGCGTTAGTTTGGTGTCATCTTTGAATGTAATTACCTTGGACTGAGATTGCAATTTTACATATACCAGGAACAGGGAAGGCATGAATCCCGATCATCCACCTTATCCCTGCCCTATTTCAACCTTGCTTCCTTTTGTACCCCAATGCCAGCCAGTTCCATCGCTCCCGCCCCTAGCCCAGGCCGAGTGGCCTCCCGGTGCATTCTCCCAGCCCTAGCCCAGGCCAAGTGGCCTCCTGCACCGGTCCGCTGCCTTCCCGGGCCGAGTGCAGAAAGGTGAATTGCAGTTTGATACTGAAGGTAGGACTTTAATTTTTTATTTCTTCTTATTTTAATTGTGCGAAGGAAGGATGGTTTTGCAAGTCTGTTCCCTAAGGCTTGGTTGTTTGAGATCCAGGTCCTCTCCCCTTCCCTCCCCTTCCCACCCCACGCCAGGCCAAATGATCTCCGATTTCCTTACCTGCACCGATTTCTTTAACTTTCTGCAAGGATTTTCTCAAGTGGCCTCATATGCTGGCCTAAGTAGAAATGGAGTAACTATTAACTGGCCAAAGCTGCCTAAATGTCCAGAACTGGCGTAGGTGGCTGGTAACGCCCCCTTTTGAGTTATGCTGGTGCAAATTGATTGGAGAAAACTAGGGATTATTAAGTTAGGCTGTAAAAGCAGCCTACTCCAAAAAAAATGGAACACCTAGGGAAAATTGAACCCTAAGAGTGGCTCAGTCATACCACAACACAATGCTTGTGGAGACCAAGTCCCATATTCATAGAGGGCACCTTCCATTGTGTCATGTGGCACTACCAATGTGCTAAGTAGGATAAATGTAGCAGCTTAAAACTGGACATCATGAGGTGTTGTGGACTATCAACACCCACAGAACAGTATACCACTACAAGTTAATCTCATGTCCCAGTAACTCATCCATTACCATCAATGATGAGGAGGAATGAGGGATCTGCTGGGCCATTAAGATGACCAACCCTGAGTGTACAATAGCATATCAGGAGCAACACAAGGCTTAACTGAAAATGAGGTGCCAAACTCGTGAAACTACAGCACAGGACTACATGCATGCTGAACTGTGAAAGCAGCATGCTATCGATAAAGTGCCCTGGTGCAACCATTCGTGAATAGTTGTGGGCAATTAAACTATTAACCTTACCAATGGTGAAGCCGACAGTGAGAGCAAAAGACAAGCCTGAAGCATTTGAAACCATCTTCAGCCAGAAGTACCAAGTAAATGATCCTTGTCAGCCTTCTCCCGAGGTTCCCACCATTACAGATGCCAGACTTCAGCCAATTCGAAGCAGCTGAGTGCAGCAAACACAGCAAAGGCTATGGGCCACGCCAACATCCCAGCTGCAGTGCTGAAGACCGGTGTTTCAAAACTAGTCGCATCTCTAGCCAAGCCCATCCAATACAGCTACAACACTGGCATCTACCGGACGATGTCAAAAATTGCTCAGTACGCCCCATCCACAAAAAGCAGCACAAAATTACACCCGACTATTTACCGCCTAATCAGCCGACTAACAACCATCAGCTAAGTGATGGATGGAGTCGGCGACAGTGTGATCAAGTGGTCCTTACTCACCAATAACCTGCTCACTGATGCTCAGTTTGGGTTCCACTAGGAAAACTTGGCTCCAAACCTTGATACAGCTCTTGGAGCAAACATGGACACAAGAGCTGAATTCCAGAAGTGAGATGAGAATGACTGCCCTTGATGTCAAGACACCAAAGAGCCCAAGCAAAACTGAAGTCAAATGGAATCAGGGGGGAAACTCTCCAGTGCCTGAAGTCATACCTGGCACAAAGGATGGTTGTGGTTGTTGGAGGTCAATTATCTCTGGTTCAAGACATCGTTGCAGGGGTTACTTTGGGCAGAATCCAATACCCAACTACCTTCAACAGCTTCATCAAATACCTTACCACATTCATAAGGTCAGAAATTAGGCTGTTCGCTGATGATTGCATAATGTTGAGCTCCGCTGGCAATTACTTAGATAATGAAGCAAGACCCAGGCTTGGGCTTACAAGTAACATTCACACTACACAAGTGCCACATAATGACCATCTCCAACAAGGGTGAGCCGAACCACTTCCCCATGACATTCAGTGGCATACCATCGTCAAGTCCTCCACCATCAATTACCATTGACTGGACCAGCCACATGTTTTTTGAAATTTGTTCCTGGGATGTGGGCGTCACTGGCAAGGCCAGCATTTATTGCCTATTCCTAATTGCCCTTGAGAAGGTTCTGGAGAGCCACCTTCTTGTACCACTGAAGTCTGTGTAGTAAAGGGACTCGAGTAGCTGTAACTACTAGAATAGGTCAATGGCTGGGCATTTTGTGATGGGTGGCTCAGCTCCTGAAACGCTAAAATATCTCCACAAGTCAGGAGTATATTGGAATGCTCTCTACTTGCCTGGATGAGTGCATTTCTTAAAACATTACACAGTTGCTGAACGACCATGTAATCAGATTAATAATGACCTACAATTTTCTGTCAAAATAACAGAGTCTAATAGTACTCACCCTTATTTATGTGCATATAAGAACATAAGAAATAGGAACAGGAGTCGGCCATTTGGCCACTCGAGCCTGCTCCGCCATTTAATAAGATCATGGCTGAGCTGATCTTGGCCTCAACTCCACTTCCCTGCACGCTCCCCATAACCTTTGACTTTTAACCATTGCAACTTCAGGCAAGGGCAGTCGTGGGGTTAAATGTGGAAATCCAGCGGTTGCTGTCCGAGATGCGCTGTTCCCCATTAGCTTTGCGAAACACTGCCTGGCTCTTCATTGAAATGCATTAAACACTGTGAAGTTGCTGTATTTCTGCGGCAGATACGAACTAAACTCGTCATAAACTTAGACCTGGTCTGAAGCGACACAAGAAGTTTGTCTTGGAGCCATTTAATGTTTGCGCATATTTAATTAAGTCTGGAATAGCTGTCAGAGATTCTTTTAATAATGTGCTAAGTGCCAATTACTGCCAATGAACCACTCTGGCACTAAAAATGAACTGTTAGAAATGTAGAAGTTCATTCCTTCAGGTTTTAATTGTCATTGGGTATTTTACAAATATAACATTTTAAATTAATATTAACTTTTTCTTACTTTTCCTTTGTCTCTTTTTTCACTCTCTTAATGCAATCTTTCCCTCTCTTTATTTCTCTTACTGTACCTGATCTGACACTGAATTCATGCACTTCAATTTACACTTCCTTCTCAGTCCTCGTGCCTTTAATTTCTCAGTCCTTCAATCTGATTGGTTAAGGAGATACACAGTTGCTTGACCTGTTCACTCAGGTCCCAGATGCCCTGTTTCCCTCACTGCGATGTTATCAGCTCGCACATTCAGCAACTGGCGGCGCAAAATGTCGCCAAAATTAAACGGGCAACGGCAAGTCCAACTTACAGCACACGCCGTTTGTTGCCTTGCTACAGCAAATATTACAGTTTTTTCAATCAGAGTTGTTCAGGATACATTCTCTAATTTCAATCCGAATGTTATCTTGCCTTTTCAAATGGAACAAAACGAAGAAGTTATAAAGAAACCTGAAACTACAGCTGCAGGATGTACTACACAACTTCTACAACCACTTGTCTCTGTTCTGTCTTGTAATTAAATAGTCTAGTGACATCTGGCTGCTGCTCATCAGAGATGCACAAACTTTTTGTAACGCATTCAATAACACTTTTATCCTTAGCAAAGGTTCCAACTCCTTATCAAAACTGTGAAAACACTCCTGTTAATACGTGTATTTTCCAAATAGTTGTTCAACGATGCTTCACTTCAATAGCAAGGAACCATCTGCATTGACATTTCAAAGATTGTCAGCTTTCTACTCCAACACAGAAGGTTCAAAATAAATGAGATAATTTTTATTAATTTACCTTACAGCCATGAAAACTCAAAAACCTTCTGGAACAGTATTATTTTCATAACACATCTACTTGACTAATTCTTATTAAGTTCTGAATCATGATTAGTCAATGGTCCATGGCAAATAGACTATAAATTAAGAATTACATTTACTTGAAAAAATAAATTATCGGAGAATGTCCTGAAGAATTGAGGCAGTCGATCACGAGTGCAAAAAGTGATCCAACATCATCTTGTCATCCTTGTATACCCAATGGCAACAGATGGCACACATTTCGGTTTCAAAATATCTAAACTTTAGTTGACAATTTAAAAATTAATGGATTTTAAATTTTAATTTTTGAGCACTGCTGATATTTATAATGAAAGTTGTCAGATAACTGGAAGTGATTTATAATCTAGACCTTGCAGCATGTGCTTTGATATTCTTTTTTCTGTGATTCCTGTCACTGCCACTGTCAGAAAACACTTATTTTTCTGCATTAAGAAATACAGTACATAATCTTGATTAAAAAAATGCAACATCTCATTCCAGCCTTCAGACACATCAGTTTCAATGCATCTGTCCCTTCTATACACTTTCCTCCCTCTCCTCTCGTAGCCTTAATATTTTAAAGTGAAAATTTTGATGGTGGCCCCAGCAATAACATGCAGATTTTTTAATTGGGTCTTTGAGCTGTACCCTTTGAAGTTTGTCTCAAGCCAATCTGTTTCACCATACAATAAATAAATCATGCTTGCATTCTATATTGCATCATATTCATATTGAAAGATCTTGAAATATGCAATGAATTAATTTGTTGTGCAATGAACATTGTTTAGTCAAATATAGAAGTCATTTTGTGTAAACTAATAGCCATGAGATAAGTAATCATTTACTCTGTTTATTTTAATGAATTGTTTGGAGGAGAAATGTTGGTCATTTGAATCATGCCACGGAACTGTAAACATCTACCAGACCAACTACAATAGGTAATCAGAGCTTTGGTTTAAATTCCCATCCAAATGTCATCACTCCATCGGTATTGTATCATTGGGCCCAAAATTCCCAGGAGTTGCTCCGGTTTTTTTTGGAGCAACTTGATTTTTCTGGAGTATCTTAAAAATCTCCATTTTGCACATTCAATTTGCGCCAGTGTAAGTGAGTTAGTTAGGATTTTTTTTAGTTTTGTTTCATTTTTTTCAAAAGGGGGCGTTACCACCCACATACGCCAGTTTTGGCCATTTAAGCCACTTTAGACAGCTAGTAGCTGCTCCAAACTAACTTAGGCCAGTGTATGTGGCCACTTGTGGCCATACAGAAAACCCTTGCAGAGAGTTAAGAAATCAGCACAGGTAGCCAGAGATGGGGGTGGGGGGCAAGGGAAGTGGAAAGGACCTTGCAAAGTACTAAACACCTTCACAACAACATTCAAGAAGCATAAAAACCATCAATAATAAATAAAAAATAAAACTTAAGTCCTACCTTCCTAACTCGGCCCCGGAAGTCAGCGGGCCGGCCGGTGCGAGAGACCACTCGGCCGGGGATAGGTGCAGGAGGGATGACCAGGTGGGAGAGCACAGGGAACTAGGCTCGCAGGAAGGCTGGGCTGGGCTTGCATAACACACAGGCTGCAGGAATCAACGGACGGGGGCTGGGCCCGCAGAACACACACAGCGATCTGACTTTCTCTGACTATTCCAGCAGCCAGCCCGGCGCGCATCGCAAGGTCATTTGGCCGGGGATAGGGGTGGGACGCATCGGGTCCCACGCTGCAGCACGGCTGGGGGCAGGAGCTACTGCGCATGCGCGAAACCTCCAGTGCGCATGCGCTGAGCTGCTGGCACTGTTTTTTGCTCAGAGCCCTAGCTCCGCTCTGTTAAGTCCTGACTCAAATGTACTAACTTACACGAGACACATGCTGAAGTCAAGGTCACTCAGGACCTGCACCTTTAATTCCAGCTATCCCAGTGCTGCACTTGCCTGAGACCTCCCTTTATATACCTCAGTGGGACAGGTATGGAGTGTCTCCTGCAAGTGCACCCCTGGTGGTAAGGTATGCTTATTGTTACAGGTCATATCCAGTTTCAGTCATGTATAGCATGGTAAGATACAGTTATATACAGTAATGTGAGGTACATGACACGCTCTTTAATGGACAGACCACTCCATGCCAAGCCATGGGAGAAGCCACAGAGCAGCCAGAATCCACGGAGATCTTTTCGGCGTCGTTTTCACCCGAGGAAGTCGGCACATCTCCGGTGAGTGCACCGAAAAAACGAGTGGGCCAAATTTGGGCCCATAGTGTCGGTTTATGAGCTCAAATCCTAGTTAATTGCTCAATCCCACAACTTTTTGACCGAGAGGCAAGAGTACAGGTACCACCACTTGGCCAAAGCTTAGAATAAGGATACACATATCGACCCTTAGTCTTTTAGTTGTGTCACTGGATATCTTCCCTTCAGCACCCTGTTCTTGAATTTATTCATTACCGTGCAGTCCAGTTTCTTCTGGTTGTTTGCTGCATATTTGTTATGGATCCTTCCCTCCATGTCAGTGGCTTCACTTGGTCAATATTTATGGTTGTATTTAATGTTTCACATATGAAATGCCTTGCAATTTTTGTGAAACAAAAAATGTTTTTCATGATAACTGCCCATTTCAATTTTCTTAAGCTTACTACCATTCCAAAAAAAATTCAATTTTATTACAAGAACCATTATACAAAAATCTATTTAAAATTCTAATTCTCTTAGGGAACATCATACTTACGAGTGCTAGCTGTTTGCTTCAAGGCAGAGTAGGAGGACAATATCTGATTTGGAGAACATGCAAGACCCAAAACATACTTATATATAGTTCTAAGATCCAATTTCAGTTGATACTGCACCACTGCCTGAAGTGTTCTTTCTTTACCAAGATGATTGCTGGATATTTCACGGGTATATCAAAACTATAGTCACATTCATAAGATATAATGCAACAAAGAGACCGAGTATTCAGATAATAGTTCTTACACTTCAATTGTTCACATGATGGGTTTATTACTGCTCATTTAACCTTGTAGCATTCAGTGACATTTTGCATACTGAAAGCCTAAACGGTACTTGAGTAATAAATTATGCGTAACAAGGAAATTCAAATTTGCCCAGATGCCCACTACATCATTTTGTTTTATGATTATAATTATGAAATAAATTTGTAACACAAGAAAAAATATAATTATATGCTCTCTATTTTTAAAAAAACCATGGCTGGAATCTTCCCAGACCTGTGAGTGCGGGTTTGGATTTTGGCCCAGTGTCAAAATGGCCCTGATTGACAGCTGGTCGGGATCCCACTCAAAACACACCTCCACGTCAGATTCTGACCCGTCAGATCTGCGTTCGGATTGCAGACCCGACAGCAAGTGCCGGGACAGGTAATTTACATAACTGAAAGGTACTTAAATGGTAGTTAAGATTAAAATCAGGCACTTACAATTTTACCAACCTTTGGACGGGTGTGCCGTCCCTCAGGTTTCATGGCAGGTAAGTGGAGTCGGGTTCTCAGTGACTCTCTATTGCTTTGGCTCATTGACAGCTGCAGAAGTGGTATAAAAGCTACTATTTCACAGCCGTTCACTTTACAATGTCAGAGGCTCAAGCCTTCAGAATTTGGTAGAGACTTTTGAGCTGTATGTAGGTTGGAAATGTTTGCAGTGAACTCTCTATTCACTGTTAACTCCTTGGAACAACCTCTCTCACCATTAATAGGCGCTTCTGTCATCGCAACCTCACTTGCCAGCTATTCCATCAGCATCGGTGCCCTTGAAAAAATCTCACCTTAGTCTTTAGAATCCCACCATGATCAGCCTCAACACCATCATCACTGAACACACCAACATCACCACCAACCTTCTCCGCAATCACCTGATGCTGCACAGGACACACGGTATCAGCACCAGACCACATTGCTGCCCATGAGGCCAGTGATGTCCTCACCATGGCCACTTTTACTTCACTTCATGCTGTGCACCCTGACTGTCCCATAATGCGCCAGGTTGGCACCACCCCACACTAGCTCCATAATGCATCCCTGCAATGTCCAACCATTCCTTTCACACTCAGCACTATTGTGGGGGGGGGGGGGGGGCTACCTTTATGTCTTACCATTCACTACAACTCACTAAACCACTTCCAAAAGGTGCACACAAATCTATCCAAGAATGCAAAGTGCTGAAAATAAAGATTTCAATGTTTGGCATCACATTAACATTAACTATACATGAACACTGGCTAAAGGACCCGGTGCCTACCCTTGTGTTGTTAGTTGGTATGATTGGACAAGGATGAGGGCGAGTGTGGCTTTGCGGTAAAGTTTCATGATCTGAGATCATTGTGGTACTGCAGCCTGGTCCTCCTGACACCCCTGCTTGTGCCCTCCTGTGCAATGTGCAACTAGGAACTAGGCTGCGTTGATGTCTTGGGGAAGTCCCTTCCGCCTATGGGAAGGGAAGAGAACCTTCGTATGCTGTGACTCCCTCCATAAGCATCTGAAGGGAGTCATGGGAGAGCCTGGATGCCATGCTCGTCAGTGATGGCAGCACCTCAATGCTGTAGAACAGTGACAGAACAATTGTCAAAACCATTGCGGACATGGTCCCTTTAAGAAAATCAGCTGATGATGCATCATCAAATGACTTCATCAGGCCGACTTCCTTTTAATTGGCCAGGAAGCCTGTTGGACGGGCTTAACAAGCACAATCATCAGAAGATTCGGGACAGAGAGTGGGCTCAAGTCGGGAGCAAGTTTTCCACACGTCACCAACCCTGACCGCATCGATCCCGCCGCGTGTGGAGAAATCACACTTGAGTGTGAAAGTAGTCATGCTAATTTAACATTTTGTTTTGACACAAGAATGCCCCCTCTTCAAGTAAAAGACAACTGCATATACTTCAGGGGAGAAGACCTGGTGCACATAATGTCAGAGACACAAAGAACAAAAATGAATAAGGCTGACAATTGACAATTTCACAAAAGTGCAAAGGTAAATCTCAAATGATTTATAACAGTCACCTCGCACCACCGTGGGTCAAACAGAATACGGCCTGGAGAGCACGGTTCCCTTTTTAAAAGGTATATACAGACACTTTATCTATTTTATTTCATCTGACCAACAGGAAAGAGGAAAAATACAGAAACCACAATACAAGAAAAAGAGCAGTAGACCAGAAGAGGGAAGCAACATGAAAGTAAAGTGTTTCCTGTACAACCAGAGTGAAAATGCAAAAGAAAAATATGGAAATAATTTCATTGTTTCAATTCTTCGTGCATTCCACAGCCTATAATATAGCAAGAGATAAAGGATAATGGAGTTTAAAAACAAACACAAGAAAATGCAACAACAAAATAATCAGTTGTACTTGTTAAAGTCTGATCAGGGAGGAGAACACAATGCATTTATTTCTATTTTTATTTCTATGTATTTTCATTTCTATCTCATGAATTCTCTTCAGCTAGATTCCCACTTGAATTTTGTTTAACATTATCTTTCCCTTTTCTCCTCTCTCCCATCTCTGTACTGTCTCCCACCGATTATACTAGGACTAGTGCAATTCACCATCTGCAGACGCTCCCAGTGTGCAGGATGTAAAGCCAGATAAAGGGCCAGCCAATGATATGATGTAGTAATTGGGACTGTGCCTGTGATTCACTGAACAGTAAATTTGCAACCTCAGCCAAGTCATATGGAGAGCTGGAATAATCAGAGGGAAAGTCAGCCTGCCCTGCTCTTGTACACTTAGCAGCCAAGGCCAGAATGGCACTGAGAGTAGTCGAGCAAGCCTCCTGTTTATGATGTTCGGTGTGTTGTATTGAGCGTGGGGAAAGTTAACCTGTTGATTTTTGATCAGGATCAAGTAAAAATATTCCCTAAGTAGTCCCAATTGATCAGCTGATGCACAGACAGAGATCAAAATTGGAAAGGAAAAAAAATCTTCCAGGTATGGCCAAGATCAAATAGAATAAAAACAACAACAACAAATGAAGGTAACAAACACGAGAAATGAATAATGAAAAAACCCCACAAAGATCAGAAAAAATTGCTCGGAAAATGGAATAATATTTCATTTGGATAACCACAAGAGAAATCAGTACCAGTGACAAGGGAGGAATTAACTACTCTACACCATTGACCTAGAAATCAGCACTCACTATACTGGCCCTGGATCAGTAATTCAGAAAGATATTTGATATTAGGAAAGGGTAGTGTGTCAAAATTGCAGGAAATTATCTTTGCAATTACGAGAACTGCAGTGTTCCAGATGGTAACATTCAAACATAATCTGCATATGGCTTGATAACCAATAAAGTAACCTTAATAAGAGCATGATCTTAATATGACTTAATGCAGTCAAATTTCAAGGGTACTGCGTGACAGCCACCTGTTACTTGATTATAAAAGTAGATGAGACTGAGCGGCACATTATGCAGATTATTAACCCAGTACAGATACTCAAGTTCTGAGCATGTTCATTTATTTTTAAACATACATCACAAAGCTATTTCTTCAGGGTTTTTTTTGGTTCTGGTTAGAATGTACAGAGGAGATCTAAAAAAACTGGAATAAAAGGGGCAAAGACAGAGAATAGATTACCGGCTAATGTAAAATAGGAACCCAAAAGTCTTGAATAAAAATATATATAGTAATAGGGTGGTCATTGGAAGAGTGGGGTCGATTAGGGACCAGAAAGAAAATATTCTTGGGAAGGCAGAGGGCATGGCTGAGATACTAAATGTGTACTTTGCATCTGTCTTCACGAGAGAAGAGGATGCTGCCAAAAAAGCAGTAAAAAAGGAGGCTGTAGCGACATTGGATAGGATACAAATAGATCAAGAGGTGGTACTTAAAAGCTTGGCAGAGCTCAAAGTAGAAAAGTCACCTGGTCCGGATGGAATGCATTCTAGGTTATTGAGGGAAGTAAGGATGGCCAAGGCCACAATCTTCCAATTGTTCTCAGATATGGGGGGTTATTTCAGAGGACTGGAGGATTGCAAATGTTAAACTCCTGCTTAATAGAGAGGAACGTGATAAATCAAGCACTATGTTGGTGGTGGGTAAATTTTTAGAGACAATAATCTGGGACAAAATTAATTGGCATTTGGAAATGTACAGACAAATAATTGGAAGTCAGCATGGATTTGTTAACGGCATATTGTGTTTGATGAACTTGACTGAGTTCTTTGATGAAGCAACGGCGAGGGTTGATGAGAGTAGCGTGGTTGATGTTGTGTATATGGATTTTTAAAAGACATTTGACAAAGTATCACATAATGGTGCTGAAATTGGTCGAACAGATGGTCCGCCTGTTTTTCGGTGGTCTGCAGGCGGTGCGTTGTTTTTTTTTTAACCACCCGGGACCGCTGGGGCGGAATGTGCGGGATTTTGATAAATTTTTTCTCAGCGGTAAGCCGAGCAGAGTGCAGCGGGCGGTGTGCGGCGGAGTGGCATTTTTACGCGAGTTGTGCGTACGTGCATACTGCTGTGAAGCTCTGTCCCCCGAGAGGCACTGACGAGCATCCACAGAGACTGCCGGCCTGAGATCGCTGTGGAGGTACCATAAACTGTAAATATTACATTGTGTATTTGTAGAGTAGAGCAGCTGTATATAATGAAAACAATGTGCATATTCAATGTGTTTATTCATTCTCATGGGTGTTTGATACTGCCAATTAAAATGTACAGTATCCTCTTGTACAAAATAGCATCTATTTATTTTGATAGTAAACTGTATCTTAGAGGTTTTATTTACTTACAATGAGCATGCTTGCATGTGCTGTACTTTTAAATGAGGCTTAGTTTTGTTTCTCGAGATGTTTTTGGAATATATTAAAACTGTTCACTTTTTAATCAAAGCAGTTGTGAGGTGTACAGTGGTTGAAGTTAAATTGCATGGTGAATGTCAGTGTTTCCTGTAATTACAGATATATCTCTTTCTGCTGTAACATTAACAGCTGTATCATATGTACAGCTTCTGATCTCTGTGGGCCGGCCTTAAATCGATGTGTCGGGGGGGCGGGGGGAATGGCGGAAATCGCTGTGTGGGGGAAAGAAGAGATCATGGTGGGGTGGGGGGGGGGGGGGGAGGATGGGGAGGAGAGGAGAAAGCCTGGGGGCGTGAGAGATGCAAACCGCCGACTGAAGATCGACTTAAAACCACCTTTTCCAGCAGCTCCGGTGTAATCTTGGGCGGTATGTCGGCGGTCTGCATAATCGGGCAGTACGTGGGCAGTATGTCGGTGTTTTTTGATGAATTTTGTGATTTTGGGCAGTATGTCGGTGGTATGTCGACCAATTCCAGGCCCTATATACTTACTAGCAAAATTAAAGCCTGTGGGACAGTGGCAATGTGGATACAAAACTGACTAAGGGGCAGAAAGCAGGGACTAGTGGTAAACAGTTTTTAGACTGAAGGGAAATGGTTTTCCCCAGTAGAGGACCACTGCTCTTTGTGTAATTAATGATCTGGATTTGGGTATAGAGGGTATAATTTCAAAGTTTGCAGATGACACGAAACTCAGAAATGCAGTAAATGAGCAGGAGGACATAGACAGCTAGTGAAATGGGCAGACACGTAGCAGTTGAGACCTGGGTGTCGTGGTACATCAGTCATTGAAGGTAGGCATGCAGGTACAGCAGGCAGTAAAGAAAGCAAGTGGCATGCTGGCCTTCATAGCGAGGGGATTTGAGTATAGGAGCAGGGAGGTCTTACTGCAGTTGTACAGGGCCTTGGTGAGGCCTCACCTGGAATATTGTGTTCAGTTTTGGTCTCCTAATCTGAGGAAGGACATTCTTACTATTGAGGGAGTGCAGCGAAGGTTCACCAGACTGATTCCCGGGATGGCAGGAATGACATATGAAGAAAGACTGGATCGACTAGGCTTATATTCACTGGAATTTAGAAGAATGAGAGGGGATCGCATAGAAACATATAAAATTCTGATGGGATTGGACAGGTTAGATGCAGGAAGAATGTTCCCGATGTTGAGGAAGTCCAGAACCAGGGTCACAGTCTAAGGATAAGGGGTAAGCCATTTAGGTCCGAGATGAGGAGAAACTTCTTCAGTCAGAGAATTATGAACCTGTGGAATTCTCTACCACAGAAAGTTGTTGAGGCCAGTTCGTTAGATATATTCAAAAGTGAGTTAGATGTGGCCCTTATGGCTAAAGGGATAAGGGGGTATGGAGAGAAAGCAGGAATGGGGTACTGAAGTTGCATAATCAGCCATGATAATATTGAATGGTGGTGCAGGCTCGAAGGGCCGAATGGCCTACTCCTGCACCTATTTTCTATGTTTCTATGAAATGAACGCAGAGTTGTGCGAAGTGATGCACTTTGGTAGGAAGAACAAGGAGAGGCAATAGAAACAAAATGATACAATTTTAAAGGCAGTGCAGGAACAGAGAAATCCGAGGTGGATGTATACAAATCATTGAAGGTGGCAGGACAAGTTGAGAAGGTCGTTAAAAAGCTTATGGGATCCTTAGCTTTATATATAGAGCCTTTTACAAAATCAAGGAAGGTCTGCTAAACCTTCATAAAACACTGGTTAGCCCTCAGCTGGAGTATTGTGTTAAATTCTGGGCACAACACTTCAGGAAGGATGCAAAAGAGATTTACTGGAATGGTACCAGGGATGAGGGACTTCAGTTATGTGGAGAGACTGGAGAAAGGTGGGTTTGTTTTCCTGAAGAGCAGAGATGGTTAAGAGAACTGATAGAGGTGTTCAAAATTATAAAAGGTTTTGATAGAGTAAATAAACAGAATGGTTGCTAACCAGAGGATTCAGATTTAAGATGATTGGCAAAACACCACAGGCAACAAGGAAACACTTTATTTTACACAGCGAGTTGTTGTAATCTGGAATGCACTACCAGAAAAGGTGCTGAAAACAGATTCAATAATAACTTTCAAAAGGGAATTGGATAAATAACGTGAGGGGGAAAAAATTACATGGCTATGGGGAAAGAACATAGGACTGGGATCAATTACATAGCTCTACCTAAGAGCCAGCACAGGCACAATGGGATGAATGTTCCCCTTCAGTGCTGTATCATTCTATGATATGAAATGAATATTGTGTCAGTATTTACAAATTCTGGTAACAATGAAACTTTAGTATATTGGAGGAAACTATGGAAAAGATAGTTAGAGATAACTGTCGAATAGGACTTGGTTCTGAAAAGATTAAAAGAACTTAAAATGGATAATCATAGGATCCTGTTTACATGTATCCAAGGCTGTTGAAGGAAGACAGAGAGGAGGTTGCAGAGGCTGTGACCCAACATTTTCCAATCTTCCTTTGATTTGTAAATGACTGGACTCGTGACATCTCACGAAAAGAATAACTAGATAACTATAGAACAGTTTGTTTAATTCCAGTTGTGGACAAACTCTCAGAATCTCAAATTTAAGATCAGATCATTGAGCCTTTAAGAGATTCATGGTATAATCAAGCATTTGTTAAAGCCTACCACTATTGTTAAATTGAGTTTTCTTTTTAAAAAAAATGACTGTTTTATGAAAATAAATGAAATGCAGTAGATGTTGGGGTGGAATGTGTCTTGGGCAATGGCATACAATGATTTTCAAAAGGCACTCAATAAAAGGTAACTCACAGGAGGCTTTAAAAAAAATGTAGGTGTATGGTAAAATAAAAAAAGGTAGCTGCATGGATAGAAAATTGGTTGATGGACAGGAACCAAATGCATGTTGCTCAGATTGGAGAACATTTGGAACTGTTATACCCCGGGCGTCAATGCTTGCTCCACTTTTGATATTTTTCCTCTCTCTCGCTGTCGATAAATACTTGACGATGGGGAGTGCAATAGTGAGACATGCACTTGACACAAAAGTAAGGAATTTGGCAAACAATGAGGAAGAATGTAAAAAACTTTAGGAGGACATAAAGAGATTATTGGAATGGGAAGACGGGAGATGCAATTTAATGCGGAGAAGTGAGAGGTGATGGGTTTTGGGAGGAAAATCAAGGAATGGGAGTATACACAGTGGAAATGTCTTGAAGGTGTGAAGGAACGGAGGCATGTAGATGTGGTGTATAATTCCTTTAAAGTGCAATTGCAGGTAGATAAATCCCTGAAAATTAAATAGCATTTTGCATTTTATAAATACGAACAGAGAGTACCAAGAGCAATGAGGTCATGATAAATTTGTTCACGGGAGGGTGAGACAACATGTGGAGTACTATATGCAATTCTGACTATCCCATTATAGAAAAGGCAGAGCAAACATGCAACATATTTGCAGAGCTAAGTGTGTATTGTTATAAGAAGAAATTTGAGCTACTAGCCTTTCTCCACGAGAGAAGATTAATGAGACAATTTTCCCTGGGGGATGGAGAGGGGCAATGACATATAGCCATTAAAAGTGTCACAGAAAGTGGAGAGAGGGGTTAGGAGAAATGTTTTTGTGCAGGGAGTTGTTGGAGCAAGGAATGTTTTGCCAAAGGGAGCAGCTGAGTCAGAAAACATTGCATCTTTTAAGGGAAGAATGATTAAACAAGGAACAAGGAAGTTGCAGGGTTATGACGAGAGAGCACGGCAGGGAGATCAGGTTTAGATTGCTTAAGCAAAGAGCTGGCACAGCCATGATGGGTTGAATGGCCTCCTTTTGTAATGTAAATTTCTATGATCCATTCATTCCGTCATTGGCTCTAAAACAGTGCTGTTCAGTTAGTTAAATAAGGGGAATTGTAAATGATAAAAAATTGAAATATCAGAAAATGCTGAAAAGAACACGAGTCAGACAAGCATCTATAAAAAGGGAGAAGTTATGAGAAGTTATATATGAACCTTCATCAGAAATAGTGTATATTTCCCAGCATTTTCAGTTCTTGTTCCAGTGCACTAAATTGTAGACTCAGATTAAGTTGCAAACATTTATGCCAAATCAGTTATCAGTTGATTTGGGAAGTCGACTCTCAGTTTCTATTCAGAAAGGTGTTATAGCCTCTGTGACAAATGTGAAAAAAATGTATATGCCAAACACATGCTCTATTTTTTGGCACTGTGGGAAATAATTAGAAAATTGTCTGGTGCTTTTTGCAGGTAAAAAGGAGGTGGGAACATGAATTTTATTATTATTCTGGATGTTAGCCAACAAAATGCATATTATAGCAGTGCTATTAAAGACCTCATAAAAAGTGGAACGGAATTCCGTCAGTTTGCAATGTTTACCAAACACAGCAGATACGATTAAGTGAAATGCATTTAAAACTGTATTACTATGATCAGGGAAAGCTATCTCCTATTGTAGCTGATGATTCTTTTTAATCGTCAGCTTTAGCACATTAACTGTCGTGTTTATTTTATGCATCACAATTTGATTAAGCTCCCAACAGTGAATGGAAGATTGATACCAATTTATTTATTTTGATCACCTTGTATACTGTCCAGTTTTCAATTTTAGTTTACTTCATTCCCACATTCGTGTACTCAGGATTCATTCTTGCACGTTGCAGCACAGTGCCACACTTAACAGATGTAAGTGAGATATTTTCATGGGGGAAAGTCCAGCTGGTAAAGCATTATGTTGCTTAGCACAAGAAGGAGCAGCCAGCACATGTCTACAAATACTGTGCATTGCATATACACAGGAAACATTATTCCCTCTTAACTACAGTGAAAAACAGATATCACTGCAGTTGAAATCACATTATTCAATTGCTGGGAGCAGGGATGGTGCGTGGGGTAACAGAATAGGGGTGCGTGGGGTAACAGAATAGGGGAGCTGGGCTGTCAGTGCAGTCCACCACAATACATATCATCCAAACATAAATGGCCAAACTCACCCTCATGAATATGGTCCGAATATAATTACAGGGAATTACAGAGTGTGCTTCAAGTATTGAACACAACTTAAGGTTGAAATGATGCTGATAAACAACTTTGGCATTACATTTAGTTTATGTTGCCTCAACCTTTCTATTTCTTACTGCTGCATAGCAAACTCTAACTTCATATTATACTGCTTTTATTAATGGAACCTTGTTCATTGATATTAGTCATAAAATCCAGAACTTGCATTTATATAGCATGTTTCATGACCTCAGGACATCCCAAAGTGCTTTACAGGCAATGAAGTACTTTTGAAGTGTAGTTACTGTTGTAATGTCGGAAAATATGACAGCCAATTTATGCACAGCAAGGTCCCATAAACAGCACTGAGAATGATCAGATAATCTGTTTTTGGATGTTGGGTGAGAGATAAATATTGGACAGAACACCGGGAGAACTCCCCTGCTCCTCCTCAAATAGTGCCATGGGATCTTTTACGTTCACCCGAGAGGGCAGATGGGGCCTCGGTTTAACGTCTCATCCGAAAGACGGCACCTGAGAGTTCAGCCCTCCCCCTCGGTACTATACTGATTCGTCAGCCTAGATTTGGTGCTCGCATCTCTGCATTGGTATTTAAATCCTCGACTTTTGACTCAAGGAGATGAGATTGCTATCCATTGACACAAGTCGTAGAACAGAAGAATCATGGCAACTTCCAGGCTAGTATGCATCCATATGCAGTATGATGTGGCTGGCTTTACTCACAAACTGGACATTGAGAATGAAAAGCCTGTTTTTGATGAGGAAAATCAACAGAAAGCCTTCCTGCCCCACTTCCCTTATCAGACCATCTCGATTCTGTATAAATCCTGATGGGCTTGTGCAGGATAATCCAGACGTTACTTTCAATCCCAATTTAGCCCTTCTTTCATCTTTTTTTTAGTAAAACCATTTTTTTAGCATGATAAAAGGTATTACTGTTGAAAGTATGTTAGCATAAATTAAACTTCAAATAGAAAAATAAATAAAGCCAAGGCTTACAATTAAATAATATGTTTGCTGAGACAAATGGTGACCAGTGTTTAAAATACAATGCTGCTTGAAGGGAGGTCGACAGGAAACTTCCTCTATGCTGCTGCAATGCCCTTTTAATTTGGTCTGATGAAGAGAATGTTAGTGCTTTGTCATGGAAGCTTTTCCATGGCAAAAATCCTCTTTTATCATTGTTCCCATTTAGCTAAAGCATTAGCATTATGTGCATCGATCTAGACTGACACTGACTGGTCTGTAGGTATCTAAGTAGTAAAGTAACTCCATTGCTGTAAAGCGATCTCGCTGAGTACGTCAGAATTGAGTTTGGCAGTAACACAAGGTTTAAAAAGCTTTCTTAAAAACTGTTCACCAGTTTATAAGAGTTAATCTAGTCACTCCTCACAATGGGCTCACAGTTGACCACATGGGAAAGAAATTTAAAGTAACTATACTTACTTTATCCAGTATCATAACCAAGACTCTATCATATCCTTTATCTGTGTGGGTGCCTGCCCTGTATATCTTGCAGAGTATCTGTCCAATATGGCACAGCTGAGATCTGTCACTGAAGCTGTAGAAAGCCATCTCCTGGGTGTATCCTTGTCCGATTGTGTCACCCTTTCTCTCTTTCAAATCATACACAACATCTGAATTTTGATATCAAGACACATGGATTGTCTGCAGTTTTGTGCATTTTCCTATTTTGTTAAGTATTGCTGCATCTTTTGATTATTTCCACTGGGTTTAATCTCTTCCTGTCAATTTCTGCCAGTATCTCTGCCTCAGTTTCCTATTCTGCTATTCTTTTGTTTGTTTCTCTCCATTCATCGCAACTTTTGTTCCTGCTTTTTTTCTTTCGTCCCCCATTTTTCATTACACTTGATATCCCAATATTCAAGAGGCTGAACAGGAGAGGTGCGTAGTCATACACTAAAGACTCCAATTTGACTCAGAACGTAGTAATTTGAACTCATCAACAAAGCGTTTGGTGTTTCCTCATTGCTCTCTTCACTGAACGTTCCAACTGTTAGCACTGATCTGTTGAAATACATTTATTTGCAAGAAAAATATAAGACTTTTTAGCCTCTTGGTTCATCCTTCTGACTGACTGAGCTGCATCAATGTAGTATTAAATAATCAATACATTTTAAGCAAAACCTTCACCATCTCGCATTCTGGTTGTTCCCGGGCTACTGACTCCACCGTTGCTCCCTCACGTCCATGGGGTGCAAACGTGAGCACACATGATGCACATATGCTAGCCATCCATTCCCAGATATGGCTTGACTACATCAAGTTCTACTTCACTTTGATCTCCCCTGCCAAAACCACCCTCAATGACAAAAAATAACACAGGCTCCTTTTCTTTACTATCAACTGCCTTCGTAAACCTCTCCACCTTCCCCTTCCCCTTCCCCTAGGAACAGAAGTAGGCCCCATTCAGCCCCTCCCTCAAGCCTGTTCCGCCATTCTAATCTGTATCTTAACTCCATTGACTCGTCTTTTCTCCATATCTCGTTATCCTTACCTGACAAGAAACAATCAATCTCAACCGTGAAAATTTCAATTGACTCAGTATCCATACGCTTTTGGGGGAAAGAGAGCTTCAGATTTCCACTGCCCTTTATGTGGAAAAATATTGCCCAATTTCACTTCTAACTGGCCCAGCTTCCAATATTAAGATTAGGATCCCGCCTTCAAAGCATCCTGTCAAATTCCTTCATCATTTTAAACACCTTGATTAGCTCACCCCTCAATCTTCTAAATGCAAGGGAATACAAACCAAGGGGGAAGAATTCAGGGTGTTTGCGTCTTCCGTTAGCACCCCAGGGGGCAAATGATATTTTCCCCGTGCGCAGTGATCCGTTTTCGCCCAAAGCAAAAATTTGGTAATACTTCGTGCAGGCTACTCGCGGGGCGAAAATTAAAGGGGAGGTGCAGTGATTAAAAATAAAACAATGGCTGAATTACCGGTCGCAGCCTTCTTCACTGCTTGTGTGCTGGGCTGCTGGCACAGCATCCCTACGTTCCTCCGTGTAGCGCTGGAACATTTGACTCCCTTTGTGCACTGCCCCCGAGAAGAAGTGGAGTGCGAGATTTTGCTCGAGGGCGGTAAGCCCAATATAGCTCGTGGGGCGGGGCTTCTGCGCTTGGCCGAATTTTCAGCCGTTAGTTCATGCAACTTGTCCCCACTTTAACCCTTTCAACACCTGCAGGATGCTCATAGATGTCTTCATCACCAAGATACTGCCTCTCCACCTTCTCTTTGGTCTTACCTATGATGCCAAACCTCCTCCCGTTCCTTCTCCAATCCTAGATGAGAATCCTGTCCTTTTCTAGTTTTTTGCCATCTAACCTCCATACCCTCTCTAAGCTCAGTGCATCCATGAGACCCACCTCCAGTTCATTTGAGCACATTTCCAGTAAACTCCTGAACATCCATCTGCCATTCCTGGATCCTATGCTAGTGAACATTATCAATGGTTTGCTTTCAAAATGGCCATCATCATGACCTCTCCTCAAAAAGTTACCCTCAACCCCATCCAAAGTCCCTTTCTTCTTTACATATATTCATTCATGGGATGTGGACGTCATTGGCAAAGCCAGCATTTATTGCCCATCCCTAAGTGCCCTTGAGAAGGTGATGGTGAGCCGCCTTCCTAACAACTGAGTGCCTTCCGAGGGCAGTTAAAGGTCAACCACCTTGCTGTGGGTCTGGAGTCACTTATAGGCCACAGCGGGTAAGGACGGCAGATTTTCTTCTCTAAAGGACATTAGTGAACCAGATGGATTTTTACGACAATCTGATTGGTCACCATCACTGACATTAGCCTTTTTATTTAAATTCCCCAGCTGCTGTGGTTGGATTTGAACTCAATTCTATGGATCATTAGTCCAGGACTCTGGATTACTAGTCCAGTAACATAACCACTATATCACCATTCCCATTTCTTCTTTCGGTCTAATGACATGTTGCCAGCTCCCAAATCTGTGCCTCCTTGACACTGTACCTCCAGACAGGGTGGAAACCTCATTGAAACACTTCAATGAGGTTGCCACCCATTCTTCAGCACCAGAAAGGCCCTAATTCAATCTCTGAATGTGAGTATGGTGCATTCTCTCTCCTCATCCTCCTTGACCTCTCAGCAGCCTGTAGAAGATGGATCAAGTATCCTCCACCAACACCTCTCCTCCGTTGTCCAGTTCAGTGGGACTGCTCTTGGTTCCATCTTTATCTATCAGATTGTAGCCAGAGTATCTCTACCAATGGCTTCTCTACCCACCCTTGCACTACCACCTCGGCACTCTGCCAACGATCTATCCCTGACCCCTTCCTCAGCTAGCTGCTGCTCCTGGGATAGGTCATCCACAGTCATGGGAGTCAGCTTCCGTATGGACACTGACCACAACCAGTTCTATCTCTCTTGACCCCTTCACTGCCCATGCTATCAGACTGCTTTTACCAAAATCTAGTCTTGGATAAGCCATAATTTCCTACAGTTAAACACATTGAAGATCACAGCCATTGTCTTAATTCCCTGCGACAAACTCTACTCTCGCTACTGATTTGATCTCTCTCTCCGGCCACTGTGTCAGGCTGAACCAGATCATTGGCAACTTCTGCATCCTGTTGAACCCGGAGTTGAGTTTCTGACCCCATATGCTTGCCATCACAAAGACCGCCTATTTCCATCTGCCCCTACTCGAGTATATTTGTAGCTGAAACCCTCATAAGAATGACCTTTAAGACATCCCAAAGCACTTTACAGCTAATTAAGTCATTTTGAAGTGTAATCACGGTAGTAAAGTAGTGAAATGTGCAGAAGGTCACTCAGATATTCTGTTTTAGTGACATAATTTGAGGGATAATTGTTGGCCAGGACACTGGGGAGAATTTCCCTGCTGTTCTTTGAATAGCACCATGGTATCCCTACATCCACCTAGAGGGCAGATGGAGCTCTTTGATATTTCTTCTGACGTATAGCACTTCTGACAATGAGCATTCTCTCAGTAGTGCACTGAAGTGTCAGCCTAGATTGTGCACTCAAGTTCTAGAGGACTTGAACCTACAACCTTCTGACTTAGAATCAAGACTGCTATCCACTAAGCCAGGGCTGACACATGTTGTCGAACAGAAGAATCATGGCAACTTCCAGGGTAGCATGCATTCACAGCAGGCAAGAGTGCTACCACAGAGCCAAGGCTGACAACCTGGTTACTCCAATGTTCTCCTGGCTGGTCTCCATCCTCCATAAACTGCCTCTCATCCAATTTGTGCAGCTTGCATCCTGTCCCATATTAAATCCTGCTTGCCCATCAGCCTTGCTGGCCTAAATTGGCTCATAGTTTCCGAACATCTGATTTATAATATCATCCTCATCCTCAAATAATTTCTGACTTTACCCATCCATATCTCTGTAACCTCCTCCATCAGTACAACACCTGCATCTCCACCACCCCCAACAAACTCTCCATTCCTCTGACTCTGGTCTCTTGTGCAAACCCACTGTGCACCTCTCCCCTGCCACTCCGCCCAGCCCCATTTGTTCCATCATTGGCTGCCTTGCCCTCACTGCTCTGGAATCCCTCCCTCAATGCATCTGGCACTTAATCTCCCTCTCTTCTTTTAAGACCACATTTAAAACCTCCATCTCCTAGTGTTTCCTTCTTTGGCTCGATGTCCTGTTTTGCTTATGCCTCTGTGAAATGCCTTGGGATTTTTCAAAGATAAAGGTGCTATGTAAATACATGTTCTTATTGTTCTATTCAGGGTGTTTACAAGGGCTATTGAAAATTAGATGATGATTCTTGTTGTTTCAGGCTTGTACTGGGTGGGGTGGGGGAGCAGGGTGGAAGAATATGGTAGCTGCTTTTTAAATCGTTGCAGGAATTGCCCAATGGATGACCATATTCAATGTCAAAATGTGTGTTAAATATCAATTTCAGATAAAAAAAATGAATTTAATTTACCTATGTGAATTGTGAATAGCAAGTAACTAATTGTCACAGTTGCTGCAAAAACATGCAAAACACAATTTGTCTTTAAGTGCTATTGTTTTCATGAGATCGTGCTTCAGAGCTTTTTTCTCCCACTTACAGGCATCCAAAATAATTAATGTAGATCGGCTGAATTTCCTCCCTCATCTGTACTTACCATTATGATCACATGTACCCTGTTGTAATGACTCATTCCATCAGCTCTTTTTAAAACTCAAATGAAGGGTAAAATGCTCAGAGAAAAACTCACCAAAGCTGGATGGAGTAAAAGTGGTGATCAGATAAATTGGAAGCACCAATCAGGTAATACCAAATTAGGATTGTAAAATGTGGAGATTAGGGGCAGGGGGTGGTGGGGACAGGAGTGCTGACACTTTAGTGCAATACTGTAGGAGCTAATGAAACTGAGGTTGTCTCTGTGGGAAAGCTGATCATCACGATGAAAATGAGGCACAACTCTTCTGGCTCTCCTCATCCAAGTTTTAAAAACATTTTTCTCCAAGCAATTTTTCAGGAAGCGCTTCTTCTTTTAATTAAGCTTCATTCCATAAAACAGATCAAGAAACAACAAGCATTGAAATACAGAAACATGCTGACATAAAAATCACTGACAATTTCAAGAAGTTGTACAAGCCAAAATGTTTGAATGATCCCAATTAGCATCTCTAAACGGTCACAATGAAATTAAAAATCACACCATTAAACAAGTTTGTCGTTCAAGATGAATACATAGAAACATAGCAGGCCAATCAGCCCTTCGAGCCTGCACCACCATACAATATGATCCTGGCTGATCATGCAACTTCAGTACCCCACTCCTGTCTTCTCTCCATACTCCCTGATCCCTTTAGCCGTAGGGGTCACATCAAACTCCCTTTTGAATATATTCAAAAAACTGGACACAACAACTTTCTGTGGTAGAGAATTCCACAGGTTTACAATTCTCTGGGTGAAAAAGTTTCTCCTCATCTTGGTCCTAAATGGCTTACCCCTTATCCTTAGACTATGACCCCTGGTTCTGGACTTCCCCAACATCAGGAACATTCTTCCTGCATTTAACCTGTCCAATCCCGTCAGAAATTTATATGTTTCTATGAGATCCCCTCTCATTCTTCTAAATTCCAGTGAATATAAGCCTAGTCGATCCAGTCGTTCTTCATATGTCAGTCCTGCCATCCCGGGAATCAGTCTGGTGAACCTTCGCTGCACTCCCTCAATAGCAAGAATGTTCTTCCTCAGATTAGGAGACCAAAACTGCACACAATACTCAAGGTGTGATCTCACCAAGGCCCTGTACAACTGCAGTAAGACCTCCCTGCTCCTATACTCAAATCCTCTCGCCATGAAGGCCAACATACCATTTGCTTTCTTTACTGCCTGCTGTACCTGCATGCCTACTTTCAACGACTGATGGACCATGACACCAAGGTCTCGTTGAACCTCCCCTTTTCCTAAACTGTCACCATTCAGATAATAATCTGCCTTCGTGTTTTTGCCCCCAAAGTGGATAACCTCACATTTATCCACATTATACTGCATCTGCCCACTCACCTAACCTGTCCAAGTCACCCTGCAGCCTGTTAGCATCCTCCTCACAGCTCACACTGCCACCCAGCTTAGTGGTCATCTGCACACTTGGAGATATTACATTCAATTCCTTCGTCTAAATCATTGATATATATTGTAAATAGCTGGGATCCCAGCACTGAACCTTGCAGTACCCCACTAGTCACTGCCTGCCATTCTGAAATGGACCCGTTTATTCCCACTCTTTGCTTCCTGTCTGCCAACCAGTTCTCTATCCACGTCAATACATTACCCCCAATATTATGTGCCTTAATTTTGAACACTAATCTCTTGTGTGGGGCCTTGCCAAAAGCCTTTTGAAAGTCCAAATACACCACATCCACTGGTTCTCCCTTATCCACTGTACTAGTTATATCCTCAAAAAATTCTAGATTTGTCAAGCATGATTTCCCTTTCATAAATCCACGCTGACTTGGACCGATCCTGTCACTGCTTTCCAAATGCACTGTTATTACATCTTTAATAATTGATTCCAGCATTTTCCCCACTTCTGATGTCAGGCTAACCAGTTTATAATTCCCTGTTTTCTCTCTCCCCTCTTTTATAAAAAGTGGGGTTACATTAGATACCCTCCAATCCATAGGAACTGATCCAGAGTCCATGGAATGTTGGAAAATGACCACCAATGCATCTACTATTTCTAGGGACACTTCTTTAAGTACTCTGGGATGCAGACGATTGGCCCTGGGGATTTATCGGCCTTCAATCCCATCAATTTCCCTAACACCATTTCCTGACTAATAAGGATTTCCCTCAGTTCCTCCTTCTCGCTAGACCCTCGGTCCCCAATATTTTCGGGAGGTTATTCGTGTCTTCCTGAGGTGAAGGCAGAACTAAAGTATTTGTTCATTTGGCCTGCTATTTCCTTGTTCCCCATTATACAGTCACCTGATTCTGACTGTAAGGTACCTACTTTAGTCTTCACTATTCTTTTTCTCTTCACATATCTATAGAAGCTTTTGCAGCCAATTTTTATGTTCCCTGCAAGCTTACTCTCATATTCTATTTCCCCCTCCTAATTAAACCCTTAATCCTCCTCTGCTGAACTCTAAATTTCTCCCAGTCCTCAGGTTTGCTCCTTTTTCTGGCGAATTTATATGCCTCTTCCTTGGATTTAACACTATCCCAAATTTCCCTTGTTAGCCACGGTTGAGCCACCTTTCCCGTTTTATTTTTACGCCAGACAGGGATGTACAATTGTTGTAGTTCATCCATGTGATCTTTAAATACATGGCTTTGTGTTCCTCAAGATCCATTTTAGTCAAGTGGAGGTGAAGACCACTTTGTCTGAAGATCTCAAAATCTTCAGTGGTGATTGCATATTGCAGATTCAAATACAACAGTGAAAGACAGGTATCCCGTAAATGCTGCCTGTGTCAATGAGCTTTGATGTCCATTCAAACAAGTGAAATAATGGCCCAGGATTTGCTGGAGTGGGGCACGTGCACCATGAGTTGGATTCTGTCCCTCCCCAATCAGCTCCAATTATTTTTGCACCACAAATTGCTGAAACGCAAATGGATGAAAGATCAACAAGGCATCTGGGACCTTGGTGAACAACCGGGCCAATCGTCTATCTCCTTAACCAATGAAATTTAAGGATAGAGAGAAAAAAGTGTGCACGGCAGAGAAAGAAATAGGATGGAAAAGAGGGGGAAGATTGAGAGAGAGAAAAATACTTCATTTAATATCTTTAGCAACAATTTACTAGCTGCAGGAGTGAGATTTCACAGTTTTGATTGCTCCCTTTGAGCATCCAAGGTTGAATGGCATGTCACGACCATCAATCCCCCATTAACAGAGTCCTTGATGACCGTGAAATAGCAGTCCCGATTTTCTGTGGTGAGTTTAATTCGTATTTACAGTGCAAATCTTAGTTTTTTAACACTCATGGGGACATTAACGGCAAGATCCCATTTTTGCAAGGAGGAGTGCACATTGTCCAACAATTTGTGGCAATTTGCAATTCATGGCATATCTCTTCGCGCCACAGATTGCTGAGACTTTTATGCATTAATAACAGCGTGTGCCGTGATCACACCATTATTTTCTCAGCAAACTCTGCCAATGCCTCAATTACACCATGAAGGGCAACGCTTGTTTCCCCTCAAAAGATTTCCTTTAAGGCAAAACCCAGTATAGAGCATACTATATGGAGTACACATTGTGGAAGGACTGGCTTGACAGGCTGAATGTTTTGTTACAGTCTTAGCGGATAGGCTGTAGCGGCGTTAAAGAGCAGGTTATGGTGGGAATCTCATACAATGGATAATCTAAATAATTTCTTTCATAGACATGTTGAGGAATAGGAAATGGAGCATGGCAAGCAGTATATATATTTTTTTTTATAGTTCCTTCAGTAATGAGGTACTTATTAATGTGTCTCATGTCAACATCAAGCTGAGGAGACACTACAAAATAATTTTAATAAAATACTTAAATGAATAATATATCTAGAAAAAAAATTATGTTTTTCCCAATGGCACATTCATGAAACACAATTATTAATGGCCCTTTCTCTGTATAAATAAATAATGTGGTGAAATAGGTTCCATAAATCTAATGGTAATAAAGGCAGCTCAGTCCTACTGCTGGTTGTTGTACCAGTGTGATGTACCTTGGTTGCTGGATGACTGAGTAAATCCTTTCCCACACTCACAGCAGGTGAACAACCTCTCCCTAGTGTGAACTTGCTGGTGTGTCAGCAGGCTGGATGACTGAATGAATCCCTTTACTCACTCATCCTGTCTGCTGACACACCAGCGAGTTCACACTGGGGAGAGGCCATTCACCTGCTCCATGTGCGAGGTGTGGGAAGGGATTCACTCACTCTTCCAGTCTGCTGACACACCAGCGAGTTCACACTGGGGAGAGGCCGTTCACCTGCTCAGAGTGTGGGAAACATAGAAAATAGGTGCAGGAGTAGGCCATTCGGCCCTTCACCACCATTCAATAAGATCATGGCTGATCATTCCCTCAGTACCCCTTTCCTGCTTTCTCTCCATGCCCCTTGATCTCCTTAGCCGTAAGGGCCATATTTAACTCCCTCTTGAATATATCCAATGAACTGGCATCAACAACTCTCTGCGGCCGGGAATTTCACAGGTTAACAACTCTGAGTGAAAGGGATTCACTCAGTCACCCAACCTGCTGAGACACCAGCGAGTTCACAAGTGACCTCAGGGGTTGGATTCTGCTGTTATTGCTGCTGTTATTCACATCCTACTGAATCGTGTTCATTCTGTTAGTTGCCGTTTGTTTCTGCTGATGTTAATAACCCTTCAACTAGGCTGGAGTTTAATATTTTGATATTTCAAATAACAGTGTGTCGATATTTGGTGTTTGCAAGATAAGAGACTAATTGATGTCCTGTTACTGACTGCTTCATTTTTGATCGGGGCGGAGGAGCAGTGAGAGATCGGGGCCCAGAAGAGTCGAGGGCCCAGGGGCAGCACAGGCCAGCCCACACTGCAATCTATGGAGATTAGGAGCATGTGTGCGCACTTCGTCCGTGCAGAAGAGCTTGATCTCCAGTTGTCTTGGTCAACCCTTGCCACTGAATCAAGACCAAGCTCTGTCAAGTTCTTGTGGTGGCTGTTGTGCAACGGCTACCCCACGTTAAAAGAATCCATGCACAGGCACCTTCCACCCTTCAGTGTGTAGTTCGGGACCGAGATGTGTCAGGTCCCTTATTGAAATATCTATGAACTCATCCCTTTTGATGTGGAAGCAAGTCGTCCTCGATATGAGGGACTGCCTAATACTTACTATACCATACCTTGGTTGCCTTGTTCTTTGCTTGTGGGCTGAGATATTAATATGACTTTATATTATTTTTGCTGTTTTCATCTGTGCAAAAACCTCAACAGATCTTGCAAGTTTATTTATTCTGCTGGCTAAGCTGCAATGGAGAAGAACGGCTGTGAATTTATTGATCTGATTCAAGCGCTAGCACACACTCTACTTTTCTTTACCAAGAAGTGTTTTTTTATTAAGGCCACTCATAAAATCAGATTGGGGGTGAAATTGGTCAAAATAGCAAAGCAAAATTGAGTAGGGTGTGAAATGGTCTTCTGATTCTCTATCGCCTGTTTAATGTTACCGCCCAAACCCAATTATAACCCTGAAATACATGGCTGTTGTGTGTCTTAAGAATGGACAGGATTCAAATGGTACTCTCAATAGATGTATTCTATGAAAGCAAGATGCAGATTGTGGCTTGTGTGATATAGCACATCTGCACTTGAGATTCAACACTATTAGATACTGATGTGATAAAGTTTTCAAAATGAAACCATGTGGTTATTTTGTGACTGCAGCACTAACATCTGCCTTTCTGGTGAGTACATTTCAAAATTATGTTTTTAGTTTCCAGTCATAGCTCATTAACCTTTGAAAACTGGCAAAGGAGTTCTTTTCTTTTAATCCATTTTTTAATTCCTCAGCTGATGATAATGTACCTTCATATAAAGTCAAGGAGAATAATCTGTTCTATATTATATATTATATTATATTAATGAAGTTACAGCAAGTAAGTTATCTTAAGTGTGCATTTTATTAAACCAATCTTTTTTTTATTTATTCATTCACGGGATGCGGGCATTGCTGGCAAAACCAGCATTTATTGCCCATCCCTAATTGCCCTCAAGAAGGTGGTGGTGAGCTGCCTTCTTGAACTGCTGCAGTCCTTGTAGTGAAGGTACTCCCACAGTGCTGACTTTGTCATTGTGGTTTGGTACAACTGATTGGCTTGCCTGGTCCACTTCAGGAGAGCAGTTACGAGGCAACCACATTGCTGTGGATCAAGAGTCACAGATAGGCCAGACTGGGTAAGGGCAGCAGGTTTCCTTCCCTAAAGGACATAAGTGAACCAATTGGGTTTTTATGACAATCCAGTAGTTTCATGGGCCCCAAGTTTCCACATGATTTGCTCCTGATTTTTAGGAGCAACTGGTGGAGAACGGAGTATTTTAGAAATCACAATTCTCCACATTTAAGTTTTCTTCAGTTCTAGTCAGTTAGAACAGTTTCACTTTAGAACAGAATTTTTTTTTCAAAAGGGGGACGTGTCCGGCCACTGACGCCTGATTTGAAAGTTTCCACAGTGAAAACGTACTCCAAACTAACTTAGAATGGAGCAAGTGAATATTTTTGTAGGCCTGAAAAAACCTTGTCTACACATTAAAAAATCAGGCGCAGGTTACAAATTAGGCGTCCGGAACGAGGTTGGGGGGGGGGGGGGTGTGGGGGGGGAAGGGAAGTCATTACATTCTACAATAAATCCTTAGTTGTACTTATACAAATATTATACAAATAATTTCAACCTGAATAAAAATTCATAAGCAAAGATTAAATAAACCATGTTCCTACCTGTGTGAAAGTGCTTCAGGCAGGGAGAAGGCTGCAGGAAGCCTCAGAAGTTGAGGCAGCCGTTCCCGACGACAGGGGGGGGGGGGGAGGCAGGGAGAAGGCTGCAGGAAGCCTCAGAAGTTGAGGCAGCCATTCCCGATGGCAGGGGGGGGAGGAGGCCCCCCCTGTCGTCGGTCGGGCCCATCGGGAAACAGCTGCCTCAACTTTGAAGGTATGAGGCGTGAATTGGCTAGGATAGATTGGCGAATGATACTTAGGGGGTTGACTGTGGATGGGCAATGGCAGACATTTAGAGACCGCATGGATGAAGTACAACAATTGTACATTCCTGTCTGGCGTAAAAATAAAAAGGGGAAGGTGGCTCAACCGTGGCTATCTAGGGAAATCAGGGATAGTATTAAAGCCAAGGAAGTGGCATACAAATTGGCCAGAAATAGCAGCGAACCTGGGGACTGGGAGAAATTTAGAACTCAGCAGAGGAGGACAAAGGGTTTGATTAGGACAGGGAAAATGGAGTACGAGAAGAAGCTTGCAGGGAACATTAAGGCGGATTGCAAAAGTTTCTATAGGTATGTAAAGAGAAAAAGGTTGGTGAAGACAAACGTAGGTCCCCTGCAGTCAGAATCAGGGGAAGTCATAACGGGGAGCAAAGAAATGGCGGATCAATTGAACAAGTACTTTGGTTCGGTATTCACTAAGGAGGATACAAACAACCTTCCGGATATAAAAGGGGTCAGAGGGTCTAGTAAGGAAGAGGAACTGAGGGAAATCTTTATTAGTCGGGAAATTGTGTTGGGGAAATTGATGGGATTGAAGGCCGATAAATCCCCAGGGCCTGATGGACTGCATCCTAGAGTACTTAAGGAGGTGGCCTTGGAAATAGCGGATGCATTGACAGTCATTTTCCAACATTCCATTGACTCTTTTTAAAAAAGGAGGGAGAGAGAAAACAGGGAATTATAGACCGGTCAGCCTGACCTCAGTAGTGGGTAAAGTGATGGAATCAATTATTAAGGATGTCATAGCAGTGCATCTGGAAAATGGTGACATGATAGGTCCAAGTCAGCATGGATTTGTGAAAGGGAAATCATGCTTGACAAATCTTCTGGAATTTTTTGAGGATGTTTCCAGTAAAGTGGACAAGGGAGAACCAGTTGATGTGGTATATTTGGACTTTCAGAAGGCTTTCGACAAGGTCCCACACAAGAGATTAATGTGCAAAGTTAAAGCACATGGGATTGGGGGTAGTGTGCTGACGTGGATTGAGAACTGGTTGTCAGACAGGAAGCAAAGAGTAGGAGTAAACGGGTACTTTTCAGAATGGCAGGCAGTGACTAGTGGAGTGCCGCAAGGTTCTGTGCTGGGGCCCCAGCTGTTTACATTGTACATTAATGATTTAGACGAGGGGATTAAATGCAGTATCTCCAAATTTGCGGATGATACTAAGTTGGGTGGCAGTGTGAGCTGCGAGGAGGATGCTATTAGGCTGCAGAGTGACTTGGATAGGTTAGGTGAGTGGGCAAATGCATGGCAGATGAAGTATAATGTGGATAAATGTGAGGTTATCCACTTTGGTGGTAAAAACAGAGAGACAGACTATTATCTGAATGGTGACAGATTAGGAAAAGGGAAGGTGCAACGAGACCTGGGTGTCATGGTACATCAGTCATTGAAGGTTGGCATGCAGGTACAGCAGGCGGTTAAGAAAGCAAATGGCATGTTGGCCTTCATAGCGAGGGGATTTGAATACAGGGGCAGGGAGGTGTTGCTACAGTTGTACAGGGCCTTGGTGAGGCCACACCTGGAGTATTGTGTACAGTTTTGGTCTCCTAACTTGAGGAAGGACATTCTTGCTATTGAGGGAGTGCAGCGAAGGTTCACCAGACTGATTCCCGGGATGGCGGGACTGACCTATCAAGAAAGATTGGATCAATTGGGATTGTATTCACTGGAGTTCAGAAGAATGAGAGGGGACCTCATAGAAACGTTTAAAATTCTGACGGGTTTAGACAGGTTAGATGCAGAAAGAATGTTCCCAATGTTGGGGAAGTCCAGAACCAGGGGTCACAGTCTGAGGATAAGGGGTAAGCCATTTAGGACCGAGATGAGGAGAAACTTCTTCACCCAGAGAGTGGTGAACCTGTGGAATTCTCTACCACAGAAAGTAGTTGAGGCCAATTCACTAAATATATTCAAAAGGGAGTTAGATGAAGTCCTTACTACTCGGGGGATCAAGGGTTATGGCGAGAAAGCAGGAAGGGGGTACTGAAGTTTCATGTTCAGCCATGAACTCATTGAATGGCGGTGCAGGCTAGAAGGGCTGAATGGCCTGCTCCTGCACCTATTTTCTATGTTTCTATGTTTCTAACCTTCTGAGGCTTCCTGCAGCCTTCTCACTGCTGCAAGAAGCCTCAGTGCTGATCATGGAAGGGCAATGTGGTTTTATTAAAAAATGTTAAAAATTGAACAGCTACAAAGAACTACAAAAATGGCCGAGTGCCAATGTTTTCTTCACACTGCGCGTGCGTGAACGCTCCAACGCGCACGCGCAGGGTTGCCGGCACGAAAAAAACTCATTTAAATGGTACCCGCCCCCTCCTACTTACAAAATCGGCGCGAGTGGTAGGCTTCGCCCCCTGGGCGCCGCGCCAAGCTGACATCGAGCTGCAAAGCGCTCGAGAATAGCGCGTTTTTTTTCAGGCGGCATTTTCGGCGCGAAAAACGGCGCCCAGCTTGGAGGGGCGCCTGTTTTGCCGCGTGTGGAAACTTGGGGCCATGGTTACCATTACTGACATTAGCTTTTTTTAAATTCCAGATTTATTGCATTAACTGAATTTAAATTCCCCAGCTGCTATTGTAGGATTTGAACTCCCTCTTCCGTTTATTATCCAGGCCTCTGGATTATTATTCAAGTACCATAACCACTATGCTACTGTAACCCAATTTAATCACTAGAATAAAAATGAGTGATTCACTGTAGCTTATCTTTTAAAGTGAATCTGTCGACAGGGGTTTCATAGAACAAAGCTATGTATGAAGCCTTGGCGTAAATTTTCAACTTCTGCCCAGTGATCAACTCTGAGATCACAACAGCCAGTCTTAGTCAAAGTTTGCTCAGTACTACAACCAGAAACTCGGTGATTCAGTAATATATTTCCCTCCCCTGATGTAGGTAACAGCAAATTTTCTTTGTGGCAGAAAAGAAAATCTCCAACAGAGGCAGAAGTAGTCAACCCTCGAATTGGCCTCGGTGTTCCAGGCTGGAGATGGAGGGAAAACGTTCAACTGTTCCCATTTGCTATTGCTATCCAACTTCCCAGATGGAAAATGTGCATGTATGGATGTCGGCTAAGTATAGGATCAAAGCCATTGCACCATCTACAAAGCACAAGTCAAGAGTGTGATGGACCACTCTCTACTTGCCTGGATGAGTGCAGCTTCAACAACACTCAAGAAGCTCGACACCATCCAGGACAAAGCAGCCCGCTTGATTGGCACCCCATCCACCACCTTAAACATTCACTCCCTCCACCATCGGCGCACCGTGGCTGCAGTGTGTACCACCTACAAGATAAACTGCAGCAACTCGCCAAGTCTTCTTCGGCAGCACCACCCAAGCCCGCAACCTTTACCACCTAGAAGGACAAGGGCAGCAGGTGCATGGGAACACCATCACCTCCACGTTCCCCTCCAAGTCACACACCATCCTGACTTGGAAGAATAGGTGCAGCGTTGAAAATTCGGAGTTCCGGAATCTGGAATGTTCCGGAACCCGGACTCCGGTGGCCGGTCGCCCGGAATCCGTATAATGTTCCAAAACCCGGACCCACCAACCCTGCCGACCTCAGGGCCTTGGCGATCGCCTCACCCCACTCACCACCGTGGCCCTTACCTCGGGGCCTTCTCGCCGGCCCGCCCGAACAGCTCCTTGGCGGCGGGGCCCGCCCGAACAGCTCCTCTTGGGCGGGGCCCGCCCGAACAGCTCCTCTTGGGCGGGGCCCACACCCTCTGACGTTCTGAAATCTGCAAATACCTGAACCTGGGCTCGGGTGTTTCCGGATTCGTGATTTCAGAAAGATAATCGAAAGTCTGGAAAAGCCTGGAATCCGGAACAGCCTTGGTCCCGATGGTTCTGGATTCTCGACACTGCACCTGTATATCACTGTTCCTTTATCGTCACTGGCTCAAAATCCAGGAACTCCCTCCCTAACAGCTCTGTGGGAGTACCTTCACCACAAGGAATGCAATGGTTCAAGGCAACGACTCACCAGCATCTTCTCGAGCATAATTGAGGATGGGCAATAAATGCTGGCCTTGCCAGCGATGCCCACATCCCAAGAACGAATAAAACATTTTTTTTTTTTAAAAAGCTCTGCTGCAATGTTCCTCTTTGTCAAATACCCTGTTGACATTTACTAAGTACACACGTAAAAATGGTCACTTCCGAGACATCCAGAGATGGGGAACCCTACTCCAGAATGATTTTTTTTAAAACCATGAACTTCATAAAAGGTAGTATTTATTTGTTATGAAGTCATATCTGCAACCACCAGCATAATGATAGTCGGAAGCCACAGACCCTATCCACATGTTCATTCAACCACACGCCTTTGAAAATCTAATTAACCTCATTATTGCTTAGGTAATAAGCACAATTTTCTGTGTGCAGGTTCTTTCAAGAGGTTTGTATTTTCAGAACAAACAAAGAACAGGAGCACGAATCATTGAAGGACGAATGCTGCTGCACCCAGTTGCTAGTAGCCAGCCCTTGCAGCAGAATAGTGGACTTCAGATGCCCCAAGTTATCAGAGTGGTGTGGGATAGAATCAGGAGTGGGGGTAGAGCTGCCAGAAGCTAGAGTGGGACTAGGGAAAAGAGAGCTGCCAGAATTGAACATAAGAATATAAGAAATAGGAGCAGGAGTAGGCCATTTGGCCCCTCGAGCCTGCTCCGCCATTCAATAAGATCATGGCTGATCTGATCATGGACTCAGCTCCACTTCCCTCCCCGCTCTCCATAATCTTTTACTCCCTTATCGCTCAAAAATCTGTCTATCTCCACCTTAAATATATTCAATGACCTAGCCTCCACAGCTCTCTGGGTCAGAGAATTCCATTGCTTTAAAATCCTCAGAAGAAATTTCTCCTCATCACAGTGTTAAATGGGTGGTCCCTTATTCTGAGACTATGTCCCCAGTTTTAGTTTTCCCTATGAATGGAAATATCCTTTCTGCATCCACCTTGTCGAGCCCCTCATTATCTTATAAGTATCAATAAGATCACCTCTCATTCTTCTGAACTCCAATGTGTATAGGCCCAACCTATTCAACCTATCCTCATAAGTCAACCCCCTCATCTCTGGAATCAACCTAGTGAACCTTCTCTGAATAGCCTCCAATATTTTTTGGTCCAATATCCTTCCTTAAATACGGAGACCAAAACTGTACCCAAAAATCGGGAGCACAAGAGGCAGCAGTGCTGGTTCAGTTGGTTTTTATAGCAAATTTCAGGAGTGTCATTGGAGCAGGGCAGGCAGGGCCACGCTTGAGAAACTCACTGTAAAAGTAAACTCGAAATGACTGTTACTTATTTTGTTCCTAGCAGTTAATGTTGATTGAGATTTTACCCAATTTAATCATGCAGTGCTCGCCCATTTCATGTGTGTGTGGAGTGGCTGACATTTTTCCGACAATATTGTTCATCAGCTCCTGTTGCGGGTTTGGGGGTGGGGAGGAGGAGGAAGATTGTGATAGATGTTGGCGAAAAGGGAATACAAACAATAGTCATGTTGAATCTAAGGGTAGTCAACAGTCTGGAACTGATTGTTATTTCTAAGGTTGCAGAATACATGAAAATAAAGAAAGGTTTAGCTAAAAAAAGAACACTTATTTATACCACAAAATAAATTATAAATTTGGGATTAAAAACTGATATCCTGGTGAGGAGAGATGGTTTATAACAATGTACTCTTCCTTTGCTCGTCCAGCAGTTTTAGAAATGTAAACATTAGGGCTCAATTTTCCCCAGTGATTTGCGCCATTTTTTTGGAGCAGGTTGCTTTTTTTGGCCCAAGTTAAAAAACCACAGTTTCCCCAATCAATTTGCACCAGTGTAACTCAGTTAATGATGATTTTTATAGGTTACTCTTTTGTAACCTGCCACCCGTGCCAATTCTGGCCATTTAAGTTTGGCCAGCTGAGAGTTACTCCAGTTCTGCTTAGGCCAGTGTATGTGGCCTTTGCAGAAAAACATTGGCGCAGGTGAGAGAGAAAGAGAGAGAAAGAGAGAAAGAGACACCCTGGGGGACCAAAGGACCTATTCCAGCAGCGGACCGGGGAAGCCATTTGGGCAATGGACCGGACCTGCAAGCCCTTCGGCTGGGAGCATTGGAGGCAAGTTGCTGCAATATATTTCAATGTGTTTTTAAATTGATGCTATAGTGTATGTAGGCAAGTTATAGTGTATGTAGGCACTTTTAGTAATGACTCCATGAGGCAGGGTATGATACTGAAACTGTGTAGACCTGTAGTCCTTTATTTGCAGCTCCTGAGTGACGACAACAAGCTGAGAGAGTTCCCTTTTATACTAGGTTACCTGCCGTGTGCAGGCAACCCCTAGGTCTCCAGCAGCAGCACCCTCTGGTGTACCGGTAAGGTGTGTACAGTATAAAGGTACTTTCAATGTGGCATAACAGTGTTACAGACATCACACAGTAAACAGGCATGTATGCACAACAGATGCAATGTGTTTTAATGTGTTGCGAGATGGCTGTATGTTTCACTTTGTAGCCTCAGCTCGCACTGTGTCCCTGGTTACCGTGGCAGCCCGATCTTTTTGCTGCAGATCAAGGCTCCAACCCCAAAACTAAAGGACAGGTTAGGCCAAGCCAAAATGAAAAAATCCAATGGGGAAACTTAGAAATTTTTTTTTTGGCGTACATAGACCCCAAAACAATCGGGCGTAACTCTTCAAGTACGCCAAAAAAGCACTTTGTGGAAAATTGAGCCCTTTGTCAGGAACGATACCTGAATAGAAAATGAATTAGAAAATTAGAATCTATCAAGTTTGCATTTATCTGGAGCAAATGACTGAGCATAACCGAACTGTTCAGAAAAGATAGATTTGTTCTTAAAAAGCTTATGTTACTGCTACAAATGTAAATGTAATAAATGTCCCATGCCTGATCTAATTTTGGACCAAGTTAGAGTAGGGTGACCATATTTTCTAAACCGAATGCGGGGACACATCGGATGGGAACACAGCAAAGTAACCAGGATGGAAAATACAGGTTGTGCAGCATAGCGAGGCAAAACATTTTGCATGCGTACTGTGGCCACATAGCGCGATCTTTGCATAAATTCAAGTCCCTCAGTGAGTCCGCCACTTCTGCTGGTCGAAAACAGGAGATTGACATCCCTCCCACCAATCGGAACCTGCCCCGCCACACAGCCCCACCCATTTTATTGGCCAACCACGAGGCAGCTTGGGGCCACGTGGCTCCTGATTTGAACCCGCGTGTAATCAGGGGCGAGTTTCCTGAACTGGGAACTTTTCCGTTGAGAGTGTTTGCCTGGGGACAAAATTCCCTCATCTGGGGACTGTCACTGGAAAACAATGACGTATGGTCACCCTAAGTTAGAGGCAGCAATGTAACAAGGATACATAAGAAATATAGCCAGTGTCGCATTGAAGAGGGAAATCCAAATTGTAGCATCGTGCTGAAACCAACTTCGCTCTAGGTTCAGTATATTCAGCTGACAAATCGTATACCCACATGCAACCCAAGCTTCTGGCAGACCAAAAGAGGCCTGATACAGCAAATCAATTCCGTTTTAAAACATTGCATCAGCAACTAAGTGCAACTAATGCGGACAAATTATGTAATTTGTCACACAAACTGCTTTAACCAAGTGGTTTATTCATAAACATTTAAAGTACAAAGCAGTTCATCAGCAGTCACACTGATAAACAGACAAGGGGGTAACAATGTCAGCAATACCAAGAAACATTAACATTACGCACATTTTTGACAAGAAAGCACTAGAGTATATGGACTTGAACATTCTGCTATCTATCAAATTACAAAAGGAACGATGATTTAGCTTCAGCCTTTCTTTTCCCCCCACAATGTTGTCATGACATCATCCTGCAAGGCATGAAAGTTTAATATGATGGTAAAGGGTTCATTGTTCTTGCGGGAAAAAGTTAAGCTTA
The DNA here is from genome assembly GCF_044704955.1 of Pristiophorus japonicus. Classification (NCBI taxonomy): domain Eukaryota; kingdom Metazoa; phylum Chordata; class Chondrichthyes; family Pristiophoridae; genus Pristiophorus; species Pristiophorus japonicus. The sequence goes on from NC_091990.1 coordinate 44,963,186, forward strand.
TACACAGATTCATCCTAAACTGCAGGATAGCCCTGTAGCTTTCATGGGGAATGTTTACTCATGCTTTGAATAGTGGGAAAATCTGCCTCCATAGCAGTATTTTGCTTTCTCTTGCCCTCCGGTGGCAGAAAGCAAGGGAATTCTATGAAGCTCAGATTGACTAACACACTGCAGGCAGGGATAATGTTCTTTGTGTGAAAGATTGCAGTGTCCCAATGGGAGAGCTCCATGACCTGCAGGTGAAGCTGAATGCTGCCAAGGACTGCCGCTGGTTGAAGGATCACAGCAGTTTTGTGGGCAGCGCTGTGAGTAACTTGTTGTAAACAGTGTACGTCAACAGACTATTTGACACTAAGAGCATCATGTAGAAGGCCAATTCCACCCTCATCCGATCTCAGCTCACCGGCATGTTCCAGTGTTATGACTCGCGTTCAGGAGTGGGAACACCGTCGGATTTTTCACTCCTTAATCGAGAGACACCAGACAGCCCCCAACCGCGACCCTGGCGAAAATTAGCTAATGTTTGACATCCTGCAGATTGAATCTAGGGCCTTCAGATTATGAATACATAGGGGTGGTGCATTTAACCACAGAACATCAGGGAAGCCTGTGCTCGGCTCTATTTAATGAAAAGGAACTCTCTTAAAATGTTAAAATAAAAAAGGTATAAACTTCAAACGTTGGAAGTCAGCAATAAAAACAAAATATTCCGTAAATTCATTAAAATATCGTTAGAAACACATAAGGCAAGAAACTTGGTTTTCCAATGAACGGTGTCTCCTAATTTAAAGATGATGCAGTGGAGATGACAAAATATTCTACCATTGGTTCCAAAAAAAAACAGTAACAATACCAAATGATCGCTAATGTCCTCAAAAATTCTGATCGCAACAGTTACTCCCCTTACAAATCAAATGGCAACTCGGGGTTGGAGCCAACGGCAGGGATTCCCAAAGCTTGGAGTTCCTGTGCCTGAGATTGAAAGGAAATTCCATGTAATGGTGGGTTGAGTGAGTGGAGTTGGATCTCCAACCACAAGGGTGCATGTGGGCCCCATGGGATCCAGGTCAGGAAATTAGCTTGCAGTCCCAAAGATACATCAACAAAACTTCAGATCAGCAAGTCAGAGTTGGGGAAGGCATGCCTACCACCATGGGCAGACAGGTGCCAGAAGTGGTGCTTGTACCCGCCTGACCTATGCAAGGAAAGCTAATTGGTATCCCTATACTTACAACAAACTGCAGTGTTTGGTAACATCGCAGACACAAAAATAATCCTCTAAATAGGAGTATCTGGCAGAATTCACGCCTCTTCCACAAAAATATTTTTAAAGGCTTAAGTCCAAGGCTTAAGCTGGGAATTCCCCAAACATGCACCGGGTTTTTCGGCAGTATTTCGCTATTTTGGGCAGGAAAACGGTGCGGCGGCTAATCCCCTGAAGTCTTGTGCCGGCGGTTTTGAAATACCGCTGGGAAGTGGACCGCCGGCGTGCAACGCTAGTAAAAGTGCTTTCAGCTCATCGGTGACCCGTAGATAGGACCAAAAAAAATGCCAGGAAAAACTTGTGTTGCACCCCTTGGAATGGCGGTAGGGATGAAAACCTGCAAAAAAGGTAAATGTTTTGCGATTTTTCATTTTTTGGATTTTTTTTGTATTTTCCGTCCTCCCTAGGCCCAACTCACAACTGTATCGGCCTCGGAGAGGGAAATTCCAGAGTCTGGCGTCGCTAAATGTTAAGTACAGTGCGGGCTAGCCATGCTTCGGTTCATGGGGATGTCTCCATCAGCTACGCTTCGGTTGATGCAATGTGCTATCATTCATCGTGTTACTTCAAATCAGCCTGCGCTGTGTGAGCCTACTCATGCCGCCCTGCCCCCTCCTCTGCTGTTAACTATTTGTCTGTTCTGTTATATTTTGCAGAACTTGAGGCCAACCCTGACAATGCAGAAGATTATTCAGACACGGATGAGCCTGAAGAGAAGAACATCTTCCAATCCCACCTTCCAGACCAAGAGCATGGGGGTGAGGGGGAGGGGAGGGGAAGGTGATGGATGAAACCCCCACTGTTGCACTCACTCTGGAGGAGGTGCTGGTGCCACCCACTGAGGTGCCAGCCCCTTTCCTGAGTGGTACGAGTGTTGGGACAATTCCATGGTTTCCCACAGTCCGAGGCTGGGATTGCAATGAGGTGCAGCAAGGGTCAGGAGGGGAAGGAGAGCTTAACAGCGCTCTCCTGAGGTGCAGGATCTAACAGATGTGGTTTAGATGATGGCAATGAGTGCGGAGAGCATTGACCTTACACGATCACTCCTGGACACCATCAGTCGGGTGGGTGATGAGGTATCGGGATCATCGGGAGAAATAACAACTCTCAAAATAAATTGGAACACTGTCCGGAACATGAGGGAGGGAATGTTGCAGGCAGCTGAAACACTGTCAGTGAACTTGAGGGAATGTTGCAGGTAGCTGATGCGCTGTGGATATGAGGGAGGGAATGTCAAAGTCAGCTGCTGCAATAAGGGAACATGGCCAGACCCTGTGCCCATTGACAGAATCAACTGCCACTCCCTCCCGCTCCAATCCCCAGACCAGCCTCTGAAGAGGCCCAAGCTGGGCCTTCCACATTAACGGCTGCCGCCGCCACCCCACCTCCACCCCCCCCCCCGCCATCAAGAAGTGCGCATTACCCGAGATGTTCAAAAGAATAAACTTGTTACCAATGCGAGAAACACTGTGCCATCGTGTGCGGACAGGGTTGGAGTCAACAAGACCCAACTAAGCGCAGCGGGCGGTCTTAGAATAAAGTGGAGGAAAGATGAGTGCGGCCTTCCTTTGTTACTGTTGTTGCTGTTGTAACTGTTCTCAAAATTAAAAGTTTTTGTAAGTTATGTAAATTTACAAGTTTAAAAGTTTGTAAGTGATCTTAAAGTATGTAAGTGATCTCAATTGAAAACTTTAATGATTGATACAAGAATATTTTTATTAAAGTTAAGTTAAGTGCAAACAAATGTTTGTTAAACTTGTGGATAAAAAACATTTTAAATTATAACTGAATCATTTCCATTATTTGTTCCATTAACACAACACATTACGGAACAGTCCCAAGCAGTAAACATGGTCCATTTGGAATAGTTGCCGCTGAGCCTTCAGGCAGCAAAGTGTTCACGGATGAGCTGCTGGCGCAAGGCTCGAGCAATCGTTAAAGGGGCACGGCGGCCCACCCTCCTCCGCTGTCGTGCTCCGGGTTCCGGTAGTTGCACGGCTTCCTCGTCCTCCTCCTCGTCATCTGCATCTTCCTCCTCATCATCAGCCACTCTCACCGCAGGTGGGTCTTCTACTACCAGCTGCTGCTTTTCATGATGGCAGTTCACATTTGCAGCACGCAAATGTGAACTAACCAACAATCTCAGGGGAATATTGCAAGTTATCTCCGGAATGGTCGAGGCATCGGAAACACTGTTTCAAGATGCCAATGGTCCTCTCTATTATGCTGCGTATGTGCGACATGTTGTATTCCTGGTCAGCTTCCGCCCGGGTTACGCGTAGGGGTGTCATGAGCCAGGTGGCGAGGCCGTACCCTTTGTCTCCCAGTAGCCAGCTCTGCCCTGCTGGCTGCTGCTGAAACATGGTAGATATAGCGCTCTCGCCTAGGATGAACGCATCATGGGTGCTCCCAGGGTATTTTGCATCAACGGACATGATGCGATGCATGTCATCACACACGAGCTGCACATTAACAGGGTGGAAGCCTTTTCTGTTGCTGTACATCTCAGAATCAACCAAAGCAATGTAGGTGCAATCAATGCAGCCCTGTAACTGTGGGAAGCCAGCAATCCAGGAGAAGCCCACAAATCTTTCACACATTGCCCGGGCGGTCATGAGGAACTTTATGTAGTCATTCCTCCAGGCATATATTGCAGCAGTCACCTGCCGAAAGCAGATATGTGTTGCATGTTGAGAAATGGCGCACACATCCCCAGTTGTGGCCTGGAACAATCCAGATGCATAGAAAGTGCAGCGGTAACCTTCACTTCAACTGACAAAGCAGTTCTCCTACGCTTCTAGGGTGCAGGTCTGCTTTTACTAACTCACAGATCTCGGCTACAACTTCTTTGCGGAAATGCAGCCTTCTCTCAGTCTGCATCACTCAGGTACAGGTATGAATGCCTGTCTCGATATATTCGACATGCGTAAGGCCTCCTGCCCATCATCTTACCTGCTCTGAGGTTCCTCGTGCGATTACATCGAATCAATCGTCTCCTCTGCAGCACCATCATGCAGGAGGCTTGCACAAGGTATGGCAATGTCAGTAATTGTACAAGAAAGCAGCAGGACAAGTTTCTTTGTTGTCTCTCTCCCCAAGGTCGACACCGTAGTGTGGGCCACACCCTGGTCTGCGCATGCGCAATCGGCTTGCTTAGAACGGGAATCTAGACATTCAAATGAGGACATTTGGGGCAGCAAAGTCTTATATAATTCTTTAATTTAGGTTTGTTTCATAGTACCACCCCACCACCAACCGAACGTCTCCTCACCGGGCTAGAGGGTCGGCTGGCAGAATCGTTCCCTTGCCTGGACACAGGGGCTCGGCAAACACTCCTCCCCCTCGGGCTTCTTTTGAAGCCGAGCCCTGAGCCCGTGTCCGGGCGAGGGACTGATTCTGTCAGCCGATGCTCCAACCGTTGAGCCCAGTTTGGAGATGTTCGGTGGTGACGTGGCATTTTGAAAAAAATCCAAAATTAAAGAATTGCATTCGACTTCCATTTTCTGCATTTTAAGTTGAAAAACATTAAGCTTCATGATGCATATTTAACGTGTTCTTTACTCCCTCCAAAACTTTGTCTAAAACCAATGGCGTAATTCTGTGCTGATTTCTTAATGTGCGCTGGTTTTGCTTAAGTGCCCAGAAGGTTTTTTTTGGGAGTGGTCACATACGCCGTCCAAGGAAAAATGTAAGTTGGCCTAACTTGCACAAATGTGAAAAACTGGCGCAGACATCCGATTACACCCACCGTGACGCAAAAAAAAAAGAATCTAAAAAAAATCGTAGCTAACTGACTTATGCTGGCGCGCAAACTTTGGGGAAATTTGAATATTTTAATTTAGGCCAAAAAAAGCAGTATGCGCCAAAAAAACGGTGCAGATAACTGGGGAAAATTGAGCCCTTGATTTTTCTATTAATCATTTGTGGAAGTGAAAACACGAACTGTTGGAGGTAAAAATCTATTTTATTGCTGTTTTCTTCTCCCAGATTATAGAAATGGAGCAGAGCATTACAAATATTCTGCAGCTTAAAATGAGACGTGTGTTATAAATGTGGCCTACTTGAATGATTTTTTGAAATGTAGACATTTACCACTGTCCAATAGCAAAATATATTTTGGCAACTTTATTATAAATAACTATTTGTAAATAAAACACAGATTACTGCGGTGCTTTCCCAAGTTTATGGCGGTATTGCGGACGGGCTTGGAGACTTGATACAAAATGGCAGCACAGCATTGGAAATATGAGAAGAAGCAATTAGATCAATAAAATCATTTTTTTTTAAATAGAACTGAGAGTAAAAAGAGTTTTAATGCAGATTGCTCTGCTGGGCCCAGACATCAAATTATCAAAGTGATTTCAATTATAAGTTCCTTTAAAATGTGATTACTGTGCTACTTACTGAAATCAATAAATAGAACTAGAAATAAGTTGCATTAATCCTGTTGGGTTTGTAACAGAATTACCAAGTGGTAATTGCATAAAACGTGGCCCTCCAGGTAGCATGAATCATTGACAGCACAGTTGGAACATCGAGAATAATGAATACACAGAAATCAGTTACAAGGCAATAATGTAATCAAGTGCTTTCAATGACGCAAGAACCACTCGACTGCCTCCCTGTACTTAATTCCATTCCAGGCAACAATTTTATAATATATACATTTTTTGTTTAACGAAAAGAAAAGCTACATGAACAGAATGGCAGGACATTGATTTCTGTAACATAGAACACATGTATAATTCAGAAACATTCGGCAAGTCTCACCTGCTGCTTACCAATGTTGCATGAAGCAATTAATTATGCAAACTAAAATGTATGAGGCAGCAGAGGCTTCCTGGTAAGAGAGGTGAAGAAATGGGTTGATGAGTCACAAGGTCAATTGAAAAATACAGGAAGCGTATCTGAAGATGCTTTTCACTCCGAGGAAAACACATGGGTAGTAGGAAACGTACTCGTATTATGCATTCCATTGGTGATCTTTAGCAAAGGTTGGGATCTTTTCATTTCATCCAGCCATGCTTGAAAAATCATACCCATCTGATTCCCAATTGTTGAGAATATCCTTTGCAATAATTAGCCTAAATCAGATGTCTTCATCCAAGACAAAACGATGGTCAGAATCTCCTATTCACTGTTCTCTTTTACTCTCATTTTTATTTTTTTGTTTCTTTTTTCCCTTCTTTCTAAACTGTCTTTGAATCATGGCCAAGAGAGAGGACAACTCAGTCCCAGACCTCTGCCAACATCACTACTGGGATGCTGATAGGGTTACCTGAAGAGGGGTGGTACATAAACACCAGCATGGACCAGTTGGGCCAAATAGCCTGTTTCTGTGCTGTACATTACATGTAATTTCAAAACATGATGGAACCGACACAATTCTGCAGTTGTAATGCACTACTCGGTTCCAATCTGCAGTAATGAAGTATGAATTGCAGATGGAAAGGCCAGCATCCCAAGGAAGCTCCACACATGTTCCTGCATGCATCTGTAGAACTCTGCTCTCACAAAAGATAATCTTTAATATTAGGAGACAGTGTTGATTGCATTCATTTTCTGATAACATTAAGAAAACTCAATACTAAGGTTAGAAAGTGTCCAAGGGACGCAAGACTATCTGAGCACTTTTTAAAACCCAGCTTCAAACCAGACTAGAGTTGCATTCCATCTGGTGCACATCACAAATGATGGAAGCTGTCCTCCTGGAGAGAGTGGGACACTGCCTGGGTTTAATGTACATAGGATCAGGACAAGTGAAAAATCACTGACATTCTTGACATATCATCAAATATGTGCCTCTCTGAAACATGGGATGTTTCTGACCAATCCGTGTAAATCTGATTAACAGATATCATCATCATCGGCAGTCCCTCAGAATCGAGGAAGACTTGCTTCCACTCTTAACGAGTTCTTAGGTGGCTGTGCAGTCCAATACGAGAACCACAGTCTCTGTCGCAGGTGGGACAGATAGTCATTGAGGGAAGGAGTGGGTGGGACTAGTTTGCCGCATGTTTTTTCCGCTGCCTGCGCTTGCTTTCTGCATGCTCTCGGTGACAAGACTCGAGGTGCTCAGCGCCCTCCCGGATGCGCTTCCTTCACTTCGGGCGGTCTTTGGCCAGGGTCTCCCAGGTGTCAGTGGGGATGTCGCGCTTTGTCAGGAAGGCTTTGAGGGTGCCCTCGTCACGTTTCCGCTGCCCACCTTTGGCTCATTGGCCATGAAGGAGTTCCGAGTAGAGCACTTGCTTTGGGAGTCTCACGTCTGGCATGTGAACTATGTGAACAGATATACAAACCAGGTGACGACACTTCAAATGTAATTCATTGGCTATGAAGGGCTTTGGCACATCCCAAGGACATGAAAAGTGTTATATAAATTGTTAGCGCGAATGTACCCTCCAAGAATCACTCGTCATTCAGGGTCGGTCCATACATCAAAACGGTTTATTCCGCCGGCGGGGAGATTAAGCAACTGGTGGGTCTAGGTACCTCTCTCCACCGAACCAAGGGTTTCATGTATTTTTATATGTTTTACAACAGTTTACTACAGTTACATCAGCCCATTTCGGCTGGACACTATCCAATCATGTTGATTATAGATTACATATAGATTCAAATAGACCAATAGAAGTAGTCTCTAAACATTATGTGACTGCGTGATTGCCTCATGTGTTACTAAGGGTTATTCATGGTCTTGTGACATGGTCTGGGCCCCCCCCCCTTATCTTACTGTCCTTGGGTGCTGTCTTTGGGCAGTCTCCTTATCTTAGTCCTGTTAAGAGTTGTATTGTTCTAACATGAACCAGGATGTCTTGTCTGAGGCCTGCTAGCCCGTTGATTAGGAACATCTGCAGAGCTCATGTGTATCCCTGCGTGAGAAAACAGTAGTTATCAGTAACTAAGAATGCAGTCTCTTTCTGCTGGCTGATATCCCTTGGGGCTTTGCTAAACCACGAGCAGCCATCTTTATACATTTTACGCACGCATTTAATACTACAGTTACATATTTAGTTCCAACATTATGCTACAGGTGCCGTTGCTCCAGGGGAAAATCTTTCTCTATAACATAAATGTAAATTCCTTCTTTGTTTTATTTATTCAGACACTGATATTCTATTCATTTTAGAAGAGGTAACCATATGCGCAGCATTTTAAATGAACCTGACTACTGCTCCATCACCAATTTATCAAACTGCTGAATTAAACTTAAAGGGCTGCACCCACTTTCCTCTCGATTCCATCAGTGCTTATCCAGTCGCGATACTGTTACATAACCGAATCACTGGTTCCGCAGAAAGCAGCTCTGCAGATATTCTCGAAACTTATAGAAATGGTCCACAGAACTGTCAATCATTATAAATTAATAGGTCTTGTCAGTTCCAAGTACATAAGTAACATGTCCTTTCAATTAGAAGTACACTGTTATGTAACAAGCCTGGTTTTTGCACAACTAAAAGAATATTACATATAGAATAAAACATGAGTGTGTGGGTGGGTGGGCAAGGCAGAGTTACAAGGCTGCAGCAAATTCGAGGGGTCCTCATGAAGCTTTTACCTGCAAGACTAATTTACAAATTCATCAGAACACAAATACATTGCAGTCCATAAAACACTAAGCTTTTATTTTACACAATGCATACCTTTTAATCATCCTGTGTTTTTAAACACCATTTCTGGAAGAATTGGGTCTGCTAATTAGCAGCCAGGTTGCCAGTGCACACTTAATGTACAAAGCACCTGATTATCTTGAAATGTCTCAATGTTTCACAGTGTTAGTTAATTTTGGAGCGCAGTGATTTTTGTTATGCAGGCAAATTCAATTAAATTGCAGGAAGAAGAGTCTTCTAAAATCAGTATGAGAGGATCACATGTCAGAAATTAGGAAGCCGACTAGGAAGTTTGGTCTGTACATTACAGGGAAATTCATTCTGCGGCAAAGAATAAAAGATTAACTATTGCAACAGAGTAGAAATAATGGAGTAGCAATTTGTAAAAGAAAAAAATCTGGCGAAGCTGCCCATTTGCTGGTGCCGAACTTGCGCAAACACACAAGACAAATTTCAACCCCAATAGGTACAATTGGCTGTTACTAAAGGGACATTATTAGTACAACCTAATATGTGTCCAATATCCCTTTGAGTTTTTTAACAATACACACAAACACTCTCAATTCCACCATTCTCTGCTAAAAGTGTATCTGTAATCATTAGTTGTCAGCCTTGGTTCAGTGGTAGCACTCTCAGCTGAGTCAGGAGGTGGTGGATTAAAGCCCTGATTCAGAGATTTGTCAATTCGAAGTACACTGTTATGTAACAAGCCTGGTTTCAATACTGAGGGAGCACTGCACTGTCCCGTCTGCTCTCTTGGTTGGACGTAAAAGATCCCATGGCACTATGTGAAGAGGATCAAAAAAGCTCTCCCCAATGTCCTGGCCAATGTTTATCCCTCAATCAATATATATATATATATATATTTTTTTTTTAAATTGGATTAACTGGTCATTTATATAATTGTTTCCCTAAATTATAACACTTCAATATTGGCAGTAAAGCACTTTGGGACGTCCTAAGGCCATGAAAGGCGCTATATAAATGCAGGGGCCTAGATATGAGTCTCGGGCGGCGGTGTGAAACGTACGGTATCAGATCGGCTGCATGTTATATGCAGCGACTGATATTCAGTTCTATTACAGTCAATGCAACTCATTATCAGGAGCTGCGTATAACCGACAGTCGATTCGATACCACTCGCCACCACCCGAGACGCATTTGTATGATCTTTCTTTAGTAATTATTCTGTCCATCAGATGATAACATAAGGTTATTGTAGACAATGTTAACTCGGCCTACCCAACATAATGGGGTGGTAGTGGCCCTAAAATAACTCTGCTGCCGCACTTTTTTATAAAACATGTTCACGGGATGTGGGCATCATCGGCAAGGCCAGCATTTATTGGCCATCCCTAATTGCCCTTGAGAAAGTAGTGGTGAGCTGCTGCAGATAATCGTAGCAGTTTTTCTGATAGGACAGAGTGGCTTGCTAATGGTAATTAGTGGCTGACGTCAACCACATTGCTGTGGGTCTGGAGTCACGTATAGGCCAGACTGGGTAAGGACACAGGTTTTTTTTCCCGAAAGGACATTAGAGAACCAGATGAGCTTTTACAATAAATGAGTAGTTTCGTGGTCACCATTACTGATACTAGCTTTTCATTCCAGATTAATTTAATTCCCCAACTGCCATGGTGGGATATGAACTCATGTCTCTGGAAGATTTGACCAGACCTCTGGATTACTAGTCCAGTAACATAACCACTATGCTACCATTCCCAACCATAACCCACAGTAAAGAATATAAGGACATAAGAATTAGGAGCAGGGGTAGGCCATGTGACCCCTCAAGCTTGCTCCGCCATTCAATATCATGGCTGATTTTCGACCTCAACTGCACTTTCCTGCCTGATCTCCATATCCCCCAATTCCCCGAGAATCCAAAAATCTATCCATCTCAGCCTTGAATTTAATGACTGAGCATCCACAGCCCTTTGGGGTAGAGTTCCAAAGATTTACAACCCTCTGAGTGAAGAAATTCCTCCTCATCCCAGTCTTAAATGGCTGACCCTTTATCCTGAAATTATGTCTCCTAGTTCTATACTCTCCAGCCAGGGGAAACCACCTCTTAGCATTTACCCTGTCAATTGCCCTCAGAAGTTTCAATGAGATCACCTCTCATTCATCTAAACTCCAGAGAGTATAGGCCCAATCTGCTCAATCTCTCCTCGTAGGAAAAACCTCTCATCCCAGGGATCAATCTAACAAACCTTTGATGCACTGCTTCTGATGCATGTCTTTCCTCAGATAAGGAGGCCAAAACTGTGCACAGTACTCCAGGTATGGTCTCACCAAAGCCCTGTAGCATTGTAGCAAAACTTCTTTACCATTGTACCCCAAACCCCTTGCAATAAAGGACAACATGCCATTTGCCTACCTAATTTCTTGCTGTACCAGCATGCTAAATCTTTGTGTCCTGTATGACGACACCTAAATCTCTCTAAACACCAATATTTAATAGTTACTCACCATTTATAAAATATTCTGTTTTTCTATTCTTTCTACCAAAGTGAATAACCTCACATTTCCCTCACACATCTGCCACCTTATTGCCCATTTATTTAACCTGCCTATATCCCATTGCAAATTCTTTGTGGCCTCCTCACAGCTTACTTTCCCACTTAGCTTTGTAGCATCAGCAAACTTGGATACATTACATTATATTATTGTGGTTGTATTACAGGTTGTATCCGATGCCTCCAGTTTTCCCTCAAAGTTGAAATTTACCCTCCTTAACACTTTCATTTGCTTATCCCATTGACCATGTTTTCCTTACGATTTTTGATCCTATTTATAATGATGTTTATTTTGCTCATGCTATCGTGGGGCCGAAATTCAGGGTCTCTAAGAGACCCATTAATGCTCGTTTGCGGTGGCTGTTCCTAAAAATCGAAAGCCGCCACTTTTCGGCCTGGACCCCATTCTGCCCAAGTAGTTGCACCACCAATTTAAAGGAATAAAAAAATACTTACTAGCCATTTTCAGTGGAATCCCTCCATCCCCCGCCACGCAGTACACCCAGCACCTTTTTCTGCTGGTGCACCATCTCCGAACTGAGTGAGGCCCGGCAGTGCGGTCGCCCTTAAAGGGGAGGGCCCACTGCCGCAGCTGCAATTTATGCGTAAATTGGACACCAACATTCCAGCAAGCACACATGCACACGTAAATATGAAAATCTGGAAGTTGTTGTCTGAAGTGCGCCGCTCCTCCGTAAGCTGCTAAAAACGGCAACTCACTGTCTGGCACCCCATTCAAATGTATTGAATGCTGTGAAATTCCTGTACTGAAGTGTTAGATACAAACTAAACTTGCCACCAAAGTCGGCATTCCAGTACAAGTACCCTTTTAACAGCGTGGTATGTCTTCATTACTACCAACCAACCTGTCTGGCATTGAAAATGAACTTTTACAAGTTTGGGGTCTTATTCCTTCAGCTTTTAATTATTGTTAGAGATTTTTTTTAAAATGTAAACAACTTTCCTTTTAACTTTTTCTTTGTCTCTTTTTTCCCTCTCTCCCAATCTTTCTTTCCCTCTCTTTATTTCACTTTCTATACCTGATTTGATGTTGAATTAACTATTCGAACTTACACTTCCTGGTTTCGACTCTGCATTGCTGATTAACGATTCTTCAGTCTGATTGGTTAAGGAGATACATAGTTGCTTGCCCTTGTTCACACAGGTCCCAAATGCCCCGTAGAGAGCGCCACGCCATTTTACTGTCCTTAGTTTGCCTGAGGTTTGGACAAACTTCAGTTGCAACTAACATGCAACACCCACTTCAATGAACTTTGCAGCATTTGCATACAGCATAATGCTTTCCATAATTGCAACATTAATTGTGTCGTTTGTAGGTTTTAACAATTTATGATAAGATATTTTGATGCAGCAAAGTTTATGAAACACATCAATCAATTGCAGGCTTTTCTTTCAAACTTTCAGATATTTTTGTACATTGTAACTAATTCCTACGCCAGAGGGCTCTACACTTGCAACCTCGGCATTGAGCATATTTAAAGAGATATTGTTGTTGTACCGTAAAATTTTAAGGCAGGTCAAATCTTGGGAACAACCAGAAAACGCTATTGAACAACTCAACTGGAATATGAGCAAGGCAAATGGCCCCAACATTCTGATGACCACAAGAAGTTAACACTGCAGTGCATCTTGTACCTACGATAGCTCTTTCTTCAGTTTTTAGTTATATTTTTGTGCTCATTAAGGGGAGGCAGAGTATGCTCTATTGGAAGACTCAGCTATTTCAGCATAAAGGCCTCCCAGGTCAGATAAAGCACAATCAGCAGCGTTATCAATGCTGCGCACATATTGTGGAACCCAAAGCTAGAACTACGGCTTTTTAAGTCACGATTTGCTACATGGATTTTGGCTACAGAGGATAGTGAGCATAAAACTGCTTTGCTGATTTGATAGGAGCAAGGTAGGAGGCATCTCGCAGTTGGAAGAAAACATGTCCTCTCTGACAGCAACATTTAAATTTCGCACCGTCTCTAGAGACAGCCCTTCAGCTCTTCTCATGCTTTCCAAAGGCCGCACCGTACCTTGCTTACTCTTGCCTTCAGTTCCATGATCACTGAGCACCACATTAATTACTCTGGAGTCCACCCTATTACTTCACCCTATTACTTCTCTGCCAATTTTACCAGTTTGAAGATCCAAATGTGTGGGGAATGCAAAGGAGGAAAAGGTGGGAGATACGGGGAAATCTTGTGTAAACGTAACACATCGGATGGTTGTACATTTAATTTAGGCACAAACATTCGAGCTCAATCCACAGTAATTCTTGCTCACATTACAGTAAAAAAGATATTGTAGTTTGTGGACACAACAATACAGTGCAGTTTTGGAAAGTATGTCAATATATATGGTGTCATACCTGGTTTGATTAATGTTCAAGACAATAAATATTGAGCAGTTTTATAGAGGTGATCTGTATGAAATAGACGAGGCTATTAGAGGAATGTAGAATGGCCACAGCAGACAAGGAGCTTGTATTAATTTTATAACAGATCAAAATTCCACTGTTATATAAAAAAAAGTGTTCCAATCATTTACAGTATGTGATGGAATACAAGTAACCATTTTTTAAAAACTGGGTTCATGAGGCTAGACTATATTCAGATTCAATTGGGAGACGATACATAAGAAACAAAAGAAATAGCAGCAAGAGTAGGCAATATTTGCCCTTAAGCCTGCTCCGCTAGTCAACAAGATCATGGCTTATCTTTTACCTCAACTCCACTTTCTCATGCTATCCCTTGATTCCCTTAAGTGTCCAAAAATCTATTGCTTTCATTCTTGACTGAACATCCACAGCCCTCTGGGACAGAGAACCCCAAATCTCAAACCTGAGTGAAGAAATTTCTCCTCAACTCAGACCTAAATGGCCGACCCCTTATCCTGAGACTATGACCCCTAGTTCTAGAATCTCCAGCCAGGGGAAACAGCCTCTCAGCATCTACCCGGTCAAGCCCTATAAGAATGTTATACGTTTCAATGAGATCACATCTCTTCTAAATACCAAAAAATACAGGCCCATTCTACTCAATCTCTCCTCATTCAACAACCCTCTCATCCCGGGTATCAATCTGTCAAGATCTGTTGAAATAAATGACAAGCAGGTGTATGCTATGTGGTATCAATCAGACCTTAATTGTACATTCCCCACATGAAAGGGCCCTTTGCTGATCCCAGTATTTTCAATAAAGACACAAGGGTGTTGTTAGAAATCCGGGGTTCAAAATGTATAAAACTGGCACAAAGAATAATAATGTGTTTAAAACGTTGTTTTGAACTGGAGACGAAATGTCTCCTCAGACTGGTATTAGATGCTTGGAAATGCTAATGTTTTGGTGCCCTGCTGAGCTGTTATAGCATTTTGCACTATGACAACAATTATCTGTTGTTTTCAAGTTAAAAGATTAACTTTGTTTATGTATCTTAAAAACAATGTGTTAAACATTTGCTACATCATAAAGGAGGTAACACTCTGAAGCGGACAGGTTTCTAGCTTGGGCTTCATGGCATCAAAGGCAGCATACAGATGACAGATATAAGATACAACTTTCAAAGAACGAACCCTGGGAAAGTAGAAACAAAAAGAAATGCAGCCAAAATTGTAAGACATCTTTAGGGCGGGTTTTGATATAAGAATCGAGACAAAGAACACGATACAGCATTGGATAGCAAGTTTTTAGGGAAAACTCTATAGGTCAAAATGTCTTGTCAATATTGCATGTCAGGCCCACGCCAACAAAGAGAATAGAAATAAGCCTCCTCAAGGCTGTTCTCAAATGGTACGAGGGGAGAGTGAAACACAAGATGGGCTGGTCGAACGGTCTTTGAGCGATCCCATGCTTTACCAAAGGAAGCTCCGGACAAAGAGAAAGAGGCTGCAAGCCAGAGAACTGCTCATGTGCGCCACCTGTTTGTGATCAGTATCAGCTACTTGTTACGGTTGTATGTTTTTACTCTATAACGAATGTGTTATATTCCATCCTAAACTCTGATTAAACACAATATACCCACCAGATTGGTTTACAGTTATAAGAACATAAGAACTAGGAACAGGAGTAGGCCACATGGCTTCTTGAGCCTGCTCCACCATTCAATAAGATCATGGCTGATCTGATCATGGACTCAGCTCCACTTCCCTGCCCGCTCCCCATAATCCCTTATCCCCTTATCATTTAAGAAACTGTCTATTTCTGTCTTAAATTTATTCAATGTCCCAGCTTCCAAGCTCTCTGAGGCAGCAAATTCCACAGATTTACAATCCTCAGAAGAAATTTCTCCTCATCTCTGTTTTAAATGGGCAGCCCCGTATTCTAAGATCATGCCCTCTAGTTCTAGTCTCCCCCAGCAGTGGAAACATCCTCTGTGCATCCACCTTGTCAAGCCCCTCACAATCTTATAGGTTTCGATAAGATCAACTCTCATTCCTCTGAACTCCAATGAGTAGAGGCCCAACCCACTCAACCTTTCCTCATAAGCCAACCCCCTCATCCCCTGAATCAACCCAGACGATCCTGATTATTAAAGTGACCAGAGATCGCCTTAAACGTGGCTATTACTAACAGTGTGTTGCAAGGCCACTGACAAGTACAACCTTTTACAATATTCAGGCTTACTTAAATAACAGATGCTTTGAACATCTGGTTTTTATGCTTTATTGTAAACTTACCTGGAGCAGGCTTAAAAAAAATACACGTCGGCTTCATAGAGTTGGACTAAATTACGAATGGAGCAGGAGTGCAATCTAATGCAGCTTGAAAAGGAAGTACTTGACGTGTTGAACAACTTTCAGCTGCGATCACCTGGGAGAAGCAAACTTTCTGTCACGCTCCATTTTTATAAATAAAATCAACTTGCCATTAAAAAAAAAACCAACACACTTTATTCAAATCCTATTCCTAATTATGTTCTTGCTATAGGACTTCAACAATTACACCTTATGGAGCTGTGAACTGAATACAGCATGAAATTAGATTGTATCTTCTCTACCTGCAGATTATGTCTAAATCCGTGACTTCATTTATAGCCCCGCAAATAAGATTATGGTGTATTGATGCAGCACTTTTATTGGAAAGCAACAGAACTGACAACGCATTTTTCAAAATTGAAAATTTAGTTCTGTTTACACACAATGTGCCCCGATTGGGGTGATAACTTTTGGGGACGCTAGAGTATCGCCGGGTGCTACTCAATTCCAGCGGATATGAACTTCCGGTTTAGCGCTCCAGGAGGGAAGTGGAGCGCTAAATGAAGCGAGAGGGGTGGTAGCAGCAGAGTGCTGTATAATATCCTGTGCAGCGCTGCCGGAATCACAGGCTCCTTCCCTCCCCGAAAGGGAAGGACCAATGCTGAGGGCGTTGCAAGGTAGGAATTCAACTGGTCTGCGACCTGCGATCTGCGAAGATCAGCCTGAAGCACTCTAACAGAGTGCAGGGTTGATCAGTCGCAGCATTGGAAAAATTTAAAAAGCAGCACTTTTTTTTGGCCTACCTGACCACCAATGCCTTTAATTACCACTCCCCAAGTGGCCAGCTGAGCTCACAACACCTCCGGCAGCTGCCACTGTTGACGCCCAGCGGCACTGCAGAGGGTTGCAGCACATTTAGGATCCGGGGTGGTGACAGGGCATTGCACACCGGATGGCGTCACGATCTCTGGGGCACAGGCAAGCGAGGTGTTGCGGTTTACTGCCAGCACTATCTGCAAGGGAAGTTCATGGGCCTCGGTAACTTCGCCGCGCCCGGTCGGAAAACCGTTAGCACCGCATTATCGCCCTCCTGGAGGTGTTAACGGGATGCGCAAAGGTTGCCAATTTCTCCCCCAATGTGTATTCATGAAAAACAGGCCTCATGATATCATGCATTACTTTTCACACATTGTAAAACACCCATGATTTCTGCCATTTGTTTTAGACAGCATTGCTGTACCAAATTGTGATATTAATATTTGAAAAAACAGATTTTGGTTTGTTAGCCCAGAGGAGCTTTAAAATCAAAACTCATCGTAAATCCTCCAACTGTAGTTCTCCTTCACAGAACCTCAAAACTCAAACACTTTTCTTCCCACAATAATCATCGGGATTTTTAAAGGCTTCACATACTTTAATCACTAATCAATTTCCTTTCACTCTTCTCAATCTTGGTGCTGTCAAGTGCTGCGAGACTTCACTCTTCAGCTCGTTTGCTCAATTCAAAAACAACAACGTTTGTTCCACGGGAATCTGACAGTCATTGGGACACACCATGTTGAGTACAGGCCGCCACACTGCTCCTTCCGCTCTCCGGCCTGCTCCGATGGCTGAGCGGCCCCTGGCCTGCGAACCTTTAAAGATGTATGTGCCAGAATGCCCAAATCTCTTTGTCTCCACCTTCTTTAGTGCTTATCCCTGAAGCATGAATGACTGTTGAGCATTTACCCTGCCCACGTGCATAACAGTGCACTTATCTAAGTTACACACAATTTGGCAGTCATGAGACCAATCTCCCAAAACAGTAAGATCTGCCTGAAGCAGACGAGACCCGAATACGCACACAAATCTCGGTATCCTTTGCAAATTTGTCGATTGTGTCGCCATCACCTACATCCAGATCATTAATAAAAATAGTAAAGAGCAACGGACCCAACACCAACTCCTGTGGGACCTCACTGCTGATGGCCCCCGGCCTGTGAGCACCATTGACCAGGCCGTGGAGTGGAAGGAGCAGCGTGGCGGCCTAGCCCAGCAGGCTGAATGGCCCCCGGCCCGCGAGCACCATCGGAGCAGGCCGGGGAGCAGAAGGAGCAGCGTGGCGGCATACCACTCCAGGGAGCACCACGTGCTGGAGCAGGAGAGCAACGGCAGTGAAAAGGATCGTCACCAAGGTCCTGGTCGGTGATTGGAGCATGGGCAGATATAGTAGCAGCGGCGAGGTCAGGGCGAAGGAGCGGCCAGAGACTGTGGAGGGATGTGATGGGGGCCCAATAGCGGTGAGGACCCAGGAGTAGCATGGGCCAGCCCACACTGCGATATGTGCGCACACTAGGCCCGTGCAGCAGAGCAGCTCTCCAGTCGTCTTGGGTAATCCTTGCTACTGGACCAAGACCTAGGTCTGTCACACCCGTGTGCTGGCTGGTGTGCAACGGCCACCATACGTTAAAAAATTCCAGGCACAGGCATCTTCCACCCTTCAACATGTAGTTCGGGACCTGGAATATTAAGTCCTTCATTGAAACACCTGTGAACTTTTTGACGTGGAAGCAAGTCATCCTCGACTCGAGGAACTGCCGATGATGATGATGTTGAGTACTTAACTGAGCAAACAAGTATTTCCAGGCTATTCAGGCTTTCAAAGTGCAAATTTCTAATCACTGTAAAATTAAAATAACGTGATTTCAAGGAAAAGATTGAGATTTACCTTCAACTTTTGTCATATTGTATTGTGAACAGCCTTCACATCAGTAGAAACATTTCAGAGAATCAAACCAATATTTTTAAAGGACAAATCCTGTGCAGAATGCATCTCATGCTGTAGACCAGATGTTTTTCAGTCAGTCTTCAGGACTGGCATGTGCCCAACACAAGCAGGTGATTGTTGATGGTATGAACATATTTTTCAAAATGTCACAACAAATCACAATATTTCGAAGTATTAGCCCAATTTTATGTCTTTGTGTTGCATCGCTTAATGTCCCAATTTCAATAATCAAAGAAGTACATTGAATATGGTGTTCAATGCACTTCTGTATTGAACGGTTCTGTTTTCCTATCATTTTTGTGACTCTCATTATTTTAGATACTTACATGTAACTAGGATTTTCCATTGAAACCAGAAGTTGCCTCCTCCCCATTGAAATAATTGGCGAATGAGTAAAGCAGCTATTTCACCAAAGCCACAATCTGATCTTGATCATTTTGATTATCAGAATGTAGTTTGAAAGAACATGATCCTCTTGTCAAAATGTCAGGATGTAGAATCCATGCACAACAGCCAAAAACGGCAGGTTTTATTTGTTCTGCAACTAAACTGGAATTGAACAGCATGAAGTCGTTCTAACAATATAAATATCAAGCCCTTTTTCAGTTATCCTATGAATGTTTATAGAAACTAGTCAATCTTCCAAGGCATTACACACAAGGAGTCAAGATCAAAAGTATTCTTCAGCTGTGGCTCAGTGGGTAGCACCCTTGCCTCTAAGTTGTGTGTTCAAGTCCCAATCCAGAGATTTGAGCACAAAAATTGAGGCTGACAAAAATTGAGTGCTGCACCTTCGGAGGTGCGGTCTTTCAGATGAGACGTTAAGCCCTCTCAGATAGACGTAAAAAATTATATGACAGTATTTCGAAGAAGAGCAGGGGAGCTATCCCTGATGTCCTGACCAATATTTATCCCTCAATCAACATCACAAAAACAGATTATCTGGTCATTATCACATTGTTGATAATGGGAGCTTAGCTGTGTGCAAATTGGCTACATTTCCTACATTACAACAGTGACTACACTTCAAAAAGTACTTCATTGGCTGTAAAGCACTTTAGGACCTCCGGGAGTTGTGAAAAGTGAAGGGAGGGTTGCGGGAGGGAGGCAGGAGAGAAGAGGGAGGTGGAAGAGAAGAGAGTGGGAGATGGGAAGTGGAGAGAGAAACGTATGGAGAGTGGATATCGAGGAGGACAGGGATTAGGAATGGAGAAGGAGACAGTGGATTAAAGGAAGGAAGTTGCCTTGGCACCAGCAAATTTTCTCAGCAGTTTCACTTTTCAGAATTAAAATCGAGGCAATGCACTTCATTAACATATTTAACTCAGGCTCCCATAGTGCAATTGGTAGCTTGCTTGAACAGTTCTTGCTCGGGTTTCCTAATGCGCGGGTAACCTCTCGGTATAAGGGAGATGGGAGCTGACGGCTCAAGAAGAAAGCCTTTACAGCATTCCTTGTGGGCCAGGAGAAGCAGAAGTGCTCCCCCCTTCACTCCCTCCCTTCTCCCCCCCACCCCCCCCAGGCCCCTTAAGGAAACCTTTGGCCTCCCCTCTGCCAATCGAGGTCTTTCTCTCCCCACCCCCCGCCATGATCAGTCACCTCCCCTATCCTAAGATCTGATCTCTGGCTCTCTCCCTCCCGATTTCTTGGGTTTGTCCCCAAGGATCCCCGGCTCTGGCCTCCGGTTTTCCCGCCCAACAGCCAGCCAGTCAATTTGGTCGGGCAGGAAACAGAAGAAAAAGTTTATAATGAGATCCTAGCACTTCCAGTATCCTCCCCACCTCCCTGTAAATACGAGAGCCAATGGCAAAAAAACAAAGGCAGATTTTTAAGGGAAAGCTAAAAGGACAGGCTTTCACAGGATTCAGATGGTTAGCATGCAGAACAGGACGACATTCTTTTGTTTAAGTCAATCAAGATGACCCACTGATGTGAGAAAGCATAGCCGGTTCATAGAACATAATCAATAGGAGCAGCAGTAGGCCATATGGCCCCTCGAGCCTGCTCCGCCGTTCCAATCCCTCCTCATAGGACCGCCCTCTCATTCCAGGAATCAATCTAGTGAACCTTCGTTACACCCTTTCTAAAGGCAAGTATATCCTTCCTTAGGTAAGGAGACCAAATTTGTACACAGTATTCCAGGTGTGGCCTCACCAAAGCTCTATATAATTGCAGCAAGACTTCCATACTCTTATATTCCAAACCCCTTGCAATAAAGGCTAACATACCATTTGCCTTCCTCCTTGCTTGCTGTGCCTACATGTTAACTGCACCTGTGAGTATGCTCACAGGTTTGTAGAGCTGTTGCATATCCCTGGAGATGGAGCACGCGGTGTCCATCGGTACGCTCGCGGCCTTCCGCGAGAGGTGGGCGCCAGAAGGACTGGAGTGCATCATCACCCCCGGCAACCAAATTTTAATTTGAACCATATGTCTAAAGGTTAATTTGTTTAAGTTTGTCGGTTTTAGTGCCCAACACCCCCCCGCCCCCTTTAGCCAGGGGGCACTTTTATAATTTGTGTTTTGGTGCCCTCAAAAAAAACAAAAGGGGCACTTGAAAAGATTTTGGAGTGTGACCCTCCCCCCCACCCCCTTTAATCAGGGGGTACTTGATTAAAGTATACAACAAAATAGTTGTACAGCTGTTGCATTGTGAGTGGCTTAGCCAATCATGTGATGTTCACAAGACTCAATAAAACCCCAGTCAGTTGGGACGAGGTCATCCACGATGAGGTGTGCAGTTGTGAGCCTAGTGGATGAACTGGTAGTGTGTAGTCTGATAGTTAAACCGTTGTAAATAAACCAACTATTCTTAATAGCAATGTGTGCTATGAATTCTTAAGCATGAACCCATGAAGCAAATACATTACATTAACTTTCTGTGATTCATGTACGAGGACACCCAAATCTCTGCTTACCAACATTTACTAGTCTCTCACCTTTCAAAAATATTCTGCTTTTCCATTCTTTCAACTGAATTGGATAATTTCTCACTTTCCCACACTGTACCCCATCTGCGACCTTTTTACCCAATCACTTAACCGGTCTATTTCCCTTTGCAGCCTCTTTGAGTCCTTCTCAAAACTTAATTTTCTACCTAGCTTTGTACCATCAACAAACTTGGATACATTGCACTCAGTCCCCTCGGCCAAGTCATGATATAGATTGGGAGTAGCTGAAGCCCAAGCACTGATCCTTGAAGCACTCCACTAGTTACACTCTGCATCCTGAAAATGACCTATTTATTCCTACTCTGTTTTCTGCCCGTTAACCAATCCTCAATCCATGCCAATATGTTACCCCCAATCCCATGAACCCTAATCCTATGTAACAACCTCTTGTTTGGCACCTTATCGAGTGCCTTCTGAAAATCCAAATATACTACCTCCACTGGTTCCCCCCTTATCTACCCTGCTCAGTACATCCTCAAAAAACTTTAATAAATATATCAAACATGATTTCCCTTTCATAAAACCATGTTGACTCTGCCTAAACATAGTGATTTTCTCAATACAACAAAGCAGAGCTGATATAATAACTCCCTTACTCCTTACTGAAAATAAGTTTTCAAATGCATTTTACAATTTGTTTCTGTCACTTTCAGTAGTCTTGTTATTAAGTAAAAACATTTATAGAACTTTTTTTGAAATAAAGATGATTCTATCATCACACTCCCAGCAATATTTGCAGAAATTATTTTTAAACACCAATAGCAGCAATAGTTACACAGCATAAATCTAATTTATAACAGCTGTACTTAGAGGTAAAAGCATATTTCTCACTTCTCATTTCTGGCAGGCATATTGTACAAGATATAGACCCCTGAACCACAGTAAACACTGTACATTAAAAATCACAAACCTAATCCTCCCAATAGAAAATCGTAGAATTATTTTGAAAAACACGATTGCTTACTATTGGAGTTAAGGAAATATTATAAATCTTTTAGAAGTACAGCAATGTTTTTGTATCAAGTAAATATAAATGAAGATGACAATAGATGTCCAGCAGCAAGTTATAAAGCAGTAATTTAGGCAAGTGGCTCTGATGATGCCATAAACTATCAGATTGATGTTGAATTACTGCTTTCAACTGACTGCCGGACAGGGATTATTTTGATGGTTTATAATTTATTTCAGAATAATGTTAATATTGCCATTTGCTTGTGCTGCTTGCCGAGCATCAATAAAGAAATAAACTTGTGTTTATATTATATCTTTCTCGACCTCAGTACGTCTCTAAGTGCTTTACAACCAATGAAGAGTAATCACTGTGTAATGTCAAAAAGACTTTATGGGGTAGATGGTCATCATCACTGCCTGGATAGTAATCTGGAATGAAAATCAAACGTGTTCTATAAAGAGGTCATCCACCCCATCCAAGGACAAATAGGAAAATCTCCCCCCATGTACCGTGAGTTAAAGGGTTTACTAAAATATATGGTGCCATGCATGGCACTAGAGAGCTACCAATATTATTTTAGAGCAGATTACTACACTGATTCTGTGCAATATTTTGAGGTTCCAATCTTTGTCTGGTCGGAGAATATGTTAACGGGAACTACGCTCAATGGGCCCAAGCTTGGCCCCACGCTTAGAACGGTGCAACTCTGTGAGCTGCGCCGACATTTTAGAACAAAAACTGCACCTAAAACTTACCTCGTTATTCTCCCCACTGCTGGAACGTTGCAGGCCCTTGGCATAGCGCAGCACAAGCTATGGGGGGGGCGGAGCCAGGTCCCAGCGCTGAAAACAGTGCCGGGACCTCTGCACATGGGCGCTAGATTGTGCGCGCATGTGCAGTAAGCTCCAGACAGCCGAGACTGCATGGGAGGGGCCCGAAGCACGTAGCCCTGGCTGAATGGGCTCACTGGGGCGGCGAAGATCGGACTCGGGCCTCCCTCCTCTTTATCTTCAGCTCCGGCCCCACCGCCCGTTCAGGTCTGCTCCAGCTCCCCCCCCCCTCTCCTGTCCCCCCACCTCCTCTCCTCTCCTCTCCCCCTTCCCCTTCTCCTCTTCCCTCCCCCTTCTCCTCTTCCCTCCCTCCCCCCCTCCCAACCCTCGCTGTCAGAAACACAGAGACACTGACAGAGAGAGACAGACACTGGGGGGGGGGGGGGGCATCCCAGCATGCTGTTGGAGGGCTCTCAGTGCTGCAGTCGGTGAGTAGAAACTTAATTTTTTATTTATTGAATTTTTTATTTTTATTTTTTAAATTTGTTTTTTGGATTGATTTATTGATTTATTTATCATATTTATCATTTATTATTGGTGATGGCTCTTTATTTGTAAAAGTGATGTGTTTCATGTTTGTAAATTTCTCTCCCCCCCCCTCATCTCTCGTTCCCTGCGCCTGATTTATAAGTGTAGGCAAGGTTTTTCTGAGCATCCAAAAATCTACACTTACTCCATTCTAAGTTAGTTTGGAGTAAGTTTTCGCCGCCTAAACTTGCAAAACAGGCGCAAGTGGCTGGACACGCCCCCTTTTGAAAAAAAAAATCTGTTCTAAAATGGAACTATTCTAACTCACTCGAACTGGAGTAAACTAAATGCCGAGAATTGCAATTTCTAAGATGCTCCATTCTAAACTAATTGCTCCAAAAAAATAGGAGCAACTCAGGCCGAAACTTAACCCCTATGACTCTGAGCCATTTTGCTCAAGGTTATGCATCCATTCAATTAACAAGTGTGCATTTTAAGCATTTGAGAAAATGCTATTTTTTTGACACAAATAATCAAAACTTGTATTTGAATAAAACACGTGTGTGCTTTCCAATCCACCATTAAAATTAACTTAATTATATTCACTCAAACAGGAATATGCACATGATAAAAAGCAGTCGTGAATACAAAACATGCTGTTTATTTCATTGCTCCTCCCAGTAAAAGATGTTCAGACAAATTAATATTAGCTCCTTCAGCAGCAGCACAACACGCCATGCTCTCAAATTCTCTACTTTGCCTGACACACAGTACAACTTACTCAGCTGATAGCAGTTGAACATGGAAGCGATGACAATTAGAAATACACAGGCTAACTACATAGTGCATGGACACATGTAACAATGCAAGGTGTCTATCAATTGTTGTCTTTTACTCAGTGTAAGGTACCTATCTCGCATCTTGGGTGCATTCCCAGATCATGTATAGACTTTTCCAATATTACTTGGAAGGTTTTCGAATAGTTATTGACCTGGATTTTGCTGTAATAATAATGGTGAGGCTATCGCACTCACCGTTATTACAGGGTAAATCTGATAGAAACTTATGGCACCTGCACATGCGCAGTTAAACCCCTCCAGAAGTTGCTGTCAGAGATGCCCTGCTCCTCCACAGTGTGCACTGTTGTAGTCCTCGCCGGTTGACTTGGCACTGAAATCAGAGTCATGGCGTGAACTTGAGATAGTTACCCACTAGTTCTGTGCTAAAGACAGCTAAAAAAAAAGTTAGGGCTGGTGCATTTAGTAGTAAATGAGTTTTTAAAATGGTGTAATAAGTGATAATTACTGCAAAATAACCTCTCTAGCCCTGATAAAGTCATTTTACATATGTGGAGTGTCATTCCCTCAGAAGAAAATTAATGTTGCAAATTTAAAAAAATATATATATTTTTGTTTACTTTTTCTGTTTGTGTCTATTATCTCTCTCCCTTAATCCCATCTGTATTTCCCAATCTTTAATTTTGCTTCCTGCAATGATTTAAATGTAATTTTGATTTCCTGTTATTTACTTCCTGGTTTGCAGTCTGTGTGTCACAGTGAGGATATTTCAATCTGATTGGTTGAAAAGCCTCGCTCTTGCTTCTCCTGTTCACAGATGCTACAGATCCCCCGTGGAGGGCATCATACTGAAATAGACACCGGATTAGTGGAAATCATTGCTGACAAGCTTGCCAAAATCTGTGGACAACTGTACGTGAGGTGAAGGACGAAAGCCACTGACAGCAAAATCTAGGCCATTATAATTTGCTACATAGCAACATGCAATAGTTACCAGGTTACAATACTTAATGTGGACAAATTTATATGGTTCAAGTTGCAAGGAATCTAAATACTGATAGAATGGCCACTGGGGTCGGAGAGTAAGGAAAGGAAGATTTCTACCCCTGATTCTGCCAGGATTTTTCAATGTCAATGGGATGGGGCAGAGGGGGCATGGCAGAGCTTAGATTCACATCCTCACGTCAAGGGAGCTCGGAAACTCTATTAGATTAAGGTACTCCAGAGGATGTTAATTATTTTTAGTTCTGTGGGGCCAATGACTCTGTTGGGAGCTAAAGATTTTTATTGAAGTTTTGTATTTGAGCCAGAATGGAAACCCCACTCAGAGCAGCTACGGGTAGGTCCACTTTCTGAAGGCATAATGGGCTGGATTCCACTCAAGCACCCTTGAACTAATGATGCACCCACCCTGGCCATGTAACTGACCCATACCAATAATTTGGAATAGGATCAACAGCTTCAGGTTTGGGTAGAGGTTCACTCTGCCACACTTGCACTGGCGAAGGGGATCCCCAAGAATTTCTGTGCATTTAATTAAACAATTTCAGAACTGCTGATCAAGACAGAGTTTAAAAATATAGATGATGTACAAGATGTTGGTCAGACCCCTTCTTGAATACTGTATTCAGATTGTAGGAAAGATTTAACTGCAAATATAGAGGATACAGAGATAAACAACAAAATTACTGCGTGTCGGGATTTTAAGTTGGAAGGGAAGAGGCTGGACAATGGCCCCAAGCATTGGAAATTGCTAACTTGGTGATAGCCAGATACATGGCCATGAAAGTAGTAAACATTCTACCTGCTGTGTTCAACATATCCAGTATTCTTCTATTTCACAACTGGTTAATAAGCCATTAACTGGATACACAGAAACACCTTTCTCACTCTCATCTGAGTAGAAGGTCTTGTAGCATTTGCCATTCAACCTGGATAAAACTATTTTCCAGGTTCTGGTTGTATGAAAAAAAAACACGGTGTCTTCCCATTTGTATCTTTGCAAAGAACAATTTTCCTGGTACAATGCAGGAATTTTGTAGACGTGGGACCACTGCTCTTGCAATGCAATTACCACAACTTAGAGAGAAAAATGACAGTCCCCTTTTTTGTTCAGTAGGCAAACAATTCGAGTGCCATATTAGTATTTTTTTTTCCATCATTTCATGTTGAGTGTTAGAAATAATAAATCAGTTTTTCAAACTGCTGGTCCACAGTGCCTACTTTCCCAAAATAAAAAAAATTAATTTATGCATTATATCCTGAGAGAACACTGTTAGTGCACAACTTTTTGTAATTTCTCTAAATTTTCAATCATTCCACTGGTAAGCCTTACCCCGCAAATATCTGGCGCAACAAATGTCAAGCATATAAAAATATAACCTTTTGTCCTGAATTGCTTTTGGTGTCATAAGTTTAATAAAAAATAAGGCTCTGAAACATTATCACAAAGAACCCATTACCATCAATTTGATGCAGTGTCTTTTGGTAAGGTTAGATAGGTTGCAGATCCTATATCAGTAAACACCATTAAATTTCCATAATAGGGAATTGCAGTTAACAAGAAAAAGAACCCAGATTTAATGGACCCGATGGTGTCTGCTTCCTATGTCTGAGTCAGTATTTCTCGTGACTTATTGCACAGATACACAAGTGGGTGAACTGTGGGTTGAAGTTACATTTCTCTCAGCCAAACAGTCTCAATCTTACAAATCTCGTCAAGTTGCAACTTCACAATTTCCATTCACTTGCAAATTTTGCCTTCTTTATACAGGCTTGAGCTACAGAAAACATCATAAATTGTTCCTATAAATATACTTTGACTGGGAAGCTGTGGATTGCATTGCTGAAAAGGGTAATGTTGTGAGTAGAATGTGTTTGCAAGCCTTTTTCTTGAGTTTGCCAATACACAATGCAATGAAAACTCATCAGTCATTGTGACAAAAGTGATATGCTGCTTTTGACAAAAGTTTGTCGTATTTATTGCTTGCCTGTGGAGGGTGCCCCAAGAATCTATAGGGTTCTCATCAAATCAATTGCTATACAGACACAGTCCATTAGCGCTAATCAAAGACATATGGTCAGTGAAGACAGCCATCAAGGAAACGTGTAGCAAATGAATAAAATCAAGATTGCAGTCATCAGTTGACAGAGCAAATTGATTTTAATCTTTAAATATTGGATAATGAATACAATTTTTAGTTGTGAAGACTTGATTACTTCTCTAATTTTATGACACTGCCTATAAAATGCTCATCACAACATTTGCAATGCGGGGGTAACTTTCAATTTTCTGGTGTGGGTTCTTCAGTGGGCGGATCAGATCGCCCGCCTACTGGAGAACCCGCCCAATTTCCACGCCATTGAAATCAATGAAATGAAACAGGGGCAGGTTCCACAAGCTGTGATCTGCTGTGTCAGGTGATCCCTCAGGGGCAAAGTTGAAAATTGTCCCCATCGGTCAAAGTCATTGTTTGTAAAATCAAGCTCTGCCTTCCAGAATCGAAGTGTTCAATAGATGACTCTGTAAACATCTTCCTCCCTCACTTATATATGCAAACTGCCTCTCTTACTGCAATAATTCATCATGATTTATGTCCCATTGGAAGAGAGAGTAAATTTGCAATTGGATTGACAAGTTTTCATGAAAGATCAAACGAGATTTGTTTGAAGCACTCTGATAGGGAGCAGAGAGCTGCAGTCATGAATATTTCTGTTCAGGGCAACAGAAAACAGAAAAACCTTCTACATCAATGAAGTCAGCAAATTAGATCCCATCTGAAAAGTTTAAGTAATGCATTTTTGAGCAAGGCTGCTTTAAATTCTTCTGTGACAATGGAAAAGGCACTGATAATGGCACAGGGCCGGTCCCCTTATTTACATTCAGCAGGAGTTGTCGTACAAGGAAATAAGAATAGGAATGACAATGCACCATTAAGTTATTTTATTTTCACCCCTGTTCTCCTCTTCCCCTCCATCGCACCTCCCCCCCACAATTCACTAACTCCAAATCAACACTTAGAAATGTTAAATTTTAGGTAGTTTTGTATACCAAAATGATTGAAAATACTAATCACCAATAAGGGATATTAGACACTTATTCAGCAGGTAAGAGCCTTTCCACTTACCTGCTGGATCTAGCCTCCCCAACCTCAGCAATCAGACACCACCCGACCCTTCTGACCTACCACCAACCCCCACCAACCCCCGATACCTCTTAATCTCCACAAGGCCTCCAATCCCACCCCCCTCCCAACCCGACCTTCCAATTCCCCCCCCTCCCCCCCCAGCCTCTGATCCGCAATCCCCAACTCCACCCTTCTGCTCGCCGATCCTGGCCTTCCGACACCAGCCCCCCCCTCCCATCCTGGCCTTCTGAAACACACCGCCCCTCTCCCACCACCACCACCCAATCTGGGCCTTCTGACCTCCCCGACCTCCCACCCTGCTTTCCAACCCCCATCCAATCCCGGCCTGCTGAACACCCCCCGATTCCAGCCTTCCGACCAACCCTCACTCCAATCCAGGCCTTCCAACCTTCCCTCCTTCCCTCAAATCCGGCCTTCCGCTGCACCCCTCCGCGGCCCCGGCTCTGCCACAATTTAACAGAAATAATTTAATATTGCTAAAATTATCCATTCTTTTAGATGTTTGGTTTTAAAGGGAAAAAATCAACAGCTTGCTTCAAAATGATAGAAGAGAGCTTTGTATTGTCACGATCATAACCATCTCCATTTCTACAGTGGCCTTTACATTCAGAAAGATGTTTCAAAGTGTTTAGCGTTAAGAGGACAAACAGTAAACACTGACCAGTGGGTCAGGTGGTCTCTGCATTGATCTTTGATGGCAAATAAGAGTTGTACTTCACTCAGTGTTACACTGTGGTCCAGTTAATAATCGATGGCCTCTGCTTTCTAACTATAACACGGAGATTAATTCCTTCATTTTAATGGGGTACCACTGGTAGTATGACCAGAAAATCTAAGCCAATATCTTTTGGATTGCTTCATATACCAAATAACAGAGTACTTTTAACATAATAAAACATCATAAGGCGCTTCACGGGAACATTATAAAACATAATTACGAGTCCAAAGCAAGGCAGGTTAGGTATCTAGTAGTAGATCCCAATTTAATTCGAGGTTTTATGTAAAATGGTGCTGGTCTCTGGGAAGATTAGACCTATACCTTTCTGCTTAAATATGCTATGAAGTAAGATACTTCTAAAACTTTTGGGCATTGTGTGGAATTATAGTTCATCCATTCATGTACTCATTAAAAGTCCAATGAATGGCCTTGATACAGCATTTGGATGGAGTGTTCATTAAAAATATATCTTTGGAACTCCCTACCTTATAAAAAACAAAGTTCTGTAGCACCTGAGGGGATGAGGATACAACCCTATATAAAGGGATCTGTAACTGCAGTCCAACAAAGCTGGAATCAGGTCTGGCACTGATTATTTTCTTCAGAGAGATTTTGAGTCTTACAGGCTTCATAAATTTATCCCCTTGCAGCTTATAAAATTCCCCTGCCACAGAAACTTGCTGATCCGTTTAACCTCCCACCCCCACCGCGCTCACAATGCTTCCAGCCCTCCCTTGTAAAGTTCTGATGCAAGAACATGATGATCATCTGTTCATTTGGAGGTCCTATCATCCCAAAACAGTGGGCTGCACAGCAACAACATGATTAGTGTTGGCAGCTTGCCAGTTCCATTTAAATGATGCCCGACCACCAAAACCAAAAGCGGGCCAATTTATTCTGGTGAGCAAGTGGAATGGGCTTCCCGCCCACCACCTGCCCGATATGTGCTCCACACAGATGTCAACCCTAGGATCCCCTCGGCCAAGACAATGTGAGGAACTATTCTGATCGGTTACTGAAACCAAACACAATCTTCTCTGCTGAACTCTCATCTGAGAATTCAATTATTCTCAAATCTAACTCATCGAAAAGAATAATTTCATTAGTTTTTTTTTCTCTCTCTCTCATGTAAAGGCAGAGAATTAAAAGTTAGAATGGATGTATTAGAAAAAAATATATCCCAAAAAGTTGAACTCAATATTGTGTTATTTGATAAGGAAATTAAATATGGTGCAAAATATGTTAGGATGACACATTACCTTTTTAATGAGGATGATTGTAGAGCAATGAAGAGAAGAGGAATATAGGAGGGAATTTGCTGAGAGACTTTTACTGATGATAATGCCATTATAATGAAATAAACATTTCTCCTTTCATGTTTAATAATCTCCTTTGGTCAATAAATCAGAAATGTATCAAATGTTGTTGGGCAATGTCTAGGATTCAGATACCAATCTCCCATTTGAACTCACCTTAACGAATATTTTAAGGAGGAGTGATACAGAAAATAGAAAACAGAATAATTCCCATGTTTATAAATGGGCTGGCAACACCAATGAGAATTGCACCGTAGATGTCAGACGATACTAGGGAGCCTGGTCCAACTGGGATCAACTGTTCATTGTTCAAATTATTTACACAAATCAGGTTGTGAAATGAGTTTAGTAAATCATTTTCAGAAAATCCCTCTTACATCTTCCGATTTTAATATCATGGATTAAGATGGATAATAGATAATTAAATAGATTTGTTTGCAAGCTTCATTTCATAAAATATATGTAACACCCAGAATGCGAGAATACTAATCATGGTCCTGCAAATTATGTACATAATGAGCCGTAAACTGAATGGCAAGGAGCCTTCATTTCTAAGCCTCCTTCGTCTTGATAATGCATAGACTCATTACAGTGCATAGCAAATTTAATGGAACATTGGACTCCATTAACGATTTGATCCTTTTCATTAATCCTAGCTGAAATTATCCCATTAATAGTTTAAAATTCCACATTTATTTTCCAGGATGCTTCCATCTCATCCAATAAACTTACTTTGGTCTTATATACATATGTACATAACTCATCCTTTGCATTAAGCAATGCCTGGTCTGGATTACGGTCATGTCATGGGGGCCGAAATTGGTCAAACACATGGTCCGCCTGTTTTTCGGGGGTCCGCGGGCAGTGCGTCGTTTTTAACCGCCCGGTACCGCCAGGGCTGGAATTTCATCTAATTTTTCTTGGTGGTAAGCCGAGCGAAGTGCAGCCAGCGGTGTGCAGCAGAGAGGCCTTTTGACGCGGGAATCTTCAGCTCCCGAGTTGTGCGCACGCGCATGCTGCTCTGAAGCTCCGCCCCGCGAGAGGCACTGACTGCTGGCCTGCGTGGATTGAGATCGCTGTGTGTGTGTGTGTGTGTGTGTGTGTGTGTGGGGGGGGGGGGAGGAGATTGCTCTGGCAGGGGTGAGGGGCGGGGGGGGAGGAGAGATCGCTGTGGATGGGAGGGTGGAAATAGAGACTGGGGTGTGGGAGAGACTACATTTATTATAGTTAATTAATAAAGGAGTAAATAAGGCTTGATTAGAACATTTTATATTATTGCCTTACTGTCATCCATTTAAAAATACATTAAACTGTGGAGAACTATAAAGATCAAACAAAGTTGTCATCCCTGTGTACATACTGCCCACTTACGATCGACTGAAAAGCACCTTCTCCAGGACAGTATGCAGCTCCGATGGTGTGACGGTGGTAAGTCACGAATATTGCACTTTTGGGCGGCATGTCGGCGGTCTGCATGGGCGGGTGGTGTGCATACCGCCCGGCAGTATGTCACTGATGAATTTTCTGCCGGGCGGTATGACGGCAGTATGTGTGTTTTGTGACAAAAATTGCATTTTTGGCAAGTACGAGGGCAGCATCTCCACCAATTTCGGGCCCATGGCATGTTAACTCAGACTCTGTCTACATAGGGATTTGTAAAGATTTTCTTTTATTTTGAGTCGAACGAAAAATATTTTGGCAAATGAGTTATAGATTTAACGAGACTGTGAAGCACTGCTTTAAGCCAGTTCAGATGGGTTGTGCTAAATTACCCAGAAAACTTTTACTCTTCTAAAAAGTTACACCTATGCATCTTTTACAGTACCTTTCACATAGTTGCAGACGGCAACAAAATTTGATTTGAAGCAGTTATATATATTTTTTGAACTAAAATCGAGGGGCTGGATTTTCGTTTGGATCGCGCCTCCGTTAGCGCCCCAGGGGGGCAGTAATCGCTCCGTAGCGGCAGCTTCCAGAACCCTGCAGGGACATTTGGTGGCAGTTTTGCAGTGGTGCCGAGCAGTATCGCTCGGGAGCATTGAGTCGATGTGCAACGCCCCCGGTTTCGACAGTGTTGTGAAATACGGTTGGAGCAGCATCCGTAATGTCCTGTCGTGGGAACGCCTGGGAAAGCAGGCGGTCAGAGCTAATCCGGCGGCGGTGAGGGAAGGAACGACTGCATGAGGTAAGTATGATTGTCTTTTTGTTTGTTTTCTTTTTACGATTTATCTTTATTTGGGGTCAGTAATATATCGGGAATGTTTTCTGTGTTTTGTGTCCCTATTTTTTTTTATTGCAGGGAGTCCTCCCTCAGAGCTCTCCGAAGCGGGCTCTTTAGCAATGGATTTTCAGTTGCTTACCGAAGAGAGGTGCGGAAGGCCCGCCTTAGCCCTCTGCTCCGCACTCAGGGCCCAGCTGCTGATTTTTGTGGATGCCGACAAAAACCTTTTCCCTGTGAAAATTGTACCGCCCCGCCACCTTCAGCACCCTAAGAAGCCTCCAACCGAAAATCCAGCCCGAAGGCTTGCAAATAATATTGGCCAAGGCAGGTGCATTTACAAAATCCATTCTCAGGATATGAGCATCGCTGGCAAAGTCGGAATTTATTGCCCATTCCAGTCCCCCTTGAGAAGGTGGTGGTGGTCCTCCTTCTTGAACTGCTGCAGGCCTGGTGGTGAAGCTACTACTACAGTGTTGTTAGGAAGCGAGTTTCAAGATTTTGAATCAGCAACAATGAAGGTACAGCAATATTTGTCCAAGTTGGAACGGCGTGTGATTTGGAGGGGAGCATGGAGGTGACGATGTTGCCACGCAACTGCTGCCCCTGTCCTTTTCGGTCATTGAGGTCACGGGTTTGGGAGGTGCTGTCAAAGAAGCCGAGGCAAGTTGCTGCAGTATATCCTGTCGATAGTATGCGCTGCAGGCATGTTGCATCGATAGTCGTGGATGTTTAAGTGGTGGATGGGATGCCAATCAAAATGGACTTTTTTTCTTGGTTGGTGACGAGCTTCATGAGTGTTGTTACAACTACAACCATCCAGGCAAATGGAGAGTGTTCCTTCACACTCCTGACTTGTGGCATTCAGATGGTGGAAAGAATTGAGGTGAGCCGCAGATTATACAGCCTCTGACCTGCTCTACCAGCCACAGCATTTATGCGGCTGGTCCAGTTGGGTTTCCTGTCAATGGTGACCCCCAGAATGATGATGGTGGGGGATTTGGCAATGGTAAAGCCATTGAATGTCACGGGAAGATGGTTAGGCTTTCTTTTATTGGAGATGGTCATTGCCAAACGATTATGTAGCACAAATGTTACTTGCCACTCATCCGCCGAAGCTGGGTAGTTGTCTCGATCTTGCTGAATATCCAGGCATGAACTGTTTCATTATCTGAGGAATTGCAGATGAAGCTGAACACTATGCAAACATCAGTGAACAGCTCCACTTCTGACCTTATGATGGATGAAACAACTTAAGATAATTGGGCCTCAGACATTACCTTGAGGAACTCCTGCAGTGATGTTCTAGGGCTGAGATGATTGGCCTCCAACAAATACAACAATTTTCATTTCTGTGTAACAAAGCATCAATGATATTGGACCGTGATGCATACAATGGTCCAATCAACATGAACTGAATTGCAAAACCACACACAGGATACTTTTGTCCAGGAATATCGCACCAAGTCCTGTTTATCCATCAAGCCTATGCTCGCTGACCTACACTGACTCCCATGTCAGCAACGCCTCAATTTTAAAATTCTCATCTTAGTTTTCAAATCTCTCTGTCGCTTTGCTTCTCATTGGATCTGTCACATCCTCCAGCCCGACAACCCTCCATGATCAT
Source organism: Pristiophorus japonicus (assembly GCF_044704955.1). Classification (NCBI taxonomy): domain Eukaryota; kingdom Metazoa; phylum Chordata; class Chondrichthyes; family Pristiophoridae; genus Pristiophorus; species Pristiophorus japonicus. Next base: position 44,998,073 of record NC_091990.1, read on the forward strand.
TGCGTTTCTCCAATTCTGGCCTTTTGCGCATCCATGATTTTAATCGCACCACCATTGGCAGCCGTGCGTTCAGCTGCCTGGGCCCCAAGCTCTGCAATTCCCTCCCTAAACCTCTCCGCCTCGCCCGTCTCCGATTAGACACACCTTAAATCTTACCTCTTTGACCAAGTTTTTCGTCATCTGTGACTCGATGTCAATTTTATTGGATAAGGCTCCTGTGAAATACCTTGGGATGTTATTACTAAAGATGCAATCTAAATGCGAGCTGTTGTTGCTGTCTCTACCCATAGTAGCATTTTTATGATAGGGAATTCAGTATCGTGGAGAATTCAAATTGCACCCATCGCTCTGTGGTATTTACATTGGTGTTCAAATAAGGTGACCTTTTATTCATTTACTCTTTCCACATGCCCCATGCCCTCCTTTGCTGAGAGGTTGGCCAGGTGACGTGACCTCAGTCTCTGAAACTGGCTGTTCAGAAATTTAATAGAGCATCTGATAATTACACTTCCCCTAACTTCCCCCTTCTCTGTTGGAAAAGTTCTGGCCTGACACTTTCTTGCAGAGGCATGGCTGAGACCGCATGTGTCGAAATGCTGGCACGTCATTGCGGTGGACAAATAAAGGTTTGTGTTTTCATAGCATTGTTGACCTTTGCGCAGCTGACACTGACCTTCAGAAATTAGGACATGATTCCCAGGAAAAGTGTTAACATTTGCATGAAGATTTGGACAGAGTAAAGTTTAAAAAACCACAACCTTCAAGGGCCATTATTAGTTTGGAAAGAAATACTTCATTTATATAGCGCCTTTCATGACCACCGGACATCTCAAAGCGCATTACAGACAATTGAGTACATTTGGAGTGTGGTCACTGCTATAATGTGGGAAACATAGCAGCCAATGTGCGCACAGCAAGCTCCCACAAACAGCAATGTGATAATGACCAGATAAACTGTTTTTGTTATGTTGATCGAGGGATAAATATTGGCCAGGTCTCCAGGAATAACTACCCTGCTCTTCTTCGAAATAGTGCCATGGGATCTTTTACATCCACTGGAGAGAGCAGACAGGGCCTCAGTTTAATGTCTCATCCAAAAGACGGCACCTCCGACAGTGCAGCACTCCCTCAGCACTGCACTGGAGTGTCAGCCTAGATTTATGGGCTCAAGTCCCTGGAGTGGGATTTGAACCCACAACCTTCTGACTCAGATGACTGTGCTACCCATTAAGATCATCCTACAAGACCACTGATGCCATTTGCAAATATGAAATACATAGTGCCACAAACTCATCACAAACTGAGCATACTGCTTTCCTTAAAAAAAAATTCTATCACTTATTTTTGGTAACATTTCTGGAAGACAAAAAAATCATGCAGCAGATGCCCTATTATTCATCCAGAGAGAATAATGGCAGCGCATACAGCAAACTGTTTGAAGAACTGAATTTCCAGAACACAATGAAACAACCCATTATGAGAGGAGACAAAGGGGCCGAAATTGCCCTCCGCCCCAAACGGGGCGCAGATTCCGATTTACCGCCCCAATCGATGGGGCGGTGATTAGAGTACTTTGTCCTCTTTGTCTGTGTGAATGTATTGGGGTGATGCTTCGACCGGCAGCGGGGCAGAAGTTGGTCGGGAGCGGGGCAGAAGGCGGGTGGTGCCATCAACATGACATGGGCATGCCGCGTCACGCAGCGACGTCCCCCCGCCCCCCGCCCCCCTTCAGTTAAAGGGGAGGACCAGTGGTCCGGCACCCAAGAGAGGTGCTGGGCTGCCTGTTGGCGGCCCGGCGGAACCCGTGGCCGACATTGTCGGGCCAACTTCAGAGTTGGACGACAATTCAAATAAAAAGGCGACCGCGGCGGAGCGCCCTCCCCTTTAAGGGCGGATGCGCCACCCAGCCACTGGCAGCCTCCCACTGGGGAAAGCTGTCGGGGACACCGAGCGGTGGCCGCTCCGCTCCCCCGGGGCAATTTCCCTCGGAGGTAGTAACGGCTCTTTAAAAAATGGTCAATTTTGGCCCCAAAACAATTTACATGAAATTAACAATTTTTAAAAAAAGTAATATTTCCAAATGCCTTGTAGGATTTATGAACTTTCTTTGGATAACTAGCTTGGATGCTTTTATTTCATTTTCTCGCTGTCTTCCTTTTGCAATCGTGCACCAACTAACAATCAGAGTTGCAGCTCATAACCCACAAGTACTGATGTTATTGATAAAAGCAAAGACATTGCTTGACATTTGTCCATTTAATTTCAGAATGCTTTTCCATTTCCCCAAATACCTTTTCTATACTTGAAATGTTGCACTTGTTTTGAAATCAGTTGACCTTCCTGCCAAAGACTAATAGTGCACTGAAATCTTCAATATCCTTGCAGTTATGCTTATGAAGTGCTCAATATTCCTGGGGCTTTGCCTGAGAAGTGTTCAGCTTCCTCGAGACTGTGCTTGCATTTCAAGTACCTTTTTGCATTTCACGCTGATGCCTTCTATTTAATTATGCCTTGCTAATTGTATGTAACTCTGCCCACATCATAGGGAGCCCAACAACAAAAGCACAGGCCACTTGAAGCGATACATGGATACCATCGAATGCACATATTCCATGTTGAGGGTTCATAATTCAAGTTATATTTTCCTTAAAAACAAAACTGAAAAGAATACTGAAAAGAGATTTTAAGGGAGGGGTAGGGATAGCACTCAAAAGACCAAAGGATCAGGCACTGGTGGAAAATAAAGCAGAAGTGACAAAGGAAGAAACGTAGCAGTGTTAACTGCAAAAGACTTGCATTTTTATAGCATTGTTTCATATCTACGCAAAGGACAGTTGTCTTTTTCAGTTAAACAAAGCTGGAAAACTAAGTTGCCCCTGGCACGCCAGTAAGCAGAATGGCCCAAGTTTCGGTAGAACGGCGCACCTCGGAGAGGCCCACCTATTTTCTAGAACGCAAAAAGAGCCTAAAACTTACCTCATGATTCTCCGATATCTGTAGGCCCATTTCCAGCTCAGCACGGTGCAGGAGAAGCTGCTGGGGGCGGAGCAAACACCGTTTTGAGCAAGCACTGCCGGCAGGGGGGCGGGGCTAGGGCCCAGCATCAGTTTTAGTGCCGGCAGCGTTGCGCATGTGCGTTGGAGCGTGCGCGCATGGGCAATGGCACACAAACATTGGCAATCGGCCATCTTTAAAGGGACATGCAGAAGTGATTTTTGGGTGTGTGGAGCTGTGCAGAGTCTTGAGTGATTTTTTGTGCCTGAAGGAGTGCTGCATAGGTGCATGCAAAATAAGGACTGTGTGTTTTGAAAAATCACTGAGTGTCAATTCAATACAGCAATGGAACAACGTCCACCAAGAACGAAGAATTTCTTGCATGAGGAAGTGAGACACTAGTTAATGTCATTGAGCAGAGATGGCAGGAGCTGGATACCAGCAACAGGGGTCGCACAAAGGTGCCACCCAAAGAAATGAAGAAATGCTGGAACCTAGTTGCAGAAGATTACTGCGCAGTGGTGCATACCAGGAGACTTGGAAGCCAGTGTAAAAAGAAATGGCATGACCTTGGTCAAGTAGTTCGTCCAAGTAATATTTTCATTTTTTAATGGAATCTCAAATGTAAATATGACCATCTGTATATGTCCCACCCTTGCAGAAAGACACACTCTGTTAATGTTATATTTTAAACTTTGCAAAAGAAATTGGCAGACAACAAAAGGGAAAGAACTCGAACAGGAGGAGGCGTACCAAATTTGCATCCACTGACACCCTTGGAACAGAGGGTCACTGCTTTGATGAGTCGAACATGGAGAAAAGCAATCAGTACTGCACAAGCTGGGCCCACACACAAGGGAGAGAGTAAGTCCTGAAAATGCAGCGTGGCCCTTCAAATCAACCTGCTGCCTGGGTTGCTATGTGTGAGACTACTCATGTCACCCATCCTGCCCCCTCCTGTGCTGCTAACCATTTGACTATTCTGTTATAGTTTGCAGAAGATGATGCCAATCCTGAAGATACAGAAAAAGAACCAGAAGCGGACGATCCAGACCAAGAGTGGGTGCAGGGGTTGACTGAAATATCTTCAGGGGAGACTTTTGAACTTAATATGTATCAGTCCACATCAACGGACCTCAGTGTTTCAAACACTTGCATAGGTTCTGGTGCGACATTCTATGGTTTCACAGATTCCGAGGTTGCGGTTCCCAGTGATGCTGGTGGTGGTGGTGGTGGTGTAATACAGCATTTTACACCCAGTGCCCCACCGACCCAGCCTGCGCCTCCCACTGGAGTGGTGCTGCCTGCAACACCCAGGGCCCCACCGACCCAGCCTGTGCCTCCCACTGGAGTGGTGCTGCCTGCAACACCCAGGGCCCCACCGACCCAGCCTGTGCCTCCCACTGGAGTGGTGCTGCCTGCAACACCCAGGGCCCCACCGTCCCAGCCTGCGCCTCCCACTGGAGTGGTGCTGCCTGCAACACCCAGGGCCCCACCGACCCAGCCTGTGCCTCCCACTGGAGTGGTGTCGCGAGGCAGACCCAGGCAGAGGAGATGGAGAATCGAAACACGCTCTCCTGAGATGCAGCGTGCAGCAGATGTGGGTCAGGTTGTGGCATTGGGTGTGGTGAGCAATGAGCTCACCCGATCACTCGTGGGCAGCGTCAGTGCGGTGGGTGAAGAGGTAATGGTACTGACGGGAGAAAGAGCAGTAATGACACGGGAAATGAGGGAGTGTCAGAGGGAGCGCAAGCGATGGCACAGGCCGTCAGGGAGGGCCTGGGTGAGGTAGCTGCTGCAATAAGGGCACACAGCCCAACCAATCGAATGACAGCCCCATGAAGAAGTGAACATTTACCGAGATGTGGATGAGAGATGGTTGCAGCCTTTCTTTGCTGCTTTTTTTCTTGTTCTTGATGTAACTGGAGTAACTTTTTTCAAATTGAAATTGTTTTGTAAGTTTTGTAACTTTACAACTTAAGTGATCTTAAAGAGTCATATTAAAGTAAAGTTTGATACAACAAATATTTTATTACAATAACTTGCAGTACATTGTGAACTTTTCAATAAAATATTTTTACATTAAAACTGAATCATGTTCCATTAACACAACACAACATAGGAACAACTCCAAAAATTAAACATGTCAATGCGGAACAGTTGTTTCTGAGCCCTCAGGCATCAGTAATTGAGGCGTTCACGGATGAGCTGCTGGCGCAGGGCTCGAGCAATCGTAAAAGGAGCATGATGAACCGCCCTCTTCCGACATCGTGCTCCGGCATCAGGGACTTGCATGCTTTCCTGATCATCGTCATCATCCACATCCTGCTCTTCCAAATGACTATCATCAGGCATGTGGGTCTTCTGGTTCCACTACCAGCTCCTGCTGCCTCGTGATGGCTAAGTTATGCAGCATGCAGCACACAACAGTGAACTGACTGACAATCTCAGGAGAGTATTACAAGTGGCCTCCGGAATGGTCTAGGCATCGGAAATGCTGTTTCAAGATGCCAATGGTCCACTCTATGATGCTGCGCGTCACAATGTACGCCATGTTTTATTCCCGGTCAGCTTCCCTCCGTGTTGCACGTAGGGGGGTCATGAGCCAGATGGTGAGGCCATACCCTTTGTCTCCCAGTAGCCAGCTCTGCCCTGCCCTTCTGGCTGCTGCTCAAACATTTCAAATATAATGCTGTTGCATAGGATGAACGCATCATGGATGCTGCCAAGGTATCTTGCATCGACTGACATGATTCACTGCATGTTGTCACACACGAGCTGCACATTAAAGGAGTGGAAATCTTTTCTATTCCTGAACTGCTTGGCATCCTCCCCAGGTGCTCGCGAGGCGATGTGAGCACAATCAATGCAGCCCTGCATCTTTGGGAAGCCAGCAATCTTTGAGAACCTCAGAGCCCTGTCATGCATTGCTTGGCCGGTCATTGGGAACTTGATGAAGTCATTCTTCCGCATTCAAAGTGCAGCCATGACCTGGTGAACGCAGGCATGTATTGCACATTGAGAGATGATGGTGCCCACATCTCCAGTTATAGCTTGAAATGATCCTGAGGCATAGAACGAAAGTGCAGCTGTAACCTTCACTTCAACAGACAAGGCAGTCGGCGGTCTGCTTCTCGGCTGTAAATCTGCTCTTAGCATATCATCGATCTCAACGACAACTTCTCTGCGGAAACGCAACCTTTTGACACAATCAGCCTCACTCATGTCTAGATACGAACGCCTGACTCGATATTGCCGATGTGTGCAAGGCCTCCTGCCCATCAGCCTACGGGCTATGACGTTCCTGGTGCGGTGAGCTCGAATCATTTCTCTCCTATGTAGCGAATTGATGGAGAACCATTGCATAATCTGTGGCGTTGATAATGCAGCACCCATACATGAAGTAAAAATTAAACTTTCAAAGGTGTGTGCTGGCTGGCTGGCTCTCCCTCCCGGTGTTTTCAAGGCCACCCCTATCCCCTGGCCAAAAAATCGCAGCTCGATGCCTGCTGCCGCTGCTTCGACGATGAGGTAGGAAAATGTAATTTTTTATTTCTTGATTTATTCATCATTTATTATTGATGATGGCTCTTTATTGGTAAAAGTGAAGTGTTTAATGCTTTGTAAAATCCCACCCATTTGATTTCTGCCAGGCGGGTCGAATTAAAATCATCCCCCATAAAATGTTAGGATTGATTGTGAAAAAAGAATACCCCTCCAAAAATGTAAGAATTCACAATACATGCATTTGTTTACAGATCACTTTTACAAAGCATGAGTGTTTTCCTCTTGAACTTTCAGTTGATTGTCTCAGGTGAGTTCAGTCCTCGTTATAATGAAGAGCAGTGGGATATGACAATATAGGAAGGGTCTAAACCTGCCACTGAGGGTCACTTTGAATCTCATTTTGTCTGGTAGACAAAATAGTTAATGATTTCTTGCATATTCCAATGATTCATAGCTACGGACGTGGTGGTTCAGTGTTTCTTTAGCAGCAGCATTTTTTTTTTAAAACTGCATATTAAGTTTAGACATAAATCTTCCTGGCTTGCTCGATGAAATTAAATCACTAACAAGTGCCAGGTTTGCACCTTAGCAAATCTTTATTAATTTCAATAGGTGTTCCAGCAAAGACGACGAAACAATACCTCAAAGAAGTGAAGAGCCCCAAGAAAGCAGGGGACAACTGAAGGCCATTTGTTTCATTAAACCTTCCAACTCGCACAGATCATGCGCAACCTGCCCTTCCAGGAGCTTTAGCCTGCTGAAGTAAGGCTCGTTGTAAATACTCCCCGATTCCTCAAGATAATTAAGCAAAATTCCACAATATTAATCCATCACCAAATTTCAATAACTCAACCAAGCCTACAGCCTTCCCTGAAACAAAATTTCCTCCAGCTTTCATGACCAGCAGCACAAAATCGTATCTTGCTTTCAATTTGGTCATCGAGGTCTATGCCTATTGCTATTACAGTTTGGACCTCGCTGGTCCGGCACCCTCGGGACCTAACCGGTGCCAGAACAGAGAATTTTCCGAACCATGGGAGGTCAAGCTTACCTGTCAACAGCACCCGGGCTCCTGTGTGTGTGCGCGTGCTGGCAGCCTGTGGGCGGCTCCCTCAGCACCCACGCACACACTCACTGAAAGCCGCTCCAGCCAATCGAAACTTTAAAATAATAAACCCTCCTCTCCCTCAGGCCCAACTAATGCCGAAACCTGGATGTTTCCGGACCAGAGAGGTCCAACCTGTACTGCCAATCCCATACATACATTTATTCAGCTCAATTTTAGATGAGTGAACTGGCATAACATTGGCTGTTTTTGCTGGTGTTCTGTTCCACATATCTGTTACGCTGCTTGAGGGAGGATAAGAATTTCTCTCCATCTCCAGACATTGACTTGCAGAAAAAATTCAGCGAATGGGACTTAAGTGCACTGACAATAAGTAAGTGTATTTTTAGCCACATTTCATGCCAGCATTGCTTAGAGGCAAAGCACTCAAAACTTAAGTTTTCCTGTTGACATCCTTCTTTGCCATTCTGCCTAGAGGTTGTTCTCATCATTGGTGGGCTTCATGAAGATGATGCACCTGATATTTTCCTTAAAGCATCTCAAGGACTTGGACCCAAGCGGAACATGAAGCTTGAACACACACAAGCAGTTTATTTCCTGTCCAAATGTCTTGCCTTCAATAACAAAACCTGATCATCAAGGCATACATCATGATAAGGAACCTAACCTGTCATTAGGGTTGAGATTGCAAAGCCACAGCAAAACTAAGAGCCCCAGATGCAAAACTGATTGGTCACCTTCCTTTCAAGGCCTGTCAGCAGCAAAGAGTCCAGCCTGCACCCCAGAGCAAGATCAAAGAAGTAATTCTAGGTTTGGGTGCAATTTTCATATTGGAGGAGCAGACAATTCTCTAGTTTCCCAAGTCAGCACCAATGCTAGCCTTGTTTTTCTTGCTAATTTTCTCTCCATGTTGGGAGTTCTCTTATCAACTAATGATTGCAGTTTGAATTTCAGGAGTATTCAAGACTTTGCATATCAGTTGAAGTTGTATGTTTTGTACATTTTCACCTCGGAGGTGAAGAAAGATTCTGTACATCTGCTGATCCGGAAACAAACTGCTAATCAGGAAGCATTTTGTCACACAAAGGGTCATAGAAATATGCCCCCAAAAGGATGTGGCTGCTGGGTCAATTAAAATTTTCAAGACTGACGGTGATAGATTGTTATTAGGTAAGCGTATCAAGTGATCAAAAGTTGGTAAATGGGGGTTCAGGTACAGTTCATTGATTGGCAGAACAGGCTCGAGGGGCTGAATGGACTCTTCCTGTTCCTACGTTTCAAATATTTTAAACTTAGGGTGTATATAAAGAACAGAAAGGTTCTAAAGTTGCTTGGCCCATGGACATGTCATGCTATGGAAAACAACTGGTCAAAGTTGAACAGCATAGGTTACAGGATTAGATATAAGTGATGCGCTTGACTCAATTACCTTCGGAGGGACAGGAAATAACTTCAGAGAACTTTTCCTCAGGGAATTAAGAGTTTTATCAGTGTCAACCACAACAGGCAGCAATGGATAGAATATGTCTATTTATTTCACCCAGTCATGATATTTATCTTTCACTGGTAAATTAGACTTAATAAATCCACAAAATGATCCATCATTAGCATGCTGGCTATCCACTGTGCATCAAAACTGGAAGAGAATTCACAATTGCACTTCTTTAGAAGCTCCAGTGTTACCGGCTCCACTTTTCGCTCCAATTCTAAAAAAATACTTAGGATGGAGATTCATATTCTCCTCTCCCCACCAAGAATACTATTTCTACTCTGAGAAAAATGACAATTATAGATAAACTCAAAAAGAATGAGGGGAAAATATTGTGTGATTGAGTGAGAAAGGGAAAGAGAAAAGAGACAGAGAGTTGTGTAAATGAAACTAGCAAAATTTATGTTGTATACACCAGTAAATTGTGTGAAATGAATGCGAGCACAGCTTTTTAAGAAAAAGGGGCAAAAAATCTTTGGAAACTTTCAGCTCTCTTCTTTCCACACTCAAATTAATCTACTTATGTGTACCCCATAAGATCCCAGAAACCAACCTGAAGCTCTTGTTAGAATTGAAAATAATTTAGTAACCTTAATCAAGCATGTTATCTTTGTGAATGATCAAATTATCTAGCACATATTTACAATATATTTAGGTATCACAGTATTTGAATTATGATTAAAACCTTTAACTTTGACAGCAGGTTTTAAATACTTCAAATATATTTTGTTCCATTCACAGAGGTTGTAAATATGCATGTTATTCTAAATTATACTTCAGATTCATTATAAAAAATATTCAGATCAGATTTTTAGAACATGTAGTTGATTTATTTCAGCATTTCAATTTGTACTTGTTTTTTCATGACCTGCTGAATTTGTTGTTCCACATATCCATTTCTAGCATGATGCATCAGTGAAGCCGAAATAAGTATTTTTAACAAATATTCTGAAAATATTGAAACCACAGCAAAATAAATTGCTTGCTTACTCCTGAGGTAGTCACAGTAAATGTTATAGGCAGAAATGTTAACAGATATGAGCTCATGAATATTGATAAATAGAAGTATAAAATCTCTTCTAATCTCACCCACTGCAGCTATACAAAACCTTTTATTTAGCACACATCCATCTCTTAGTTCAAAACTAGGGGTCATAAATATACGGTAGTCAGTAATAAATCCAATAAGGAATTCAATACAAACTTCTTTATCCAGAGACTGGTTAGCATGTGGAACTCGTTACCACATGGAGTGGTTGAGGTGCGATACATTTAAGGGGAAACTAGATAAGCACACAAGAGAGAAAGAATTAGAAGGCTCAGCTGTTGGGTTAGATGAAGTAGAGTGGGTTACATGAAGTAGAGTGTGAGAAGGCTTATATGGAGCATAAACTAGTTGGACCGACTGCCTTGTTTCTGTGCTGTAAATTCTATGTAATTAATTTCAAATATCACATTTAAAAGTGATGAAAGGACATTGTAAAAAGGAAAGGCAGTGATTTCTTGCTGGTTTTGAAAACACGGCCACTCCATAAGGGCAGAAGCCACGTATTTACAAGCAGCTGCCAATCTATAAAAACTTTCCTCAACAATTAGCCTGTAATACAACTCGGCATGTGTCTGCTTAGACCATTCTCCCATTAGGGAATACCTGAGCAGTAGCTTAAAAGTCACAGCTGAATTTCACAAGCAAATCAAATACACTTTAGATCCCAAACTAACCATGAGGAAAGTCCACAATAATAATATCATTTATAAAAAGTAACACCATCCCAGGGTTGGAAACAGGAACTGCAAAGCTGCTTGTGAGGTTCTACTAATTGTGGAATTCTACTCTATTGGCAGCTCGGAGGTATAAAACAATAGCCTGAGGTGACGACAGTTTTCCTTCATTCCGTGTGGCAAGTGTTTGAAAACGTAGAAAATAGGTGCAGGAGTAGGCCATTCGGTCCTTCGAGCCTGCACCACCATTCAATAAGATCATGGCTGATCATGTAACTTTTGGACCCAATTCCTGTTTTCTCTCCTGATCCCTTTTGCCGTAAGGGCCATATCTAACTCCCTTTTGAATATATCTAACGAACTGACCTCAACAATTTTCTGTGGTAGAGAATTCCACAGGTTCACAATTCTCTGAGTGAAGAAATTTCTCCTCATCTCGGTCATAAATGGCTTACCCCTTATCATTAGACTGTGATCTCTGGTTCTGGACTTGTCCAACATTGGGAATATTCTTTCTGCATCTAACCTGTCCAATCCCGTCAGAATTTTATATGCTTCTTTGAGATCCCCTCTCATTCTTCTAAATTCCAGTGAATATAAGCCTAGTCGATCCAATCTTTCTTCATATGTCAGTCCTGCCATCCCGGGAATCAGTCTGGTGAACCTTCGCTGCACTCCCTCAATAGCAAGAATATCCTTCCTCAGATTAGGAGACCAAAACTGTACACAATACTCAAGGTGTGGCTTTACCTAGGCCCTGTACAACTGCAGCAAGACTTCCCTGCTTCTATACTCAAATCCTCTTGCTATGAAGGCCAACATGCCATTTGCTTTCTTCACTGCCTGCTGTATGTGTAAGCCAACTTTCAATGACTGATGAACTATGACACCCAGGTCTCGTTGCACCTCCCCTTTTCCTAATCTGTCACCATTCAGATAATAATCTGCCTTCCTGTTTTTACCACCAAAGTGGATAATCTCACATTATACTGCATCTGACATGCATTTGCCCACTCACCTAACTTGTCCAAGTCACCCTGCAACCTCTTAGCATCCTCCTCAAAGCTCACACTGCCACCCAGCTTAGTGACATCTGCACACTTGGAGATATTACATTCAATTCCTTCATCTAAATCATTAATGTATATTGTAAATAGCTGGGGTCCCAGCACTGAACCTTGCGGTACCCAACTAGTCACTGCCTGCCATTCTGAAAAGGACCCGTTTATTCCTACTTTTTGTTTCTGTCTGCCAACCAGTTCTCTATCCACGTCAATACATTACCCCCAATACCATGTGCTCTAATCTCTTGTGTGGGACCTTGTCAAAAGCCTTTTGAAAGTCCAAATACACCACATCCACTGGTTCTCCCTTGTCTACTCTACTAGTTACATCCTCAAAAAAATCTGTAAGATTTGTCAAGGATGATTTCCCTTTCATAAATTCATGCTGACTTGGACCGATCCTGTCACTGCTTTCCAAATACGCTCCAATTACATCTTTAATAATTGATTCCAACATTTTCCCCACTACTGATGTCAGGCTAAGGGGTCGATTATTCCCTGTTTTCTCTCTCCCTTCTTTTTTAAAAAGTGGAGTTACATTAGCTACCCTCTAATCCATAGGAACTGATCCCAAGTCGATAGACTGTTGGAAAATTATCACCAATGCATCCACTATTTCTTGGGCCACTTCCTTAAGTACTCTGGGATGCAGACTATCAGGCCCTGGGGATTTATCGGTCTTCAAACCCATCAATTTCCGGAACACAATTTCCTGACTAATAAGGATTTCCTTCAGTTCCTCCTTCTCACCAGACCCTCGGTCCCCTATTATTTTCGGTAGGTTATTCGTGTCGTCCTTAGTGAAGACAGAACCAAAGTATTTATTCAATTGGTCTGCCATTTCCTTGTTACCCATTATGAATTCACCTGATTCTGACTGCAAGGGACCGACATTAGTCTTCACTAATCTTTTTCTCTTCACATTCTGCTCAGCACCTTATTCATCAGTTTAGCAATTGCAGGTGGAAATCTGTAATCTAAATATCATTGCAATGTCCCAAGAATTAATATTTATATTAGTTATATGAGACATGACAAAATAAGGTAGTTAAATTCCATGATTCAATTCTAACCATCGTAATATTTCCTTGTAATTACATTGCATATGTAGGGACAAACTTTTTTTCCCATAAATTCAGGAAAGATTCTAATTCCAAATGATAGATAACTAACAAAATAAATCCGGTTTCAAGGAAGAGTAGAAATAAAATTTAAATCCAAACTCTAGTCAGCCTCAGACATTATTAACTGCACGTAATAAAAAATATAATGCTTACAAAACTTCGGGTGTCAAGGCAATGAAAATTATAATGAAATACAACATACTGCTCAAGTCAATGCAGGGCTTAATATCTGGAATTTCTTTTCTGGAAGAAGCCATCTCCAACATTGTATACAATCAGTTCAGGTAACTCTCATATACAATATTGTACTTTATCAAAAGGTTCTCCCTGCTACTAAATAAAGAACATTGTTGAATTAATGACTCTGTAATCTGAAGTTCATTCAGACTAATTTTCAACAATTCACTGCTAGCTTCAAGCAGTCAATGGAAAAAGTATTGGCGAGGCAGTGGTCTGTTCCACTTAACCTTTTAATACACTTACAATTATGTTGTACTCATGGGGGCCGAACTTGGTGGACTTACCGCCCGCTCCCGCCAGAGGGGAGGGAAGACCGCTGGGAACCGCCCGCTGACGTGTACCGACGTGTGTCCTCCCGCCCGCCGACTGCCAGTTTGGTCCGGGCGGTCCTCCGCTGCAGCAGGGGAAAAGACCGCTGCGTGGAGGCAGGTCTAACTTCAGCGGTAACTATGAAGACCTGCAAAAAAAGGTTAGTACACTTCTTTTTTTAATTTGTTTTTCAGCAATTCAGGTGGATGAGGTCCCCTGACGGTTTTCCAGTGTTTAGTTTTTTTATTTTTTGGAAATTTTTAATTTTATCTGTTCCCCCCCCTCCCTGGGCCCGACTGAATCCTCAGTGGTACTTTGCCAAGGATTACATTTGCTGCCGAGAATGGGAGCTCCCGCCTGCTGCCACCCAGATTCATGATGTAAGTCCTTTTTTTTTTATTGCCGGACGGTCTTTCCAGGACTTTTTCATGAAACTTCTGCCAAAAGGACAGTCAAGATCTCAGCGGTCCTTTGGATGGCACTTGGGCGGAACTTCGCTTCCACCAAGTTCAGGGCCACGGCCTCCCATGACTTCATTCACAGTATGTCAGAGGTTATACGAACATATGGAAATGTCAGACAGGAAAAGACCATCTAGCCTGTCTCAGAGACTTGTGATTCTTTATGCATCCCGATATAAACACTTCCTACCCACTCAGAACCATGTATTCTCCAAGGAGAAAAGTAAGAAACCAGACCAAAAAAACCAGGATAATTATAATAAATTCTGGAATGTTTCTCGGTGAATGCATTTGGTGATTATAATTAGTCCAGGAGACCACGTTGACCAGATTGAAGGGTACCTGCCTCGTGCACAATGTGATCTCCACCCTAGCTAGAGACAGGTCCATGAATCAGCATTCATTGTACAAACTGGGATCCTGTTCTACAGATCTACTGTTCTATGGGAAGAGAAGAACCACTGAGCATCCAAATTAGTTCTGCCCTTAGATAACTTATAAGCATGACTCTTGTTAAGAACATCGAAATAGGAGCAAGGGAAGGACATTCGGCCCCTCGAGCCTGCTCCGTCATTCAATGAGATCGTGGCTGAACCTCGACATCAACTCCACTTTCCTGCCCTATTCCCATTCTTTGTTCTCCCTAATCTATCCAGTTTAAATCATTTGTCCATGCTAACAGTTTAGTGGTGAGTACACAGGAGATTGGTGACATGATGTGCAATTGGGAAGGGGGAGTTAGGGTGGTGATGAAGGAGGAAATTGCATTGAAAAAGGCATAGTGCAAAGTAAAGAAAATACCTCAATTATATATTCCCTGAAGAAGTGAATCTCGGGGTTTGGGTGGGTATAGGGTGAGTTCCGAATGAGCCAGATTTTGGAAGGGGTTTTATACTTGTGGGAAATGTAGAGAGGGGTTTCTGGGTTATGGGAGGATTGGACATGGGATCAAATATGATGGGAATCGGCAAGGAGTTTGGGGATATGGGAGGATTGAGCATGGGTTCATGGGAAGGCGTGGGTTACAGGGTGGTGATATAATGGGAAGATGGTATTGGGATTTGGAAGATGGTATTGGGATTTGGAAGAAGTAAAAATGGGACTTGAGTTTGGGAATTAATAGTATTTTCACAGTGGCAAAATTGGGAAGAGAGTTGTAGGTTGTAGCAGCTGTAGGGAGATTAAGGAGAAAGTTGTGTGATATGGTAGTATTACGAGCCTACGATGAGGAAGTATGGGTACGCGAGTGCATGGAAGTGCTCAGGAGTAGAGTTTGCAGGATGCAAGACCCATTTCCTCTATGCTGCAAGACCTCAGGACCACTCTCCCACTGATAACAGACACTTGGCCACAATAATTTCCACACCCTGGGAGCCCCACTTGTTGTACTACCCCAGAAACTCCTTCAGTGAGCCAGATGCAACATTCATAAAGTTCCTGGTTCTGGCAGCACTGGAAGGGGTCCTTAAATCTAGCAGTATCGGAGAAGGAAGTCTCATAGGTTTTCAGCATTGGAGCACTTACTCTGTTGTCTGCTAGCAAGGGGAGAGGTGCCAAAGAGAGATTTACTGTGCCACCCCTTCTCCAGAGTCATAAACCCTGCCCCACTTTCGCAACTTGCCAATCCTCCTTCCCCACAGTCTAATCTTCTCACCATGGCTCTGATCTCCCTCTAAGCACCAGCTCCCATGATTACGCTATTGTGCTTCCTAACAGGGGTGAGGAGATAAAATGGGAGTGAAGAGGATGCAGCGATGAGGCATAGGTAGGTAAAGGAGATACAAGATGAGACAGGACAAATGGGGTGAAGTGGAGATAAGATTGGGCAAAGGGGGTGATGGAATGATGGTGGCAGAGAGGAGACAAGTTAGGATACACAAAGTGGACAACTGGCATCTTTGCTATTTCATTGCAGTATTGAAGATGTGCTACAATCTGTGCTGCTAAGGAAGTCTCCACGAAGTGGTTAAACGTGCAGAATATTTTTCTTTGGGTTGGGATAAACAAGTTATTTTTAAAAGACGACCAAAAGGTGGACAAGATAGTGATCTTTCAAGATATCAGAAAACAGAAGCATTGGTAAATGTCAGAATATTCCTTTGTGCACCATGAGTAAACAGGCCATCCCGTATTCAACATGATGCAGATGACAACTCCAAAATTGACAGGCTAGTGACCTTTCATGATCAATGGTTCCTAAAACAAGTCACTTGCTGTATTTTTCCGTTTAAGATATACACTGAAAACAAAATGGCATCCGAGGTTCACATCAGCAGGGAACAAGTGCTCTTTGTCTTTTGATAATATTAAAAGCCAGCATTCCTGAATATAATTCACATAGCAAGCTGAAAAACAAACCATGAATGGAAACAGAAAGCAAAAGACAGCAGATGCTGGAAATCCGAAACGAAAACAGAAAGAGCTGGAGACACCCAGCAGGTCACGCAGCATCTGTGGAGAGAACAGACCAGTTAATGTTTTGGGTGCCGACCTGTCACTTTTAAGAAGAAACATGAAACTACTAAGCCTGCTTTCTGCGCCCACGCCCCCCAATCCCCCAGCCCAACCATCATCAAATTCCACTATTTGATGTAATGCATACAATTGGGACACTCTTATCAGGAAGGGGGAGGGCGTTAGTTTGTTGGTTTGCACTCCAGGTACATTCACTACTAATTGGGCAAGCATTCAACTTAAAATCAAAATTCCTACAACCTGGAGAGTAGCCAGTGTGAAAATGGTGCATAACTGGCAAGGTGACAAGCTGTCCAATTCCTCAAACAGTAAAGGATCTATTTGACTATGCATTGAACAAACAGTACAGGATAACTGCATTACTGGCAAATATCCAAACACACATCACTTTTCTGTTTCAAGGTTTCCAAAGACTAATTACCTCAACAGTCCACAATACGTGTTCCACATAATATATTTTCTTGCATTGTAATAGTACTGAATATAAAACATAAACAGCAGAATGATTCCCTGGTAATACTGAAGCAATAATGTAACAGAGGCAGCTGGCATCTTCTTTTCAACATCACAGTAAACAATACTGAAACACTGGAAGTCATCCAAGAATGGGGAGAAACTGAAGCTGAGACTTCTAAAATTAAGAAATGCAAGCAGTTATGCAATTCTATGAAATTATTCACAACTATTATCAGAGACAAAACAAACTTTCCTTTGGAAATGCACAGGTTAATCAAGGAGAGCCAGCATGGATTTGCTCAAGGCAAATTGCTAAAGATTTATAAGTACAGAGGCAGGGAAAGAAAGGGGGAAGGAGGGAAGGAGGAGAGGAGGAGGGGAGGAAAGAACAAAAAAGGTCTGTGATAAGGTGGAAAGCAGAAATGATTTACTGACAAAAAGGATGATGGTGCAAGGCAAAAGAGGGCGGTAATAAGACAAGTAAAGAAACAAAAGATGGGTCTAGGGGAGGTGTAAATGGCAACAACAGAATCATTGCCAGTACCTGCTGTTCAAAAAAATGGGAGCAGCAGCTATGATCTGAAATTGTGAAATTCATTGTAGAGTCCGGAAGCTTGTAAAATGCCTAATCGAAAGATAGCAGGGTATTCCTGGAGTGTACATTGAGCTTCATTGGAACGGTGTTGGAGGCTGGGCATGGAGAGATCAGAGTGGGAGTGTGATGGAGAATTAACATGGCAAGTGACCGGAAGCTCAGGATCACGTTGGCTGGCGGTATTCAACAAAGCGATCACCCAAACTGTGTTTGGACTCCGCAGCGTAGAGGAGACTGCATCGTGAGCAGCGAATACAGTATACTAACTTGCAAGAAGTACAAATTAGTCGCTTTTTCACTTGGAAGGAGTGTTTGGGGCCCTGAATGGTGGGAAGGGGGTGGTGAAAGGGAAGGTGCCGTGAGAAGGAGAGGGGGTGTTGGGGGTGATTGATTCGTGGACCAGGGTGTCACGGAGACAATGTTCTGTTCGGAATGCTAAAAGTGGAGGAGAGGGGAAGATGTGCTTGGTGGTGTTGGACATGGCAGAGGATGATCCGTTGAATGTGGAGGCTGGTGGGGTGGAAGGTGAGGACAAGGGGACCCTATCTTGGTTCCGGGAGGGTGGGGAAAGGATAAAAGGAAGATGTGAAGGCCCCGTCAACCACAGTGGAGGCGAATCCTCGGTTGAGGAAAAAGGTAGACAAAATGCAAGCACTGGTGTAGAAGGTGACAATGTCAGGACAGATACGATAGAAGTGGAAATACTTTGAGAATGGAATAGAGTCCTTTCAGGGTTGTAGATGGATCCTCCGAAGGCAAGGGAGGGGTGAGAATTGGAACAAAGTCAACAAAATTAACCAGTTCAAGGCGAGAGCAGGAAATGGCACCAATAGTCGTCAATGCATCAGAAAGAGAGGCAAGGAAGGGGACCCGAGTAGCACTGGATCAAAGAATGTTCCTCATATCCCACACAAATGTACGCATAGCTAGGACCCATCTGAGTTTCCATAGCGACACCTTTTATTTGGAGGAAGTGAATGGATTCAAAGGAGTTGTTCAATCCAAGAACATGTTCAGCCAGGTGAAGGAAGTTGGTTGTGGATGGGAACATGGTTAGGCGTAGAAGCAGAGGGCTCACTGGGGAATGGAGGTATAGAGTAAATGGAGTTCCATGGTGAAAAGGCAAAGTTTAGGGCCAAGAAACTGGATACTGTTAAGCTGGCAGAGGAAGAGTCGCGGATATAATTCGGAAGAGATTGGACAAGGGGAGAAAAAAAAAGAGTTGAGATAGGAAGAAATAAGAAACGATGGGTCTGCTAGGAAAATCCCATTTGTGGGACTTGGGAAGTAGATAGAAGCTGGCTTTGTTTTCATAAATTCTGATGTCATTTGGACCCCTTGATTAGATTACAGGCTTATAACTCACTCAAGTATCAGTTATTTGACATTTTATTTTCAGTATTCTGCGATTTGATAAATAAAAACCTTTGACTGTAGATTAAACTGGACAAAAAAACACAACGCTGTAAAACTTGATGATTGAAATCTCAAACTACAAAAGTATATCTAGGCAAAGCCATTTCTGACTCAGTTTGGACACACAGGTTAAATAATGTGCAGTACTTTAGTCCTCAGGGAACAAAATCATGCCACTATGAGTGCACTGATCTGAGACAGCAGATGCAGTTCCATCGGGCTAGAGTTTCCCTCACCTGTTTTTCTGGCGCCCTCACCCAAGGTGTGCGGTTTTTGTCCGCCTCCAAGCGGCCGAAAAAAGACGTCGTTATTCTGGCCATTCCCCAGCCTCTCCTCCATCATGGCGCAGCGTGGCCCAACGAATTGGGGGCGGAGCCAGGTCCCGGCGCTGAAAACAGTGCCGGGACCTCTGCACATGCGCGCTAGAGTCTGCGCGCATGTGCAGTAGCTCCTGGCAGGTCGTTTCTGCAAATGCACTGCAGGCTATGTGGGAGGGGCCGAAGTACCCTGTCGGCCGAATCGGCGGCCCACTGCGTTCCCTAAGGTAGGACTTCTATTTGTTGTTTGTTATTTACAGATTGATTTTGGTGCTTTAGGTGCAGGGTTCCTTCTATTTTATTTGTTAATTAATTGCTTATTACTTTTTGTGCTTTGTTTGGTGCTTGGTGTGCTTTAAATGTAGTTACTTGCACCAATTCCTTCACTCTAGGCAAGGTTTTTCTGTGCGGACAGAAGTGGCAACATACGCTGGCCTAAGTTAGTTTGGAGCAACTATTTTCTGGCCAAAGGCCTAAAACAGGGGTAAGTGGCTGGGAACGCTCCCTTTTGAAAAAATAAATGGAACTAAAAAAAAACCTAACTTACTCACTTACACTGGCGCAAATTAAATGGCCAGAATTGCAACTAAAAAGATAGTCCAGTAAAATCAATTTGCTCCACAAAAAAAGGAGCAACTGCTGGGGAAACCTGGGCCCATAGTACCTTGTTTACATTGCTTGACTCCTGTAGGGATAGATTAGAACATAAGAAATAGGAGCAGGAGTAGGCCATTTGGCCTCTTGAGCCTGCTCCGCCATTTAATAAGATCATGGCTGATCTGATCATGGACTCAGCTCCACTTCCCTGCCCGCTCCCCATAATATTTGACTCCCTTATCGTTCAAAAATCTGTCTATCTCCACCTTAAATATATTCAATGACCCAGCCCCTACCCAGGAGAAAGCTGTGTTACGTTTGGATACAAACATGCACAGCTAAAAATGTAAATGCTTGGAGAGCACAGAAGGAAAATGATTAAATGAAGGCAAAGCAGATTCATGAAGTGTCCATCGACTCCACGCACTTCAAAATCCAGGTTCGATAAGTTCTAACTCATGCTGTAGGCAGAAATCACTTTGCAGCAATGCTAAGTTACATTGTCAATGCACCCCTGAATTGTTGACAGTCCATGCTGGATACTTCATTCACTCAGAGGGTGGTGGATCTTTGGAATTCTCTACCCCAGAGGGCTGTGGAGGCTCAGTCGTTGAGTATATTCAACATAGAGGTCGATAGATTTTTGGATATTAAGGTAATCAAGGGATATTTGGACATTGCTGATCGTGGAGTTGAGGCAGAAGATTAGCCATGATCTCACTGAATGGTGGAGCAGGCAAAGGAGCCAAATGGCCTATTCCTGCTCATAATTCTTATGTTCTTGTGACCAAACTTGGCAATTGCACAAACAGAGATAGCAAATAAAAACCCAGCACATGACATAGGTTTTAACTAACCACTCAGAACTGTTAATAGTGACAAGCTGACTGACAATGGATTTACCATGCTGCAGATCTAACCAAACAAAATGCAACAAATCTTGATGTTTAACACCAATTTAAAAGTGAATAATCTCATTCTTGACTGAATGTTTGAAACTCCTATGTGAAGGCAAACACTTGCGGTTCTTTTAAAGAATGATCGCTCACAGAAAGCTCCACCTCGAGCTAATTAGTGGCTGCGCAGGTGCTAGGAATCAATTTCCGCAGTCACACACTGACAAACTACACAAGTTTTCGAATATTTGAACTTCACTCATCATGACAGGTTTGAATCTTACTTTACGGACAGTTTGACAAATTCTAACTTTGGAACAGAACAAACATTTATCGTGCAGAGCAAAACAATTTTACCTCAATAAACAAACATTAAAGAACTGGACTTCATCACTGTAATATAAACTGGACAACATGCAGGAAGAATGTTCCCGATGTTGGGGAAGTCCAGAACCAGGGGACATAGTCTTAGGATAAGGAGCAGGCCATTTAGGACTGAGATGAGGAGAAACTTCTTCACTCAGAAAGTTGTTAACCTGTGGAATTCCCTGCCGCAGAGAATTGTTGATGCCAGTTCACTGGATATATTCAAGAGGGAGTTAGATATGGCTGTTATGGTTAAGGGGATCAAGGGGTATGGAGAGAAAGCAGGAAATGGGTACTGAAGGAATGATCAGCCATAATCTTATTGAATGGCAGTGCAGGCTCGAAGGGCCGAATGGCCTACTCCTGCACCTATTTTTCTTTGTTTCTATGTTTCTATTTTGCAATGGTCTCTGGTCATTCGTCAGGACAGACCAACAGCAATTATTATACAGGCAGTTACCTTGTGAGGAACAGACTTGCAGTAAAATATAAACATTTAGCAATAATATTCTTGTATCCACATTGCATTTTGGTGTATTTTACTATTTCTAAGGCCAACACATCGAGAAAAAACCTCCAATTAGTCCGACACGCATTATTTAAGAACAGAAGCAAAGATGAAAAAGGCCATTCATCGCATCCTTACTCAAAATTAAATCCTCTTTGAGGTGCTGTCATTATTTCCATCGCCCTCCTACTGCTACACTAATCCTGTATTGCTTTATTTTGTGCTGAATCAGGGAAGCTGTCTATTTCTCTTTCAAATGCAATAAATGAATCAGCTTTTGTTGCAGCCCATGGCTGTCGATTTCATCGCTTAAAAAAGTCTCGGGTGGAGAAAACTGCTTCAATTAAAAGAACGGAATAGCCTTGTTGCCAGTTTTTAATCCCTGATGCACATTAGGTGGCAGATACTGTCCAGTGTCTCGCTCAAGTGGCAATTCTTCGCAGGAGCCTCAGCATTCTCCATTTTTCTTGAGACACTTTTTTCTCTCACTGTGTTAAGATCAAGATTTCTTGCAACAAGCATTACTTTATTTCATTCTTTCCCACGACCTTAAAATTGGGAAAATCCCTGGGGCCGAAATTGCCCCTCTCCTTAAGACCTGTTACCAGCTCAAATTGACGGCCACGTTGCGGAGCGGAGTGACTGCTGACTTTGTGGAATGGCCACTGAAAGCCCAATTGCCCTTCCGAGGTTTCTTGGCGGTGCCCTGATCTCCCCCCGACCGCTCCACTGCTGCCGATTCGTCTTAGGAGCGTCATCACCGTATGCATCGCCAATCTACCCCACCACCCCGAACGAGACATTCCTCTCTGAAAATCTTCAGCCCGCCCGGCGGTGCCAAAACCTGTTTTGCCCGTGAGGCTGTGGCCTTCTGCAGCGGCGGTGCGGCTTCCCTTAAAGGGGAGGGCACACTGCCGCTGCCGCCTATTGGCGACCCGACAATTATGCCCCCAGGTTCAGCCAGGCCACCAACATGCGGCCTGGCACCCCCCTCTTGGGTACCAGGCCACTGGCCCGGCCAAAACCCTCCCTGGTGGCCCAGTGGACCGAAGTTTTAAATCGCGAAGGCTCTCCCCTTTAAGTGAAGGGGAGAGTCGTGGTGACACGGCGCCGGTCATGAAGTCATCGTGGTGGTCACTCCGCACCCAGCCCCCCAATCTCCGCCCTTCTCGTGTAGTCACTGCCGCCATTAAGAGCGACTTCTGGATCTGAATTTTAAAAAACAACAAAGGACGGAATTTCAGTCAAGAGGCGACCTCAACCACAACTGCGGTAAAAACCATTGAAATGAGGTGCGTGCGCCCCATTTCGCGTGGGCAGCAATTTCAGTCCCCCTGTCTTTTAGTTTCCCCTTCCTCCTAAAATTTAAATAGTTATTATAAACAAAGCTTAGCATTGTGTGTTCACAACTTACTGATGTACTTCTGCCCTGCTTTACACTCTTCTCAAACTTTCTACATTGAAAGAAGGACAATGGCGACGATATTTACGAGGAGGGTGCAGGTGAAGCTGAAAATGGCAAAAAAAACTCGGCAAGGCCGGGGACGCAGAGGTCCTGCCAATCTTAATGGGAGGACCTCAATAAAATTTTTTTGCTTCATTTCCAGCCCAGCAACTGGTCAAATGGGAGTTGGGAGGAGATGGGGGGAGGGGGAGGATGGGGGGAGGGGGAGAGGGGAGAGGGAAGAGAACACCAACGGCAAGAAGCCACAGCTGGGGACCCTTGGAGATGGTACATTTCATTTTTTAACCCCTACCCATCGTGGGGGTTAATATCAAGGCCAACGACTGTCAGTTAACTATTAGAGACCATAAAAGGCATCACAGCCATGCTAACTCCTATTCCTCACCTCAGGTCCACATGTAAGCATGTTCGGTCTCCACTCGCTGGACAGCAGTTCAGGTCAGAAACAGAGTCTAATTGTAGCACCCATTCTTATTGGTCAAGGAGGAGATCATCTAACTTGGTGCAGATTAGGAATCAAAACAAGGACCGTCCTTGTCTGTGTGACTCAATACCATATTGGGCAGCTCATTTACCCACTAACCTATCGGTATGACTTGGTGCTTTTTTATTTATGAGTATTGGGGGCCGAAATTCAGGGTCCGGATAAGGCCCGTTACCAAAACAACGGTCATGCAGCGGAATACAATGGTCGAATGGCCGCTGCGAGCTAACTTAAGCAGGGTTTTTTTCTGGCGGTCCGCACTTCCGTCCTGCTGCTGCCGTAAGTGCGTCATCAGTGCGCGCACCGCCGGGATCCCCTACCTCCATCCATATTCAACGTGAAAAATCGGATCCACTCCGATTGGTACCCGCCAGCTTTCTCTGTCGGTGCACCTGCTGTTCTGACCGTGAGCCCTGGCTGCGCGTGGCCATTAAAGGCAAGAGCCCACTGCCGCGGCTGGCATTTTATTTTTTTAACAGCCGACTTCCAAATTGGCCAGACTATTGTACCCCCTGGTTCGGCCAGGTCGCCAACAGACAGCCTGGCACCCCCTCTTGGGTACTAGGCCGCTGGACCGGCTGAAACACTCTTATCCCCACCTCCACCCCGCACCAGCACTTACTGCCACACTTACGCCCCCATTATGATCGGCTTCTCATCCCCTACAGAAAAAAGGCAAACAGATGAAAATCGATCGAGAGCCCGCCTCATCGGACCAGAAGGTAAAAACTTTTTTAAAAACGGAATGTGCGCCAGCTTTCTGACGGGCATGAATTTCGGTCCCAAGATGTCTGCATATGTTCTCTTTACAATACACATGGTACTATAAAATTCCTAAGTGCATTCCCACTTGAAGGTGATGCTTTTGTATGGTCAAAAGACTTTCTTTTGAATTGCACAGCAATAAGTGTTACCATTTGTAGCTGTTGAAAAGCACTTGACTTTCACAACTGAAATTAATGGAATGTGGTTGATTTCATGTGGATTTTCCATGGTTGTTTCTTGAACACCTACAGCACAATTTCCCATCTTTAATAATAGCCTTGACAGTTCTGACAACTGACTTAGCCTTTCTCAGTTAAACTTATTGATGTATCTGCAGAGAAAGCATATTGGTTTCAAACCATGCTTTTAACAAACACAATGTGAATTTTTGTATTTTTATGACCAGTGTAAAAATTGAAACAGGAGAGTTTGAAACTGTGATGCCACTATAACCAATGCTATGGTTATATGGTGAAGTTTACAGTTTTCGTACAAAGCAGAATCAATCAATATCATGGAAAGCATAAACAGTCAATGTACATTTTCACTTCACATTTCTTTATATTCAATTCAGTTTTCAACTTCAAATATCTTTAAAAAAATTTAAATATACAATTGCATATTGGAACTACAACATCGTCACATTGAAAAAGTATTTGGATGTGCACTTAAAGAGCCATGACCTACAGGGCTATGAACCTAGTGTTGGAAGGTGGGATTAAGCTGGGTAGCTCTTTTTCGACTAACATGGATACGATGGGCCGAATGGCTTCCTTCTGTGTCGTAATATTTTATGATTCTATGATTCTACTCAGTTGAAGATAATGTAGCAAAAGGTTGCTGATAACTTTAGTTCATTTTTCTAATAAGTCTGCTGGAATCTTTTATTTATGTATAGGATCGTGTGTAATTAAAGGCAACACATCGGTATAGCAGTCAAATCTGATTATTAGAAAACAAGCTTGCAGAAGAGGAGATAATTTAACATAGAATTATGTAGAATGTACAGCACAGAAACAGGCTCACATGGGCTATTCTGGCGTTTATGCTCCAAACAAGCCTCCTCTCAACCCAATTAGAAAAATGTGTGTTCATTCAGCTGAGGATTATTAATCCTGGGCAAATATTCCGACTATATGTTGCTACTCCAACAAAGAAGGAAGCATGTTAGACCTGGATGAAGCCAGTTGGTGATTTAAAAGGGGAACATTTGTGAAACAAAACTACGTTCAGTGCAAGAACAGGAAAGGAAAAAGTAAAGTGGAGGAAGAAGATATTATGGAACCAAATTAAATGGAAGGGAAACTTTCAAATAGAACAACAGGAAATATTTAAAAACAGATGGGAAGGGTGCAAATCAAGAATATTGCAGGGTGGAAAACAAGGGATTGGTTCAAAGTCTGGGGTTCTATGCATCAACAGGGAGACCAGCTTGAAATTGAAACTAAAAAAAGTATTTAACCCTTAGAGCAGATAGTAAAAACGAAGCCCAGTTAAATATACAGCATATGGAAAGCTACAAAAAGGGAGATTGGAAAAACAATTAGAGTATGAGAGATAGCCAAGGTAATAGCATGGCCACAAAGAGTTAAGATAATTACAGATGAGGAAGTCTTTTTTTGGTTCATCCATCCAGAAAGTGGGGGAGAAATTCACTATCGTCCAGTTTGGAGCGCTAACAATTTCAAACCTTTAAAAAATTCACTGTTTGCGCTCCATGAAGGAAGTGGAATGCTAAATCAAGCGCTTCACTTCCTTCTTGGAGCACAACGAGCAGCAGGTGGGGCTGTGACTTCAGCAATGTTGCATACTGGGCCGATGAAAAGCTCCTTCCCTCCCTTAAAGGGAAGGGCCATCGCTGCAGGCTCTGCAACAAAAAAACAACTTACCCTGACCACAACGGCAGCCATAATCCCGCGTGATCAGCCCAGCACTCAAGTAGAGTGCAGGGTTGATCGATCGTGGGCAGTAACCCGCAAAAAAAAGCTGGAGGTTTCTTTTTTGTTTTACTTACCTCGGCCACCTCGCCTTTAAGCATCGAGTCCGAAGCGGCCGGCCACCCGATGCACGCCTCCCTGCAGCAGTCGGTGTTTGCGCCCGCCGATGCTGCAGGGAGCGGAAGGTAATTTCGGGTCCGGGGCGCTACCGGTGGGGTTGCGCACGGCAATGACGTCACGCTTGCCGGGCAAAGGAGATCGGGACGCAACACCGTAGCCCGGTCGTAAAGCCATGTGTGCCGCATTAGCGTCCGGACACAGGAGGTGCAAAGGCACCCAATTTTGCCCCCATTGTTTCCTAAAAGAATGCAGGATTTCTACTTAACTACTCTATGCGGAAGTTTATTCTATAAGTTGATCACTCATTGTGTAAAGAACTTCCTGAATCAATCTTAAATTGACTTTAATACTTTGGACCAGTGTCCCCTTGTCCCAATCTTGTATTTAATTCAAACTACTATTTCAGATTAACCTTTACCGTTTCATTTTCAGTATTATATACCACTGCAAGATCACTTTTTAAGATTCTTCCTTCCAGGTTGGATAGCTCTAGTCTCTCATTCCACCTCATAACTCAGAGTTTTTTCACTCAGGATTGTAGGAATAGTGCCCTGTAAATTGCCCCATAGATGCCTTCAAGATTTGTAGGGGAACTGCTCTGTCAATTGCCTGAATGTATAAAATGGAGTTTTCACTTCGCAGTCCACGAAATGGAGTTCAGCTGTTGAATGAATGCTGAGCATCAAGCTAATTCAAAGCTTTAAGCCATGGAAGTTCCCAGATAATTAAGCTATAAAAACCTTCAAAGCTAAAAACCATAAAAGGTCTTAAGTACTGACCCCAGAAAGGCTCGTTTATATATCAGACATACCTTTACTAGTGTTAAAAGCCATTATCCCTGGACTCAATCAATCAGAACAACATTTAGGGAGATAGCGATGTCACATCTCCCCATTTGTGTGAAAAAAGTTCTTCAGTAGTGCTCTTAGTGAGACATAAACATGTCACATCCCCTCATATTTGTGCGAGACATCTTGATGGTGTCTTATCCTTGATGGATAACCTGGAAACCAAGACACAAAGTCTGTTATACTCTGGGAAAGGCCATATATTCCAATGGATCAGTGATATTCACAGGAACTCCACAATTATCGAGGATCACTGGCAGACGAGGGACCAACACATTCCAGAACCCATGTCATTCTTATTGAATGTAATGGCTTCGCTTTGAAAATAGTGCAAAAATAGAGGGGTTGACATGACTCCAAGAAATCCTCTTGATAGTCAGTAATAACAGAAGCAAAGTCTTTGTTGCCTTTGTTCATAAACTCTCTTGCCCAGAAATTCCTGTTCGCCGTGAAAGACTGGCAACTGGAGTTAACAGCCACTGAAAATGGCTGCAAAACTAATGACAATAAATTCATCTGGGAACTGAAGATTGGTGGCACAGCGCGAACCTTCCATGCAACACCCTCCTGGTGGCATTAGTGGAAACCTCAGAGATGAAATTCCCATCCTGAAGTAGCGTTCGAGCTTCACACAGCCTCTGGGAGCAAGGTTGTGGAGCTTGCGAGGAATTGCGGGCAATGAATTAAAGGGGTAATGCATTCAGAACTAATATAAGTTAAAATGCAGTGTACCTTGCCGTTTTCAGCCCTTACTGCCTTTCAAAAAAACAATTTAACATTAAAGAAGTTCCAAATGTGAGCATTCTCTTAAATCTGAATTCCCTTTCTAACCTCAAAAAATGGGTAAACAGCTTCAGTACAACATAAGTGGCTCAGCAAGCCAGGGAAGGGGAACCCAGGGTCTTGCACGCAGCACTCCAACTTTGTGCAGGGGGTCAACACTGCAAGAACGGCGCCCTAGGCACAGGGACCAAGTGGCCCTCCAGAAAGAATGATGTGGGACGACGTCACCGAGGCCATCACTGCCAGCATTGTTACCCCCACCACCTGGCTCCAGTGCCCAAAGAAGCTTCATGACCTCAGAATCACTGGTGAATGCATCTTCAAAAGCCATCTCCTACCAACTGCACCACGAGCCTCACACACTGCTCAATGCGTGGCCCCACACCTCCAATCACTCACTTATCAACAATCTGCACCAATCACAAGGCACATCTATCTTTCCGAGCCTCACCCCCTTTGGAGGAAACAGTGCAGGACATTCTTGCTACGGTCATGGCTGAGCACTTGGACCACGGCAGGGCTGAAAGGATATAAAATGCTGGTTACCTCATACGTTATCCTTCTTCTGGCATGCACCTCTTGCTTTCCCGCCCTCCCGTCACCACAACGCAAACCCTTGTGCCTTCCTCATTTCATACACCCAAGAAATGCTGCTTGCCCAGCTAGTGGGTAACCAAAGAGGGAGAGGAAAGAAGAAAAAGAAAAAGGAGAACAACCACCACCATCATTTGATTTGACACGCCCAGCCACCAGCTCCTCAAGGTCGACCAGAAGGCCATTTGCAGTCTCCCCCACTGAAAGTCAGCAGCCTTCCACCAGCATGCTGCAGCCACTGGAGTAGCACTGCGTGACATCAGTACGTTAGGCAAAGGCACACACAAGTCAGTCACGAAGACAATGCATAAGTGTGGTGAGTCGATTTCTTGATGTCATATTGGATGAATAGATGTAAAAAGTTGGATTTGAATGTTTGCTTTGTAGTGATGTTAATTTCAGCATTGTGGCCAAGAGGTCAGTAACAGAGGTCTGGGACAAATGTTGAAAGGGGAAAGAGGGTTGTGGTCAATGGTACCACAGGCAGATGATTCCATCCTGGATATCCCGGACAAAAAAGTCTGGGTTGCATCCTTCCTTCTGCTTATTCCTCTTTTGTATCTTCCTCTTCCCTCTGCAAGAGGGTGCTGTAAATCTGAAATGACAACATAAAATGCTGGAACTACTCAGCAGGTCAGGCAGCATCTTGACCCGAGACGCAAATTCTGTTTCTCTCGCCACGGATATTGCCTGACCTTCTGAGTATTTGCAGCATTTTCTGTCTTCTAAGAGGCCATTCTTTACCATCCAAGGCCTTGCAAGCGTCCAGCAAATGCTTAAAAAACTTTTAACATCTAAGGCAACGAGCCACTACTTCAATAAAATCAGAAAAACTCAATCCAGAAGCTTAAATCCAAACTTACCTGAATGCCATGTGTGCCCCTTTAAGAGGTGCAGACATTGCCACTGTCAGCTTGCTTGCACGCCAGGTTTACTTGACGTGCTCAGGGCCCATTAGGGTCGAAGTTCAGAGTGGTGGCGTTAAGTCGGCGTTGCAAGCCAATTGACATTTCTTTTTTCGGGGCGCTGCCGGTGGAGGGAGGAAAATGGCAGCTACCGTGGGACCCGCCCCCAGTTGGTGAAAGAGTAGCAGGCGCCATTTGGTGTTACGGTAAGTAAATTAATTTCTAGCCCTCTGTCTGCTTGGTAAAGATTTGTACAGAAGACTAGAGGAAACTAACAAATGTCTTCTTCTGATTAACACAGCAAGGTGCCTTTACAACGTATCAAGGACAAAGAGAAATTTGAGAAATTGTATAGCTATATAGCCCTTTACAAGCAGAGCTAAGTGTGTTGTTTAATTGGAAGTAGTCCGAGATCAAGAAAGGAAAGAAGAAAAGGTAGTTAACACAAGAAGCGTTCAGCCGGAACCGAAGCTCCAAATAACAGATAACACCACCATGAAGGGGTTCATCAACTCAGCGCTCCAGAAGTGAGTGCTTATGTCCCTGGGGAAAGAAGATGATTGACTCAGTCACACCTCATCATAAGGACAAGGTCATATTAGCTCTGGAGCACTGCCACGCACGCAGACTCGGATTTGATAGACTGTCAATCTTGTACTGTTAACTTAACAGCTATTTAGGGGCTTAGTTCTAAAAACACCTCACCAACTGTAATAATCTCAGACTCTGACCACTGTTATAATTAATACTCAGCATCCATTATTATTGATTTACAGTGATCCACTGAATTGCCTATGTAACCTGTGCTACTTATTTGGTATATAACTCTGTCCATTAATGATCTGCTATTATACACTGCTACATAACTCTGACTACATCTTTTCATATCTTTTAAGTGCTCATATGCCCAAGTTTAAATTGTGATTTTTTAAATCAATAAATAATCCTGGTTATCTGACCTTTTCTTTGATGATTTGGCAAGAGAGAGTTATTGAATTCATTCAGTAGCTTATGGGCATCCTAAGAGTTTAAGTAAAATACATGTATTTCAATCCAAACTTGTTAATGCAAGCACAATTTGACGAGCCAACTATTGCATCACTCACTCCAACGTGGCTACTTAAGCTTTACTGGATTGCTAAGGAATATGAAACTATCAAAAGTGAACTCAGCAAACATAAGCTATTCAATGTTGTCAATAATATATTATGAGAATACTGAATTTTATAAAACATTTAATAATCCAAGAATGTCTGTTCTGAGACGATAACATTCAGGCAGTTGTATGTATTCAAATTCAGTATTGTGTAATGAGACGTGATTAATTAGTAATCTTCTAGTAAAGGATACTCTGGGGAAGAGTGATCATAATATGATAGGATTTCATATTGAGTTTGAGAGTGATGTAGTTAAATCCAGAACTAGGGTCTTAAATTTAAACAAAGCCAATTACATAGGTATGAGGGGCGAGTTGGCTAAGGTAGATTGGGAAGTCAGTTCAAATGATATGTTGGTAGATGAGCAATGGCGAACATTTAAAGATTATACTTCATAATTTTCAACAAATATACATTCCTCTGAGGAACAAAAACTCCATGGGAAAAGTGGTCCAACTGTGTCAAACTAAAGAAGTTAAGGATAGTATTGGATCAAAGGGACAGGCTTATAATGTTGCCAAAAATACTAAGTCTGAGGATTGGGAGGGATTTAGAATTCAGCAAAGGATGACCAAGTAATTGATCAATAGAGAGAAAATATAATCAGAGAGTAAACTAGCAAGAAATATGAAAACAGATTATAAGAAATGGGATCCCAGTGCAATTCCTGACATGCAAAAAAAGTGGTGAGAAAACGAGAAGAAACATCAGGAAGAAAAGGCATGTGTGATATTAGCTTGTGCATATTATGAATTAAGCAACAAATGTTACTGAAGCTGTCACAAAAAAATGCAAACGCTAAGAAACCGTGTGCAAGAGCGACTATATCACAGTCACTAACGGTGCAAACAGCACCAGACATGACAGACAATGACCAAGATGATGACAGATCCATGGAAGATTTTGGGAAGAAGGCAGCAGATTAGAACAGGGATCATGGGTGGGATGCACCACTCCACTATGGCAAACCACTCTCACTAGCTCCTATTAAATTGGAATTCATCCCAGGAGCACCTGCCCAACCAAATGCTGTCCCGCCAGTGGCAGCAGGACCGGATTTAATCCGGACTACATATGTACCGTTCTCTCCCGGCAACAAGTTAAAGTTGCTGCAAGTACTCCCAGAAATAAAAGCTAGACAGAGTAATACCGAATTTTGGCAAAAAATGAGTGAAATGTGTATCTGCCACTCTCTACATAACCGAGATGTGAAGGGGCTGGTATGGACAAAATGCAGGAATGTATATGGGAACAGGTGGGCCAACTGTTCCGGGATGGAATCAAAGCGCAGAGGTAGCACCCACGGTGGCACAATGCGAGGCCGAATACACGCTATTCAGAACGAGTAAACATGCATAATGGGAGTTACCCAAAATAAAGGTGAAACTGCACACAATTATGATGAAACAAAATACACTAGCTTCCTTGTATACTCAGGGATAGCCAAGCCCAACAGAAATAATGCAGCCTTCCTAAAAATGTTTAAAGATGGGCTCGGCAGCACACACCAAGCTATTCTTAAAACCGGGTGAGTCACCATGCAAGGTTATGATGAATTAATGCGATGAGCCACTGAAGTAGACAACCAGCAGAGGGCGAAGGTGGTCACCTTGGAAGAAAAAGAATATGTGGGAGCTGTCGACAGAGCAGAGTTATGTTTTAACTGCAATAAGCCAGGACACCGCCGCCAAGACTGTAGGGCACCACGGAAAGATAAAGGAAAGAGTGCAGTGCAAAAACTGCAATAGAGTGGGACAGGAAGCAAAGAACTGCTGGGCACGGGGAGGAGGCAGTGAAGGGCGAGGACCGCAAGGCCGGTATGTACCGGCCGAAGAGAGATCCCCTGTAGAGACCTTAATAAGGAACAACTATTGCAGTGGGTAAAGTCGTTAACTAAGAAATAGGTAGCATCGGCCCCCGGAGGAAGGACCAAGCCCCGTATGTACATAACAGCGCTATTCAGAGGCCGGCAGTGCAATATGTTAGTAGATACTGGAACTTCGGTGTCAATAACGAATTTGAAATTACCAATAACCAAATATTCCATAATAATCCAGGAAGTAGGAGGAACTCAGGCAAGAGCATATAAAAGTGAAACTCAGCTACTAGAAATAGGAGGATTACTACTACCCATACAAATTTGGGTATGCAAAAACCCTGAGGGGCCAATATTGGAAATAGACGGTCTGAGCGAATTCGGAGTGCTGATAGATCCCGCAAAAAGGCAACTAGTATGAATGGACAAATCTGGAAGGAAGCAACGAGTGACCGGACCTAAGGCGCCAGCCAATTATACCACACAACTGGGCAGTACTAAAATGCTATCTTGAGATTGGTCACTGGACGGACAATGGGAAATAATCTGTGCAAACATACCAGGAGTCTGGGCCCAGTCGAAACAAGACTATGGTTTAGTAAAAACTGAGCCCATTGAGGTACCAGGACCCGTGCACATATAGCCCACAGACAATATCCCATAAAATCAGAGGCCAAACAAGCCATAGCAGGTATTGTTGAAGAACTAGTTAGACAAGAGGTGTTACGGGAAACCAGCAACTCACCAATCTGTCCGGTAACGAAGCCAGACGGCTCGTACCACCCAACAATAGATTATACGGCCCTGAATAAGGTAACCCCGTGAGAACACCAAATTGTGGCAAGCCCGGCAACAATCTGTAATGGATTAAAACCCGAACATAAGATATTTACGGTATTGGATATAGCCAATGGATTTTGGTCAATACCACTGGCTCAGGAATCACAGGATAAGTTCGCATTTACAGTGGGAAACCGACAATATACCTGGACAAGAGTCCCGCAGGGATTCCACAATAGCCCCGGGATATTTCACCGAGTAATGAGTCGATCTCTAGAAAATTTGAATCTGGCCCCATATAATAGCACGGTGTTACAATACGTTGATGATATATTAATCGCGTCTGAAGACGAAACGGGGCACTTGGAAGCATTGGTACTCACTTTACTGGCTTTGGAAGAATCAGGTTTTAAGGTAAACCCCAAAAAGGCTCAGGTAGGACTAGAGCAGGTGAGGTATCTTGGCCAGGGAGATTAGCCGGGGGTCAAAAACATTGGCACAAGATCGCAAAACGGCCATCAGCAAAATGCCCCGACCAATTACAGTGAGGGGGGTCCGAAAGGTCTTGGGACTATTTAATTGTTGTAGAAACTTCGTACCAAACTTCAGAACCACAGCAGAACCTATTCAGCAATTGATAAAGGGTGGAAAACCATCTACAGAGAAGACAGACTGGGGACTTGAGTAAGATATAGTGCCCTAATGGCAGCATCTGCCTTCGGACTACCCAATACAGGACGACCCTTTCATATACACTGTAGCATAGAAGGGAATTTCTATAATGCAGTAGTCACACAAGACCACGACAATAGGATGAGACCAGTAGCATACTACTCTACCCAACGAATGCCAGTACTAGCGGGATTAGCCTGTTGTGTGGCAGCACTGGACTGTGTGGCCTTAAGGGTCAGTGAACCGATGGTTATGTCAAAGCAAATAATCCTACACACCCAGCATACACTAGTAGAACTATTAAACACAGGAAAACTGAGGGCTGCATCGGATAGCAGAAGGGCCGCTTGGGTGGCTGTCCTAATTCCCAAGGTCCGATCAGTACAGATAGTTAAGGACTCCTGACTTAATCCCGCTAAAGGAATACTATCTGAGGGAGAAGAATACCTCTAAGATAGCAAAAAAGAGCCATTGAGAACCCGGACCTCACTTTATATGTGGGCGATCTAGAAAATACATAGACGGGGAACCACATACGGGGTGGGCAGTGGCAGACCAGGATGAGAGAGTGGGAGAGAGAGAGTGGCCAGAGGGATCTCTGTCAGCACAAGCAGCCGAATTAGTCGCCCTAGCTCGATCCCTAGAATTGGCAAAAGGAAAGCGAGTAAACATTTATACAGATAGTAGGTACACCTTCGGGATGGTACATGATTACATGGCTGTCTGGAGTCGAAGAGGATACATCACTTCCGGGGGAGGGCATATCAGACATGAGAACAGAGTATGAATCTTGTGGAAGCCACAAAGGGTCCCACAGAGGTGGCGGTAATCAAAGTAAAAGCACACCAAAAGGGAAATGAGGTAGCCGACGAAGCCGCCCTTAAGGCAGCAGAGATGGAAGTTGTGACCCAAATAGCTGCAGCAGCCTTTGGGCCAGAGGAAATGAATATAAAGAAACTACACAGATGTTAATGAAAAGGAAGGGTGGGAAAGAAAGGGGGCAAAACAAGAGGAAGACGGGAACTATTAGACATGTATCACGGGCCAGAGCATGTAGGGAGAGAGAACATGATAAACAGATTTAAACAAGATTGATGATGGTGTGGTCTGAGCAAAGACGTGGCCAAACACTGCCAACATTGCATAACATGCACCCAACACAACCCGGGCAGACCCATAAAGGTTCGAATGGCATACCAGCTCAGACCAAAGGGACCATGGGAAAATCTACAAATAGATTTCACTGGACCATTACCCAACAGTAGAGGCAAAACCTACTGCTTGGTAACAATAGACCAATTCACCCGGTTGGTAGAGGCATACCCTACACGGGATTGCACCGCCAATACTGTAGCCCAAATATTCGCATACGAAGTTATCCCGAGATGGGGCGTCCCATTACAAATAGACTCTGATCAAGGAGGCCATTTTACGGGAAAGGTAATAAAAAAATATAAATTACGAGGAATCCGACAACGATTCCATATACCCTACCACTCCCAAAGCTCCGGGATGGTGGAACGGATGAATCGAACCCTTAAAGCAGCTACAACTAAAGCCATTACAGAAACCGGAAAATCATGGTCAGATGTATTGCCCGGCATATTAATGCATCTTCGAGCAATGCCCAACTGAACAAGGAGACTGATCCCGTATGAGTTAATGACTGGACGCGCTATGCGCCTACCTGAAGGAATCTCCACCGGAAGCACAGAGCTAGGGCCAATCAGGGACTGAATTTGAAATTGCGTAAAAATATTAGACGAGCAGCTGAAAGTTCTATGAAAGATCCGGGAACAACAGATTATTAAAATCAGGATAACCAGCCATGTCGAACCAATAGAACCCCTAACAAAGGTAGGGGACTCTCTAATGGTCCAGACATTACCAGGGCGACCAGGGTTCATCCTGCGATGGACTGGACCTCATGAAGTAATACTGACAAGCGATACGTGAGCATGTGTAGAGATGAATGGAGAGGGACAGTGAAAACACTGGATCCATTTTAAGAGGTATAGTAGTAATGGGCACTAACTCTTGGTGATGACCAAAACCATAATCATATCTTCACATGTAAACCACAACCATAATGCCACTATTATGGGTTACGATGGCTTTACCACTAGTGAGGGTATACACGGGCGATTCCACTCTGATATACAATTTAACACGGAGGCTGGTGTACCATGCATTCACGGAACAATCCAGTCAAGCACAGGGTTGCCAGTATGCATAAAATGTGCAGAACACGGAAAACGATCCCTCTTCATCAAAGGAAGTTATCGGGACGGAACCATCGCAGTAGGAGGGTAATCAAATTGTACCCACAACTGCACCAATTTCAACGGTGACAACTATGACGACATCGAAACCCTGGAAATGTCCTGAGACAACCCCAGGTTCCAAAGGTGGACTGGTATTAATGGACAATCAGATAATTGTACGTCATGTACGTCACGAGCTCGTGCCTGTGGTATTGAATTTGGCACAGATCTATCTTCCCACATGGTGTAGTTCACAAACGAAACAGCTATACCAAGCTGCCCAAGGGTCAGGGATGCGTAGGAAAGAGGAAATAAAGTCGGGTAGGAGGAAAAGGAGCACATTGGGGGATGTGGGGACTACGTTTAGCACAGGAACTTCGCTAGTCAATATCCTAGATTTTGAGGCAGTGGACAGAGTACTAGGAAAGTTAAACAACAAACTAAAGCAGGTGCTAACACAAACAAACTTCAAGACTCAAAAGGGA
Source organism: Pristiophorus japonicus (assembly GCF_044704955.1). NCBI lineage: Eukaryota > Metazoa > Chordata > Chondrichthyes > Pristiophoridae > Pristiophorus > Pristiophorus japonicus. The sequence goes on from NC_091990.1 coordinate 45,034,750, forward strand.
GGCCTGCTGGGGACGAACACAGCAGAAACCTTGTTGGGAATAACTCACATCCTCGAGGCACATGCAAAGACCACCAACTGGCTAATAGATGCCAACACAGCGAAGCAGTGAGAAGTTAAAAACTAAATGCTATGTCATGCCTATGGGGCATGGGAAACTGGTCAAGTCTGGGCCAATCTGGACTAGCTGCACCAGGGAGAGGTCCCTAGCTGGATCAGTAATGAGAAAGTAAAAGATATGGCAAGTAATCCCAACAGTCTAACAGCATGCCAACTCCGAGGATTGATACGAGTATACCCCACTGATACGAATTGTGTGACGAACCACACACAATACCTCAGGATGATAATGATGATACCGGTCATGACCGAGAGCCAAAGACCCTACCCACTGTACCAAGTGGAAAATATAGGGGTCAACCAAGCAAAGGCACGTCAGATTTTACCCAACATTCAGCCATGCCACTAAAAAGGAGCAAGCCCCCGGGCAGGTTAAGACCCTGGTAGGAATATCACTAACAGGATGCAAGGAGTATGGAAACACTGACAGCCCACATCCAGTAGGGACTGGTACTCGGGCACTATGCGGGCTTAATATTACCTCAAATTGCACTGTGGAAATGACACAGGCCCTATATGGGCCAACCCATGCTGCCTACCAGGATAAGGGGAATACTGTACTGTGTGACTACGAGTGAAAAACCGTATACCTGCGGACCCCTTGCATGCCTGATCAATACTGTGAGCTTCTGTTTCCGCCCACAAACCCCAACCAGTGTCAGACATCAATATCTGAGAGCAATATATAAAAGACAACAGAGAGGTCTCAATACAACAGAGAGGATAAAAGGGGATCTGAGAGAATACCTAATTCCCGAGGGCCTCAAAATCCCAAAACTCCACAATCACTTAACCCAGTTAGCAGAGAAACTGGAGAAAATGTTGAAACAGTATCGCCGTTACAAGAAGAAATCAGGGAAACTGGGACGGAAATCAAAACATTGGGCACTCCCCCATGGTACTATATGGTATGGGACTGGGGCATGAATGTCCAGATACATCCCTGGATAAGAATAGTGTCCCACACCTCGGTATCCCTACAGGTAGTCATCACTCTATACTGGATAGCAAGCTGCTCTCACAAATGCAGGCGACTAAGAGCCAAAAGATTGGCAGGAGCCGCAAAGCTGATATGCGGAGGGCCGTGTAAGAGAACATTTACAGACAGATGCACAATGGCCGAGACCATCAGGATGCATCAGTGATGCGACCCTTTGTGGCTACCTTGGGCCAATGATAGCCAAGGCCCAAAAGGGGGGACTGAAAGAGGAGCACAAGAAAGACGGAGAAATAAGCTACAAGAAACCATAGGCCTGCTTTACTTTGGGCAATAGCTTGTGTGAACAGAATTCAGGAACAGCTTGTGTGGCGAAACAGGGAACAAGGCTACAAGCAAAGCAAAAAGTGTTATTGTTAGATATGCTGATCTCAACTGCCAATTTTGTATAATAGCTTAAGGCAACCTATGGAGGGCCAATGGTTAGGCCAACTGCGCGGACCACAACTCTGCTAACCGCAACTGCCTACTGTCTGTTACCTAATATAAGGCGGACACCTGGGGGCCGAAATTGATGGCCTTCCCGCCCACTGCCGCCGACATTCCTCCTCGAGTTGTGCCCAGTGCCAATTTCGATTTGGGCTGGAGCGGTCGGGAGGGGAGAACCGCCCGCTGACGTTAACAGACGGCCGAGTGGTGTAAGTGGACTCCCGCCCACTGAGATGTCAGATTAGTGTGGGTGGGAGTCGGTGCAAGAACAGGGGTGGACCACTGCAAGGAGGCTGGTCTGTCCCCGACGGCAGGTATGAAGAGCTGAAAAAAAAAGTTTAGTAAACAATTTTACATTTTTTCTTTACAGCGACTTACCTTGACGGGGTCCCCTGAAGGTCTTCTGATGGTTTTTTTTCTCATGCTTTTTATTTGCAGTTCTTCGACCCTCCATGGGCCCGACTCCATCCTCGGCAGCATTTGGGCAGGATACACCTTTGACGCCGAGAATGAGCGCTCCTGTCCGCTGTCGCTCAGATTGACGTAGTAAGTCCCACTTTTGCCGCTGGCCCCAATTTCAAGGACATTTTTGCCGAAAACCCTGCCCAGAGTACCGTCAAGTATCTTGGTGGCCATCGGCGGTCCTTTGGGCGACATTTGCCCTTCACCAATTTCGGCTCCCTGATTGTAGCAGAAATGACAAACAATATTGTAACACTAAGTGGAATGTTCTGGAAGATAAGACATTATACAATGTGTCATATATGTGTATAAATATCTGTAAACTGTTATACTAATTTGGAGAAGCCTGGCTACAGACAGAGAGCAGGCAGTCTCCCCACACGTGCGAATAAAGACTGTTTGAACTCTCGATATCAGACTTGTGTCGAGTATTGTAAAATATTTCACAACAGGGGTAATATATTAGCATGTATTGAGGATTGGTTAATGGAGAGAAAACAAAGTAGGCATAAACAGGTCAATTTTGGGTTGCAGATTCTAACTAGTGGGATGCCGCAAGAATCAATGCTGTGGCCTCAGCTATTTGCAATCTATATAAATGACATAAATGAGGAGACCGAGTGTAATGTATCCAAGTTTGATGATGATACATTGTTGGGTGGGATGCAAAAAAGCTGAAAAGGGATATAGACAGGTTAAGTGAGTGGGCAAGAAGGGGGCAGATTGAGTATTATGTGGGTAAATGTGAAATTATCCACTTTGGTATGAAGAATAGAAAAGCAGAATATATATATTTTTTTAAAAAAGGTGTGAGATTAGTAAATGTGGGGATTCAGAGGAAATTGGGGATCATTGCGCACAAATCACTGAAAGTTAACATGCATCTACAGCAAGCAATTTGAAAGCAAATGGCATGTTAGCCTTTATTGCAACGGGGTTGGATTATAAGCACAAGGAAGCCTCACTGCAATTATATAGGGCTTTGATGAGACTATATCTGGATTACTGTGTACAGTTTTGATCTCCTTCCTGAAGGAAGGATACATTTGACTTAGAGGGATTGCAACAACAGTTCGGTAGATTGATTCCTGGGATGAAAGGGTTGTCCTCTGAGGAGGGATTGAGTAGAATGTGTCTTTATTCTCTGGAGATTAGAAGAATGAGAGGTGATCTCATTGAAACATATAAAATTCTTAGATGGCTTGACAGTGTAGATGCTGAGAGGCTGTTTCCCCTGGCTGGAGAGTCTAGAACTAGGGGTCTAGTCTCAGGATAATGGGTTGGCCATTTAGGACGAAGATGAGGAGAAATTTCTTCTCTCAAAGGGTTGTGAACCTTTGGAAATCTCTACTCCAAAGGGCTGTTGATGCTCAGTCATTGAGTACGTTCAAGCAGAGATCGATGAATTTTTAGATATTAAGAGAATCAAGGGATATGGGGATAGTGCAGGATGGTTGAGTTGAGGTTAAAGATCAGCTATTATCTTATTGAATGGCGGAGCGGGCTCCAAGGGCCAAATGGCTTACTCCTGCTCCTATTTCTTCTGTTCTTATATTTTTAAGGCACATTTGGTGGCTAAGAGTCTCCTTGTACATTGTAAGAACATTTTAATGGTTGCTCTAGGAAATATAAACTACCACTCTGGATGCTACAGCACTGTACAAGTTTTATACAAGTAACATTTTTACTTTATGGTGGGAAGCTTTCCACAAACTAAACTTCATTTTGATTTGATATTATGGAAAAAAATGCCACTTTGCAATTGTGAATCATATCAATTTTATAGTGCATATATAAATATTTACTAAATATCTCATACTGTTGCCAACGACAGATGGGACTTCCACCTGTTCACAATGAAATTTTATTAAACTATTTTTATCACAAGATTAATATATCATTTTAACACAACCCAGTTTAATGATGAAAAACACATTTGCTGCCCTGATTTGAAGTATGGAAAAGTCAGCATTTTCCTTTAATGTTTTAAATACTGCAGCTTTCTGTCAATTTATTTTATATTTCTGTACAATAATTGAACAGAGATGATGTTACATCAAAACATTTCAAAAGCTACTGTGCACAGTAGGTGTACAGAGCAAAACCATATGGTCATTTTAGACCAATTTGATCAAAATCTGAATGGGAATCAAATATATATTTTGTGGTAAAGTGTTCCATGTTGATTACAGTTGACGTCCTTGAGACATATTGGAAGGTGACTGAGGAGTTGAAGAGGCAAGTCACAAGAGGCTTCTGAAGGTTGGGGGGGGGGGGAGGCAGGGGGTGGAGGGAGAGATATGAGTACCTGAGGCTGAGGAAGAGTGTAGGGGTAGCTAAAGCCTCCAATGATGTTAAAGCAGAGAACATGTGGTATACACTGCAGACTGGAGTCATTCTACTTCTAGGTTCTTAAGGTTGGTAGCAGAGGCAGGGCAGAGCAAGGCTATGGAGGGATTTTAAATCTTGGATGTGGAATCTGTCTTGTCAAAGACAAGCCAATGGAGTCAGAGTTACAGATGAGCATGGGAGTCCAACAAGGAAAGCATTGGAATAACAGCGCTGCGGTGATGAATGCATGGATTAGGGTTTTAGAGGCAGTGAGATAGGAACATAGGTGGGGAATGTCCCAGAGGTTTAAGTAGAAGGTTCCATCAATGGAGTGAATGTGGGAATTGAAGCTTAGTTCAAGTTTGAACTAGACATTGAGGTTTTGGCAGCAATAGATTTAGCTTAAGCTGGAGTTCAGCAGAGATATTTTATCAATTATAAATGTGCAAAGGTTCTGGTGGAAGCCAAATAGGATGGTTTTGGTCTTGCTGATGAAAAGTGCTCCAACTCTTCTCAGGTTCAATTTTTTGATGTGCAATAAGACAGCTCAATCCTCGTCATGGAATTGATGGATGGATGGAGAGATAAAGTTGGGTGTCACTGTCATACACACAAGCGATGCCCATACTTGCAGATATTGTCAATGAAAAATAGCTTATAAATTAGGAAAAGGATGGAGATAAAGATGGAAGGTTGGGACATGCCTAAAGTAACCCAAAAGTGCATTTAAAAAACACAATGTCAGGAGTTTACTTAAGGCTGAAAAACTCTTGTTTCTATTTTATTGCTAATTCATGCCTTTTGGGAGAAAGACTAAAGTGCCTTTCCAACGTTTTTTGCTTTCAATAATTATGTTTTGTCTGGGAATTTTCTGGCACAGAAAGAATACATTCCATCCATTGTTCCTGTGCCAGCACTCTTGAAAATGCTATCGCTTTACTGTTGCCCCATGACCTTTAATTTTAAAATATTTATTCATTTCTTTTGTAAAAGCCATCATAGATTGTGATTCCACAATTATTTCTGAATGGGCATTCCAGGTCCATAGAACCTTCAAGGTGTACAGGACAGAAGGAGGAAATTCAGCCCATTGTGTCTGTGCTGGCTCTTTCCTAGGGCAATCAAAACCAATATCACTGTCCGCTCTTTCCCCACAGCCTTCTTTCTTCCTCTGCTGCAATCATTTATCAATTTTTTTTCTTCAACGATGCAATGGTCTGTGCACTTACCATTCCCTACTGCAAAGCACTTCATGTTCCTAACAACTATTTTGTGAACAAAAATCTCAAACTTGAGATTCACATCGGTGGTTGCAGAAATGCCTGTCTATCCCCAACTAACGAATTCCCTATCACAACTGAATTTCTACACTTTGTTGTTTCTACACTAAAAATAGTGGAGGTCCAAAGAGACTTGGGGGTCCAGGTACATAGATCATTGAATTGTCAATGACAGGTACACAAAATAATCAAAAAGGTTAATGGAATTATATCCTTTATATCGAGAGGACTAGAATACAAAGGGTTAGAAGTTATGCTTCAGCTCGACAAAGCCCTGGTTAGACCATACCAGGAGTACGAGAGTAGTTCTGGGCACCAAACCTTAGAATTGATATATTGGCCTTGGAGGGAGTGCAGCGTAGATTTACCAGAATAAATAGAGAAAGTGGTTGAAATTGCCTCTTCCATTAAGGCCTCTGGCCACCTGAAAGCGGGGGCCACGAGATGGTGCGGAATGGCCGCTGACTGTCCGTGCAGAGGGGATCATCATTTTGGAAATTTCCCTTCCTCAGTTTGAGCGGTGCCTGGGGCCACTCCTCCCATTTTCCTGCCGCAGCTTGCACGTGCCGACCCCTTACCGACTGCCGGGGACCACCTTGCAAAATTGCCGCTTTCCCGATATTGCCCCGCGGGAGCGGCCCAGCCGGCGATCGGTGACCCGACAAGCTTTTGCTGTCACTGCACTCTCTGTGGCACGGCAGCCCGGCTGCCCTGAAAGGGGAGGGCGCATTGCCGCGGCCGCCACGTTGTATTTTTTTGTCGGCCGACTGCCAGCTCGGTCAGACAATTATGGCCGCGGATTCAGTCGGGTGTCAACAGGCATTAGCGCGGTGCTGATGATTGACAGCCTCGGCTAATCCGCCCCGCCCCGCTATTAACGGCCACTCTGCCCCGCACCCCACTTCCGCCCCCATGATGAGGTTACTTCAGCCCCGCTCGAAAAAAATCCCCGAAATGCTGAGTTTCGACGGTTAGAGGTGGCCAGACCATATCAAAACTGGTAAATATGCCTCATTTGGGGCGATGGGAAATTTCGGCCCCAAATTATTTCCGCTGTTTAGGGAGTCTATAAATTAGAGGCAAGCCTCTCAGGAGTGAAGTTAGGAAATACTTCTACATGTAAAAGGTGGTAGAAATTTGAAAAACTCTCCCACAAATGGCAATTGATGCAAGGTCAATTGTTCATTTTTAACCTGAGATTGTTAGATTTGTGTTAACCAAAGGTATTAAGAGATATGGGTAGAGGCAGGTATATGGAGTTAGGTCACCGATCGTTAAATGGCGGTCGGCTCAAGGGGCCAAATGGCCTACTCCTGTTCTTATGTTCCCCCACCCCACCGTGCAGTCATTTGCCCCATGGTGCTGTGGATATGCTCCAGACTGCACTCCCCGGGGTGTCGTCACCGTCACCGGTATTCAGCACTTAAACCTGGTTTGATAATGCCACACTCCTGGAGGATTCCTGCATTGCCTACCTCTTCCTACCCTGCTGGATGGCTACCCAATTACCTTTCTCCTAGACTCTCTGTAGCTGCAGGGTGACCACCTCCTGGAACGTGCCCTCCAGGAAATTCTCAGCCTCCCGCATGCCCTGTAGTGATTCCAGCTGCTGCTTAAGCTCAGAAACACCAAGCTCGAGTTCAAACAACAGGAAGCACTTCCTGCACATGTGGCTGAAGTAGTTCCCATGTAGCACAGGGGTTCCAAGCAAAGGTTCTCAGCTGTCCATCATTTTAGTCTATCTACTTATGATATGGATATAGCTATCTATTTTTAGTTCAATATCCCTTATTTATTATTTAATTATTTATGTATACCTGATTTTTAGTTCATGCAATTTGGATCCCTTTAATGTTGATATCATTTACTCAATTGTAATTTTATCTCTAGATCTAATTAATGACCCTGATTATTTATATATTTACTATTGCCCATTGATTTGAATTAGTAAGCACCTCCTTCCTCCTCTAAAGCACATTCCCACTCTCTCTAATTTCCGATCTCATTTTAGTGAATCTCTTCCACACTCTCTCCATGGTCTTGACATCCTTCTTCAAATAGGGCGCTCAATATACCAACTGCAACCTATCCAATGATTTGTATAAGTTTAGCATTACCACATTGCATTTCTACTCAATACCCCTATTTATAACTAGGATCTTTACAGCTTTATCAACTTGTCCTCCCACATTTAAAGATTTGTGTATATGAACCTCTAAGTCTCTCTGCTCTTCCATTATTTTAACATTTTACAATTTAATCTATATTCCTATCCACTTTCTTCCTCCCAAAATATATCACCTCACATTTGTCCCCATTAAATCTCATCGGACATCTATATGATCAATTTCCTAATCAGTCTATAGCTCATGAGGTTGCATGTTGTTGCAACTAACCATGCTCCCTATTTTTGTGTCATATGTGGCATCTTACAATTGCTTTTTGAAAATTCACGTACACAAACCTGTTACCTTTCCTTCATCAGAACGCTCCATTATTTCCTCAACGAACTTTATTAAATTTGTAAGACATTACTCACCTTTTACAAATCCATGAAAAATTCAGTCCTTAATTAAGTCACATTTTTCTGGGTGAATATTAATTTTATTCAATATTATAGCCTCCAGAACCTTATCGACTAGCCGTTAGGCTTCCTGGTCATTACCAGTTACCTGGATTATATCCTCTCTTCATTTTTCAACAGACGTGTTACATTGGCAGAAGTCCTGCCCTCTGGCACAGCTTTGACACTTGAAAATTTGAGCTACAAAATGATCAACTCAAATCTCAAAACAAATATCACACTTCCCAGTATATATATATATATATATATATAATTAAAATGTGATATGTGCAATAGTTTTTGTGCTTAATGTTTGAAGATAAAGCAAATATTATATCCAGAATAGTACTTGTATTTTCATCGTTATAAAACTTACTTAAGTACACATCATAAAATATTGATGCTAGAATTCACACTTTGGTTAAGTGTAACCTTAATTATCTGCTATGATGGTAGGCCATCTTCAGCGGATCATGGAAATTGGCAGATAATATTGATTCTGCTGTACAGTTTTAATTGCCTATATCCAGTATGTTGCTTGCATTTTATAAGTTGGAAGTCTGATACCCTTTCACTCTCATTTCACCAATGTTCTTTCATACCAAGGATCAACTTGCAATCCCACTAGTGTCAAGCCCCTGACGCAAAGCCTGCTAACCTCCCAACGCAGTCTCAGCTTCCAAAATCTTCATCATCATAACTTGCATTTATTGATTTTTAGAAAATGTGCTGATGATCTAAATCCTGCATGTCATCAGGTTTATAGGTAATGGCAGAATGGGTAAAAAGATTATACTATATATGGTCATTCCAAGTGGTATACGCACATATTTCCTAATTTAGAATAGTGAAAGAATAAAATCATAGAAAATTATGGCATGGAAATAGACCATTTGGACCAGGGTTTCTCATGTACGCCACTTAGACTCATCATACTCTCCTGCTTGCTCTCCATTTCCTTTTAATATTCTGCTTTTTAAGACAACTGTACAATTCCCTGTTAAAATAATTCATGCTTCAACAATGATGGATTCCACATTCTCTATGTAAAGATGTTTTTTCTAACCTCTCCTTTAATGCTTTTTGTTATTATTTAACATGTAGGCCCTTCTGTTACCATCTCACCAAACAGTTGATACAATCTTGAGGGCATCTGTCAGAGCACTCCTTAACCTTCTTAGTTCTAATGAAAAAAAAAGTCTGAACTTCTTAATGCTCTCCATGACTAACTTTTCATCCTTGGTAACTTCCCAGTGAACCTATGCTGCCTCTTGTCCATTACTTCTACATCTTTCCTATAACAGGATGCTCAAAACTGTGCACAGCACTCCAACTATGGCTGAACTAATGTCTTGCATAAATTCAGCATCACATGCTTGATTTTGTATGTTATGCCTCAGTAGAAAACCAAGGATTTGGTTTGCATTGTGGCTTTATATGCGTGGTTGTCCTTTATGATCTGTGTACCTGAAAATAAGGTCATTCTGTCCCTCCATGTGAGTTAATATCTTATCTTATTTAAGGTGTACATCCTTTCCCTATTCTTAGTTAATATTGGATTATTTCACATTTTTCTACATTGAATTGCATCTGCCGCCTATTTTGTATCCTGCAATCCATCAAAATTATTCACATATTTGATGTCTTGAGTAAATTTCAATATTGTTCTCACCACATGAAATACAAGTGGCCCCAACACTGATCCCCGCGGAACACCACACACCACATTGTTCCAGTCTGAGAAATGATCTTTTATCCCTAACCTTTGCATTTGGCCCTCTAACCATCTCTCTACTAATGCAGCTGCATTTCTCTTAATTGCGTGAGCTATTGTCTTTACCATAGCCTGTTATGTGAGTATGATAATTTTGCAACACTTTCATCATGTAAAAGTAAGATAACATTTGATTTTCCTATGGATTTTGAGAACATAGTTCACCAGAGGTTTTATACAAATTTCTAATACATTTATAGAAAGTGAAATAACGTTTACTTATTACTGTTAGGCTGATTACCCGCTGAACAGATGGGGTCAAAGTGGGACATGAATACATTTTTAGAAATATCAAGGGAGAGAGAATCAAGATAATTGAAGTATCCACAGATTTGTTAGAAGTTTTGTTTTTCTGATGACTTTAATATATTCCAGAAATAAATGCTATTGAGGAGTCAGCAGCATTAAATAAATGAAGTCTTGGCTCATAAACATTCTGAAATTGATTGTGGTCTTCTTCTTTCGTATGGTGGTAGCAAAGCAAATCAAATGTCAATATCTAAGTTGAATATCCAGGCCAAAGCTTCCGGTGTAACAGCGTGGATATCTTGTAGGCTGCCTGCAAATTTCCTCTGAGGGCAGTGCTCAGTGATGTGCACCAGGGTCTGATTAGGAGCTCCACAGTCGCATGATGGGGATGCTTTAATCTTGCACCTATGGAGAAGGTGGCAGCACCTACCGTGACCAGTTCTGAGGTGGTTTAAGTATTTGATTAAGTAAGACAAGGGGGCATTCATTTCAATCATAATTCTTTGAATCTACGTGATTTTTTAAAAAAGTCCCAATGAAATACTTCCTCCTTTAAAGAATCAGCAAATGAATAATTAATGTTGTTATTCAGCTATGTGATATGGATGCAGTACAATATTGCACTTACATCTTATCTGTTTGTTCAGGCTTTTTTCTCTGTCACATTGCTGACAGCTTTGCAATGGTACAACAAATACTGAACTGTGTTTTTAGTCTTCAGTTTATCCTCTCAGCAATTGTGTGAAAATATAAATTTCATTGAAAAATCTCACTGGTATCACATTTCTGTTAATTGTTTGTTCAGTATTTTGCATTTGAACAGGTTGGCTGAGCAAACTTCGGTTTCAAATATTTGATTGTAAAATGCATGAGTAGTGCCTTAAATCAGCATATTCATCAAATTCAGAATGATACTGTTTTAAAAGAATCAACAGTAAAAAAGTAAACAAGAAAACAATAAAGTCATATCATGTCTGTCGCATTTTAAAGCATTCAATGTTCACTGTTGAATAATTATTGTCAACTCTGCAAAATGGAATTAATTCTATTGACGCACAGTATCTGATACAGCTCCACCAGCAGGTTTTTCTTCCTCACAAAATACTCGAAGATGGCAGTTATGAGAGATGCAGCATCTCGTGGTGAATCAGTCATAAAAACAGTTACGTTATTGGATGTATTCCATGCTTTTAAAAAATCAGTTCAAATGACAGGAAACACTTGAGAAATTGTCCTCACAATTTCTTGAAAAATTGCAAACATAAGTACATATTTACAACTGTGGGATACAAATCATTAACAGAGGAAATCTTCCCCATTTGAGCTTTAATTTTTGAGTTTTACTAAATGTATCCCTTACTTTCCCTGTTCCACTTCTGTTGCAGCCTTGTGATGTTTCCAGTATTTATTAATTTTCTGTATAAAAATCAACTCGTTGCTATTGAATTCCCTTGCTAAACCAAGATTGATTTTGATTAACAGATGTCTGGTGGGTCATTTCTGGTCCCAGCATGGCCAAACAATACACATCAGCAGCAAGCTGATAAGTGGCAAACATCTGGCAACATAAGACTGGTGCACAATTCAAATCTCAGTCGCCCTTGCTATATAAATTAATCAAAGTCACCGAATCTGTCATTTCCTTTCAAAGGAATGGGTTTATTCATTCTGCACACTAAATTAATTTATAGTTTAAAAGCAAAACCAGAATCACGTCACTACAAAACTCTTGGTTATTATTACTTGTGTATGTGTACAATGTGAGTAAGCTACATGCGCACCATACCAAAAGGAGGCAGTATTTGAGGTCAAGACACACCATGTTAATAAATACAGTACACCTCCTGTATTAGTGGCATTCTTGTCCTATTATGGCATACATGTACACTTTTACACAGCGTTCTCTGGCTTTGTTAATCTGCACCCAGATTTTGAGTTGCTAACCAGCCTGGACTCGCACACAGCTTGCTTTTGCTCCCTTAAAATATCGTGTAGGAAAAATGGCACTTTAAACCACACCTTTGAATTCTGGGAAAAGTCGTTCATACTGGAATTCTGGGAAAACTGACCAGTGATTCTGCTCAATTTTCACTTTTGCCGCTGGGGAAACTGGATACTAGTGGACGGCTGCTCATTTTACAGCCTGCCCAATTTTCAGGAATGGAAATGAAAACCTGGCAGTAAAAGTGAAGATTCACCCCACTGGCAGAAGGATGAATGTGGTGTTCTCGTAACTGGCAGCGGTTTCCAATTAGTGGCTCATTCTGGGTAATTCCAGACTTGTCAAGGCTACTAGTATAAGGGGGCACACTGTCTAGGTAAATATTAGCCCAAAAAATTATTAACTGGAGAAATTTCAAAGCATTTTTGGAGTTGTACAGGTAAACTTTGACACTTTTCCCCTCGATTATTTTGGGAGTCTATCTCCCAGAGTCCAGCACCACATGTTCGGATTTTTCTTGTCATCAGCATTTTAAAATGAATACAGTACCATACACTTTTCATAATGTAGCATATTCATGCACAAGTGCTATAACATTCAAAATAAAAGAGAAAGAAACAATGTGGCATAAAAACAATACTTTGTACTTGAATACAAAGATTTTCCTAAAGTAGCTGTGAATAGGTCATTTTCATTTTCTCTCATTTTCAATATTGAACAAACAACAATGTGATATCCCTTTTGTACTCCACGGGATGAAAAATGAGACTTCTGTTTTACCCAGAATATCTCAATTGTCTTTTTGGATTACTTTAAAATTGTAGCTGCAGCAATGCAACACACACGAGACCAAGATGATATCTCCATCAAGGAATGCAAGAATAGCACCTACCCTCGTAGATTGCTCTGAAGCCTTGAGCACTCACTGCATAATCACTGAGAAGCCACAGCGTAAGAACAGAACCTGAACTCACGACAGGAGGAGGAAGCTGAAATCCTGTCAACCTGCAAAACAAATGGAAAAAAAGATCAACACAAAAACTTTCAACTCACTTGGGGATTAAAATTGGAGTGACTCACTTTAAAAAAAAAAATCTGAATTAGGCAGTCATAGACGTAGGTCCATAGCAGTTCATCAAATCACAGAAACAGCCACATGCCATGCCAGGGTTGCATACCCTTTAAAACTGATTACAGCAATGAACTAAAATTTACACTTTATAAGAAACCCAGCCAACAAAAGTGCTCGTACAACAAAGCCCAGCTGGTGTTGCAAGTTCTTGATCAAGAATAGTGTTATGCATGAAGAAAGAGTCAGACTGAATACTGTGAGCTCAAAGTAAAGTGTGACCTTAGTCTTTTATTGCCAGTCTCCAGAGTGCCTCTCCAACCTGTGAGGCCCCCTTAAATACCTGTGCTCCCAAGGGATTATGGGATCCCTTGGGACTCCAGGGGATGAGCCCTCTGGTGGTTGTACAGAGTATATACAAGTCTACATACATAACAAGTAGGAACACTAGTTGCTTTATTGTTCAAACCCAGAGTGCACACCAAAGTTCAATGTCAGTGTTGTTGCTTTGGTTAAAATTAGCTGCTGGTTAATAGGATCAGCTACTCCAGCATGGAGAGAGGATCATATCTGGGACTACTGCTCAGTTCCTCACGAGATGAATTCAACAACAACAACTTGGATTTATATCGCATGCTTAAAGTAGAAATGTGTTCCAAGGTGGTTGACTTCGGCACAATCAGACCAATATGGGCGCTGAATCAGAGAAGGAGATATTAAGAATGGAGACCAGAAGAGCACAGTGCCTGGATGGTTGGGCAAAGGGAAAGGGGGTATGCACAGAGTTAGAGGAACAGGACATTTTGGGAAAGAGACTTTGTTGGGCTGGAGGAAGTTAGTGTTAGGGTAGCAGGGGGCCACAAAGGGATTTAAACACAAGGATGATCATTTTAAATTGGAGGTGTTGGAGAATCAGAAGCTAATTTAGACCGATTTGAAGTGTTCACCCAGGATGCTCAAGAAACAGGTCCTTTGAATTTTGTAATGGATCCAATACTTGTGCAGACTGGATGGAAGCTCTTCCACTGCTAAAAAGCTTCACATCCATTTTGCACCAGAAATACAGGAGCAATAAATGCAAAGTTGTACCCCCCTAAAATTGCTCAAGTAAATTCACAACCTTCTGATTCAGAGACGAGAGCGCTGCCACTGAGCCACAGCTGACCATGTGCCAATGAGTTATCAGATTTGCACCACATATCTACTATAGCCAGAAATACTCCGAGAAATAAGGAAACAACCCCCCATTTATTGACACAATTCTATGTTATACAAGTGAGAAATAATGGACAAACCTGCATCTTAAATGATGATAAGCTTGCACCCTTCTGCATTATCAGTTCATTTGGGTCTATATCCGTTTGCTCATTTTCGAGGTTGGTATGCATGTCTGAATTAAACTCAAAGTCTCAGCAGTTTTATATCACATGGTTCATAGAAGGAGCCACAATACATGGAATTTATCCAACAATGATGAATGAACGTAGGATGAGTAGAGACAGATGAAATGGTAACTCTATAAAGTGTAATCGTTCCAGTGATAGCAAATTACTTAAGCCATGATCTCTAAAAGTGGCATGTATAATCCATTGCTAATGACAGATGTTAACATACTATCACATTTATTTGAGTTGGACTATAAATTCTCCTGTGGTTTAAAAGTTTAATGTTCTAAAAATGAAAATGATTTTGTATTTGCATTGGTAGAATGATAACAGCCTGGAATTTGCGGTCAGCAACGAAGCGAAGAGGATTTAGCTGACTAGCTGACTCCAAAGTATACTTCGCATGAGAATCACACGATCCTTGTGTCGAGAACTTTAGATTTTCCGACCTTCAACTCAAATCAATGAACGGTAGTGGGGATCCCTTAGCGTGAACTGCTGTGTCTTCAACAAATCAAAAGGCAGAATTCTCACAGACAGCGAACAAGGAAGTGAGTCAGCTCTTAAAATTCTAACTTTTAAAAAAATGTTAGAGCAAAACCAAGACTGGGTTTGTCCATCTTTATTTCAGGTTTGCCTTATCCCACATGGAAATAAGGCAAACCTGAAATAAAGATGGACAAACTTTCCTCTCAAAATTTGAACTTTTATTATAAAAGTTACTTACATTTTAATTTTTATTACAAAGGACAAATTTCACACTGCTCAAAAGTAAAATTAGTTTTCCAAAACATTTGTTTAGCAGTAATAATGCTGTCAAAACCCCAGTTACACCTAATCCCTTTGGGTCTAACTTTGAGTGGGGAATTGAACAGCGCACTTACTGCGGAAGTGCCGAGGTTCTCTTCAGTTTCAATTATTTATCTGATTACACAGCTTGCCGGCTCTGTGGGGGAGGGGGGGATAGCAGGAGTGGGGAGCAGCACAGCGCAGCCTGTTTTGGAGCTCAAATCCTGAAGATGCAATCAGTTTCACAGGCAGAATGATCTAGGTTACCAAGGGTAGTGGTGCAGCAACACTGCACTCAATTGCTTTCCATGATGGCAGAAGAGGATAAGGATTCAAAAAATCCTGTTGCTGTAAAAGGGAAAAGAAACAACGTACTGGGGGTGGGGGGCGCGCGGGGGAGAAGATTCCCAAAAAAAGAAATGCCTTAATATATGTATAAAAGCAGCGACATTGAGGCGAAAAGAAGAGAGAAATAAATCTATGTGGCAGGTGCAAGAGAGATTGTTTGAGTCAGTTACAGATAGAGATGCAGAGAGATGGCAATGTAAAGGAAGATTGTGGGGGGAGGGGGTGATTAACAGGTGGCTGATCCCATACCGCCCATTTACGTACCTACAGAAGTTAAATTTTACCGAGAGAGAGAGAGAGAGAAAGGGAGAGGGAGAGGATGAATGAGTGAGTGGGATAGCCGCCCATTTTGCACCCTGCTCAATTTTCCATTCCATTGAAATCATTGATCCGATATCGCCAGATTTACACCTTTGTCAGAGCTGAATATTCCACCCCGAGCAGCAAACAGGATAGGAACAGGTCAGCCCCTCGAGCCTGTTCTGCCATTCAAAGAGATCATGGCTAATCTGTCAATCCACCTGCCTTGGCTCCATATCCCTCAAATCCAAAAATCTATTAATCACAGATTTGAAATTAATTGAGGTAGCACCTACTGCTTTGTGGGAGAATGTTCCACACTTCTACCATGCTTTCCATGATGAAGTGTTTTCTATCTTCTCTCCTGAATAGCCTGGCTCTGATTTTAAGGTTATGTCCCCTTGTCCGAGACTCCCCCACCAGCGGAAAAACGTTATCTCCATCTACTATATCAACTCCGATCAAAATCAAAAAAAACCTCAATCAGATCATCCTTTAACCTTCTGTATCCCAGGGATGAACAGTAGCCAGAAGATACAAATCTAGGAAATGAAGAGAGCAAAAATGGGGAGCAAAGTAAAGAAAAGATAGCAAGAAGAAAAGAGATTGAAAGCAGTATCAGAGGCATATATATGTTGGGAGGATAAGAGAGCACAATAGGTTAGCTTTGGCATGCAATTGATGCATATTTATTTCAGCAGCAATAAGATTATGCTGAGAATGGAAGTCTTCACAACCAGACAATAATCCAACTGACATAGTGACTATCAATGTGGTGTAAATGGTGTAAATTTTGTATTATTATTATTAAGTTATTGTTATTATACTACTGGCACATCATGGCCCCGAATTTGCAGTAGTAATAATGCCGCGGGAGTCAGCGCTCGCTGTTATTACTGGCTAAAACTGACAGCAACTTCTGGTTTCCGCACATGCGTCGTTAAACGCGGAGAGTCGGAAGTTGCTGTTAGCGATTCATTGCTCCTTCACAGGGTGCGCTGTTACAGTCTCCACAGATGGAATCAAAATAGAAATCAATAATTTGGCATGAAATTAAACTAATTAGCCACTATTATCTCTGTGAAGATCGATGTAAAAGTTAAGCCTTATTCAATCAGGAGTGAGTTTTAAATGGCATACTAAGTCATAATTACTGCCGAACAACCTCTCTTACCCTGAAAAATTAATTTTATAAGTGGAGTCTCATTCCCCAAGAAAAATTAAATGTTGCAGATTTTTAAAAAAAAATAAAAATTATCATTTTTTTTAAACTTTGTGTTTTGTGATTTAAGTTTCTCCCTTAATCCCATGTGTATGTCCCAATCTTTATTTTGCTGTCTGTACAATTATTTAAATATAATTTATCTTTCCTGCTTTTTACTTCCTGCTTTGCTATCCGTGAAAATTCTTCAATCTGATTGGCTGATTAGCTTGCCTGCTGCCTGCACTGTTCCTGGATACCACAGATCCTCTATAGAAGGCACCAAATTCAAACGGGCATTGGAATAGGGGACGTCTGCGCTCTAGAGCCTGCTAAAACTTTATGGACAGCTTTTCTCAAGGTCGAAGGCAAGCGCCGTTCCTTCACCGCTGACCGCAAATTCCAGGTCAATGTGTAGTCTATTATTCATTTCTTCTGAACCAATTTTTGAAATAGCTTTCAATTAGATTTTACAATTCTCTCTCCAGTACATCAATCAAGACTTTATTGTCTCTGTGACCACAAAGTGTATTATACATCTGGGAGTCTAGTCCTGGAACCAATTTCAAAATAACCCTGGCTTTATTGCACTATCCCAGCTTCTCAGCAGTATGATTTTAAATATGCATTTGGAGGCAAATTAGTGGTAAAGATGCAATATTAGTAACTCATCAAATAAATTTATAAGCTGCAGTATCCATTTTACTCACCAGATTTAGTGAATGTAGTCTCAAAGTGAGAAATTCCAAAATATTAAAATTCATGGAGTTAACAGCCCTTTCCCATTTCATACCTTTTGATTTAACCTCAGGTGGAATTGGTCGATTGAATGCACACTATACAAGAATGATGTATATTATACAAATTTACTGCATTTCTCTTATCAAGCATCACCCATCAATAATAATTGTAAATGGACAGTAATAACTGCAATGTTAACAAAACAGTCATAAAAAGTAAACACTCATTTAATCACAGGGAAATTGCAAAGTCCCAAAGTTATGACCATCGCAGAACATAAGAAATAGGAGCAGGAGTAGGCCACCTGGCCCCTCGAGCCTGCTCTGCCATTCAATCAGATCATGGCTGATCTGATCATAGACTCAGCTCCACTTCCCTGCCCGCTCCCCATAATCCTCTACTCCCTTATCGCTCAAAAATCTGTCTATCTCCGCCTTAAATATATTCAATAAACCAGCCTCCACAGCTTTCTGGGGCAGAGAATTCCAGAGATTTACAACCTTCAGAGAAGAAATTTCTCCTCATCTCAGTTTTAAATGGGCGGCCCCTTATTCTGAGACTATGTCCCTTAGTTTTAGTTTCCCCTATGAGTGGAAGTACCCTTTTGGCATCCATCTTGTCGAGCCCACTCATTATCTTATATATTTCGATAAGATCACCTCTCATTCTTCTGAACTCCAATGTGTATAGGCCCAACCTACTCAACCTATCCTCATAAGTCAATCCCCTCATTTCTGGAATCAACCTAGTGAACCTTCTCTGAACAGCCTCTAATGCAAGTATATCCTTCCTTAAATACGGAGACCAAAACTTACGCAGTACTCCAGGTGTAGTCTCACCAATACCCTGTACAGTTGTAGCAGGACTTCTCTGCTTTTATACTCTATCCCCCTTGCTGTACCTGCACACAAACTTCTTGTGTTTCATGCACAAGGACCCGAAAGTCCCTCTGTACTGCAGCACTTTACCATTTTTCTACATTTAAATTATAATTTGCTTTTCTATTATTTCTTCCAAAGTAATAATATTTTCCCACATTAGACTCCATCTGCCAAATTTTTGCCCACTCACTTAGCCTGTCTATATCCCTTTGCAGATTTTGTGTGTCCTCCTCACAGTTTGCATCTTTGTATCATCAGCAAACGTGGTTACATTACACTCGGTCCCTTCATCCAAGTCATTAATATACTTTGTAAATAGTTAAGGAGCCAGCACCGATCCCTGCGGCACCCCACTAGTTACTGTTTGCCAACCAGAAAATGGCCCATTTATCCCGACTCTCTGTTTTCTGTTAGTTGGCCAATGCTCTATCCATGCTAATATATTATCTCCAACCCCGTGAATTTTATCTTGTGCAGTAATCTTTTATGTGGCACCTTATCGAATGCCTTCTGGAAATCTTAATACAACACATCCATTGGTTCCCTCTTATCCACCCTGCTCATTACATTCTCAAAAAACTCCAGCAAATTTGTCAAACAGCATGATTTCCTTTTCATAAAACCATGCCGACTCTGTTTGATTGAATCATGTTTTTCCAAATGTCCTGCTACTGCTTCCTTAATAATGGACTCCAGTGTTTTCCCAACGACAGATGTTAGGCTAACTGGTCAATAGTTTCTTGCTTTTGAACACCCTTTGGTCACAGTTTGTTTTTTATTTTTGAGAGCTTACCTTTCTAGTGAATGAAATGCTCTCTGTGCCCAAGAGAAACATGTTGCACTCAGGCAGGCAGAGAAAGAAAGAACCTGCATTTCTACAGAGCCTTTCATGACCGCAGGACATTCCAAAGTGCTTTACAGCCACGGAATTACACTTGAAGTCTAAGTCCAGTGCCAGTTACACATAAAAGCTCCCTCATAACATACTGACGGATAGTGTGTACTAGGAGAATACCATCACTGCCGACAGCTCCTAACTAACTTGCTTTCTGAGCAAAACTACTTAATCATTGGAAGTTTTACACAATAGCATTTGCTGAGATCGAGACTGAGAAGGTGGGCATGCATTTCACTCAAGGAATGCTTAAAGCACACCGAACAATAAATATGTTTTAGAAGTGAAAGTGATTTCAGTTTTCTAAAGCTGCTCTGCAATCATCAGCGGCTGCATTTTTGGTTCTGGTCATTTCGGGGCAGTAATGGCGGTGGAGCGATAAAGTTTGCACCGAGAAATGGTTTGCATCCTCAGCCACAAACTTCATCAGCTGGGCCCGGAGTTTGGAGTGGAGCGCTAAGGGAGGCGTCACACACATCTTTTAGGGCAACAGGCCAACTGAGCAAGTGAAAAATCCCGAGCTAAACATCTGGCCTCAGAGCGCTCTGAGAGAGGCCTGGGGGAAAAAGAACAAACCTGAAAAAAAACAGAAACATTCCCAATACATAACTCAACGCCACCAAAACATAAATCGCTAAGAAAGAAAACAAAACACACTTACCCGAGGTCGACATTACTTATCTCACTGTGGTCCCTATAGCTTCCATAGCCGGTTCCAGCAGGGCGTTCTACAGAACGCTACGGGTCAGGCGGCAGCCAAAAATCGAGCAGGTGTCGCAAACAGGGGTGTTGCACACCAGCTCGCCACTTCCAGGCGGTAATGCCCCGCTCCCCCTCCAAACTGGAGCCGAATTTCCCGGCAGGGTGCTGGAAGCTGGGCCCCTGCCTGGAAGTGCTTACCGTCGCTATTGCCAGGGTGCTAACAGGAGCGGCAGAAAACCGACAATCCAGCTCCAGAACTTCTAATGGCGTGCAATGCACAATATTTCTTTACAGGTTTTAGCTATCCTACTTTTTTTTTTCGAGACTGTGAAAAATATCATGCTGCAGAACAAATCAAAAGATCGTTGCTTCAGTGCCGAAGCCATTACTGAATAAGAGATGTTGATCTAATTCCATGTCTGAGGATTGCAACATTGTACATGCTCACAATAACAGCATAATGCATTTTTCCCCGCTGACTGACTCCAATGTACCATGCAACTTTATTGCAATGTAAAATGGTCTTGTTTTAAACTTACAGTTCATGAATCAAAATGAATGTTCCCCCAATTTATATGGCTCCTTGGGTATAATAAAAAATAACCACTGCTTATTTGACTGCTTCAAAATCCTGTTGCAGCAGCTTTAGGCATCCAACAGGAGCAAATAGTAATGGTGACAAAATTGTTTATTCTGTATTCATATTTGTTGCTCTGTTATATTCAAGATATTTGCAAATTTGTAAATATCAGAGCAAGAACTGTCTGGAGAGAAGCAATATACTCCTTAAAATATTCTCCTGCAGAATTATTTTTCAATGTTGCTCGTGGCTATTTTGTACAGGAAAGTGAGCTTCCAGCATCAATCCAGCAATTCCTCAAAAATGCTGTACTTTAGATTACACATAAGTTAGAAATTTGACCTGTTATTTTGCATTAGGAGAGTTCCAATATCAATGGGATCATTTTAACTTTTACCGGCGAGCTAAAAGCAAACAATGGTGCACTGGTTATTCAATATACACCCAGCCCGATGCACACCACATCCGCTATACACCACGCCTGATGCACAGTATGCCCAAGTTTCTTTTTCTCTAAGAGGTGGTATTGGGGTGGTAAGGCCTTTCTGACGGGGGGCAGGCGAATGGGCCGAACCATCAGAAATTGGCCCGGGCCAGTGGTGGTGGAAACGCCATGCCCCGTGTTCCCGCCCGGTCAGGCACGCGCCGATCCCTATCCGCCCCGCGAGGTGCCCCCCACAGCTTTTCCCAGCGGGAAGCCGTCAGTGGCTGGGCGGCGCGTCCGCACTTAAAAGGGGAGGGCGCACCACCGCAGCCACCATTTTATTTTAATTGTCGGGCTGACTCGGAAGTCAGGCCGACAATGGCGGACACGGGTTTGGCCGGGCCAACAGGCAGCCTGGCACCCCCTCTTGGGTGCCAGACCACTGACCCGGCTGAAGCCCTCCCTGGTGGCCCAGTGGGCACCACTAAAGTGGTTGCAGAGCTCGCAGCAACCCTCCCCTTTAACTGAAAGGGAAGGACGCTGCTACGGGTCAGCACAATGCAACACGCGATATGCTCAGCGCGGCGCTGATGATACGGCCCACCTTCCGACCCGCTCCTGACGCAATTCCGAGACTCAGCCACCCCAAACACCACCGCAATGAATAAAAACACAAAAAGAGGGCAATTTCCCTCCAATCTCCGCCCCATGGATTCGGGCGGAGAAGATTCATTTAATTCGTTTGGGGCGGAGGGCAATTTCGGCCCCAGCATCTTTTAAGGGAAAAATGAATGAATATTTGAAACACAGGTAGATACAAGGCTTTGCTGGACAGTGAGTTTATTTTTGGCTAGCACTAGCAGAGAGCATCACAAACACGATGGCCAAATATCAACAACAACTTGCATTTTATATGGCCGTTAACTTTGGAATTCAGAGGCGTATTAAAAAAATAGATGTTGAATCAAAGCGGGAGATATTAGAAGGGCGAACCAAATACTTGGTTTTAAAAGGAGGAGAGGCAGAAGGGGTTAAGGAGGGATTTCCAGAGCATGGGGCCTAGATGGCTGATGGTGCGGCCACCATTAATCGGATGAAGGTCGTTAGGATATAAAGGTTAGAGTCATAGGAATATAGAGTTTGTGGGGGGTGGCAGCGGAGGGGAGGGGTGGGGGAGGTTATGGGCTGGAGGAAGTTACAGAGATAGGGAGATGCAAAATCTTGGAGATTTCAACACAAGGACGAGTATTTTAAATTGAAGCCTTTGAGGGACCGAGAGCTAATGTAGGTTAGCAAAGACAGGGCTCATGGGGGATGGTACAAGATGGGATATGGGTAGCAGCGTTTTGGTTGAGCTGAAATATATGGAAGGTGGAGGATGGGAAACCAATCGGGGAGTATTGGAATATTTTTTTAAATTATTCGTTCATGGTTAATGTGGGCATCGCTGGCAAGGCCAACATTTATTGCCCATCCCTAATTGCCCTCGAGAAGGTGGTGGTGAGCCGTTTTCTTGAACTGCTGTAGTCCGTGTGGTGAAGGTACTCCCACAGTGCTGTTATGGAGGGAATTTCAAGATTTTAACCCAGTGACGATGAAGGAATGACGATATATTTCCTAGTCAGGATGGTGTGCAACTTGGAGGGGAACTTGCAAGTGATGGTGTTCCCATACGCCTGCTGCCCTTATCCTTCTAGGCGGTAGAGGTCGTGGGTTTGGGAGGTGCTACCCAAGAAGCCTTTGTGAGTTGCTGCAGTGCATCTTGTTGATGTTACACGCTGCAGCCATGCTGCGTCGGTGGTGAAGAGAGTGAATGTTTAAGGTGGTGGACGGGGAGCCAATCAAGTGGGCTGTTTTGTACTGGATGGAGTTGAACTTCCAGAGTGTTGTTGGAGCTGCACTCATCCAGGCAAGTGGAGACTATTCCATTGCACTCCTGACTTGTGACCTGTAGACGGTGGAAAGGCTTTGGGGAATCAGGAGACACTTGCTGCAGAATACCCAGCCTATGGCCTGCTCTTGTTGCCACGGGTTTTATGTTGCTGGTCCAGTTAAGTTTCTGGTCAATAGTGACCTCCAGGATGTTGCTGGTGGGGGATTTTGGAATGTCAAGTTGCGTTGCTTAGACTCTCGCTTGTTAGAGATGGTCATTGCCTGACATCTGAATGCGTGAATGTTACCTGCCACTTATTAGCCTAAGCCTGAATGTTGTCCACGTCTTGCTGCATGAGGGCAAGGACTGCTTCATTATCTGAGGAGTTGCGAATGACACTGAACACTGTGCTGTCTTCAGCGAACATCCCCACTTCTGACCTCATGATGGAGGGAAGGTCATTGACGAAGCAGCTGAAGATGGTTGGGTCTAATTGAGCCAGAGGGTGGCAAATTATGAATAAGGGTTTCAGTAATAGATAAGCCGAGGCAGGGACAGAGGCAGAGGGGCAGGGGGCAGGGGGCAGGGGGCGGGGGGCGGGGGTGGGGGGGTATGATGTTACAGAGGTGGGAGTAGCTGGTCTTTGTGATGAAGAGGATATGGGATTAGAAATTCAGCATGAGGTCAAATACAATACTGAGGTTCCCAACAGTTTGGTTCAGCTGAGACAGTGACCGAAGTGAGGATCGAATCAGTGGCAAGGATGCGGGAGTTTGTGGCAGGAGCCTAAGAAGATGGTTCCAATATTCCCAATGTTTACCTGGAGAAAGTTGCAGCCCATTCAAAACTGGTTGTTAGACAAGCAATAGAGGGAGTAAGAATGGTGGATAGCAAGAGCTGGGTGTCCTCAGTGTACATGTGGATGCTGACCACATTTTTGGGGATGATGTAATGAAGGGGTAACATGTAGAGGAGGAAATGGAGGGGGCCAGGGATTGATCCTTGGGAAAGAGACAAGAGTGTGGAGGCAGGAAGAGGAGCCATTGCTAGAGTTGCTCTGATTCCAGTTGGATAGTTAAGAATGGAACCAAGTAAGGGCAATCAAGCTAATCTGCGAATGGAGCAGAAGAATTGGAAGAGAGGTGTAGTCGACTGTGTCAAAGGCTACAGGGAAGTCAAGTAGGATGACTAAGAGTGCTGCACCACAGTCACAGATTATGCCATTTTTGACGTTAGTTAGGGCTGTGTCAGGTCTCCTTCTGTGCTGTGTGGTTCTAAACCAGTCAACATAGTTATAAAGGATTTTGCAATTAGTGACGCTTTTTAAAAATTTCTTCTGCAATTGTTCAGAATGCTACTCCACAATAGCATTAATGTCCACACTTGCTCCACCAACACAATAATCCAATTGGTTGGCATTCCTAGCAGAAATTTTCCAGTTGGCTTACAGCGAAAGGTCAAGTGTGAAAATGGATTATCAGGTCACTCAAATAATACGCAAGTGATATATCCCAAAGTACAGACAAAATAATTGAAAGCCAAGATGTTATAATGTTTTAGCACAGTCTATTAATGCAGCAACAGGCTACAATGTGGAGTGTTGAAAATGCAGGATCACATCAATAATTTGCCAATAGAGCGAGCTTCCCACCTCAGCCAGATTAGAACTGCATACCAACATATATGACTTGTGTGTTTTTTCATAAGACATTAGGCTAGAAATAGGTCAGCTAGTGCCTGTGCAAATGAGTGGAGTGATGGGGAGGGAAGTAACAAGCAAGGACAAAAAGCATGAAAGATCAAAACATAATTTGAATCTTATTTAAATTGTCTTGAGGTATGATAATGTTCCCAATTATTGAATAATAAAAAATGGTTGATATCACATGAGCTGTGCAAGCTGTGAGCTAAGTGACATTACTCCATAATGCAGATGCAAAGCACTGCACTGCTTCGCAAAAAGATTAAAATTACAACTAAACACGAGTGCGAGGGCTAAATTAATTCTGCTGTCATGTGCCAACTGTAGGGTACATCACTGGAAAAAATGCAAGTGCAAAGCCTTGATGATTGCTACCAAAAATACAAGGGTTCAAAAGACATTTTTTTTTGTTTACTGCAGTAATATCATCAGAATTGTTAATCCTCTGATGTGAATCTGATCATATATTAACAACAGGGAATCCATCAGCAGTCATGGCTGGTTTAAAACAGTCCCAAAAATGAATCAATGAATATTTAGAACTAATTTCAAGGCTGTAATTCAAAAGCAGAGTTCCACAATTTTCACAATAAATTAGTTGATTTACCTTGACATGAATTTCAATTTCTCAGCCCTTAGCTAGATTACTACCTTTAAATTACTTCTTGTATTGGTGATTCTATGTGGTATCATCTTGTCGCATCTTGATTTCTTGACTGCCTTTTTAAACTGAATTTGAAAGCTTCAATTAACTTGGGCGTTTATTATAATTTTTACTGGAATGAGGAAATTTAATTCCTTTTAATTAGTAACTCCAGCTACTGATGTAAAATCACTTTTTACGGTTTCTAATTCATAAAATCCTTGCTTTAGAAAAAGGTAAATGTTTACCCTAAAGGTGTAATAAAACGCTTAATTGGCCATTAAAGCATAGAAATGATGGCCAATTGTTTTGAAAGTCATACTTGCACCAAATGTTGCACATGTTCAATAAAGAATGGTCAGTAGGAATGTTAGCGTTAATTTTTAATGGAGGAACTCTCACAATGAAGCAACTTTAAATCAACATGATCCCATTAAACTCATGTAGTAATTAGTCGAGGCGAGCAGACAGATTTGTTCTTGAAATGTATATTTACATTGACTGCGAAGTGACAGATGTTTGCTGGAATGTAGTAGAACTTTAGACTGCTACAAAATCAGTGTGATATTGCTGGCCTGTGGCTTTGATGTGGTTCTATTAAGTGTTGCTGAGAATCATGTATCATGACTTATTGGGAGATACACACACATGCATTTTGCTAGTATCTTAAACTTATCCACATATATAATCTCTGCAACTCTGCCAGTAAGGGAGCATTTTTCAAATTGTGACCATCATGGCCCTGAAATTGCGGTCGAAGGCTTCCTGTGGGCGGATGCCTCCGACCGCAACCATTTTTATGAAAGTACCCAAAGGTACGAACACTTCTGGTCCGGGGCCTCGATGCACAGCTGGGCATAGAGGCCCATGTATCCCATCAGCATATGCATTTCGTATACATGAATGGGATCACGTGGGCCGAGCCAATCTATCAAAATGGAGTATTTCCATGAATAGTTATCATGAATTCTGCTTGTACAGAGTTGCCATAATTATGAATGGGGATACTCCCGAAAACACAGAAACACATGAAATAAATTTTAAAAACACATCACACATTTAAAATTAGTTGAAATTGAATTTATTTAAATGTTTTAGACAAAAAATTATTTTTTGGAAAATGTTTATATGTTTTAACGGGATAACAATAAACTTACCTTAATGGACAGGGTTTAATATATAAAAATTAGTGAAAAAACTTTATTTTTCTATCTTTTAAAACTCTTATGCTGGTAAAAGCAGGCCTTACACCTGATTTTATCAGGCATAAGAAGTTGAAGGACATTCGCTGGGCAGGAGTGGGGCAAACAGCCCAACTCTCCGCCCGTGGAGGCCCTTCTCCTGGAGATGTCTGCTATCTATCAATAGAAATCTTGACAGATCACAAGCTGCAGGTTTAGGCGTGTGTGCAGTGCATGCCTAAACTGTGTAAGCACCCGTAAGGGCTGCATTTTCAGGCCCAATATGATTGAATTTGATATTAGGTTTGAGAGCAAGAAGGAAGAGTCGCAAGGTTTTAAATTTAAATGGCAAACTTCAAAGGGATGAGAAATAAATTGACCAACACTGTAAGGGGCCTCAGTTTTTCACCATATACATTAATGATTTGGATGAAAGAGAGGTGTTTAATCAAAATTTACAGATGACACTACATTAACATAGAAAACAGGTGCAGGAGCAGGCCATTCAGCACTTTGAGTCTGCACCACCATTCAGTATGATCACGGTTGATCATGCAACTTCAGTACCCCACTCCTGCCTTCTCCCCACACCCCCTGATCCCTTTAGCCACAAGGGCCACAGCTAACTCCCTTTTGAATATATCCAATGAACTGCACTCAACAACTTTCTGTGGTAGAGAATTCCATACGTTCACAATTCTCTGGGTTTCTCCTCATCTCGGTCCTAGATGGCTTACCCCTTATCCTTAGACTGTGACCCCTGGTTCTGGACTTCCCCAATATCGGGAACATTCTTCCTGCATCTAATATGTCCAATCCCATCAGAATTTTATATACCTCTATAAGGTTCCCTCTCATTCTTCGAAATGCCAGTGAATATAAGCCAAGTGGATCCAGTCTGTCTTCATACGTCAGTCCTGCCAAGCCAGGAATCAGTCTGATGAACCTTCACTGCACTCCCTCAATAACAAGAATGCCCTTCCTCAGATTAGGAGACCAAAACTGCACACAATACTCAAGGTGTGGTCTCACCAAGGACCTGTATGACTGCAGTAAGACCTCCCTGCTCCTATACTCAAATCTTCTCGCTATGAAGGCCAACATGCCATTTGCTTTCTTCACTGCCTGCTATACCTGCATGCCTAGATTCTATGACTGATGCACCATGACACCCAGGTCTCGTTGCACCTCCCCTTTTACTAATCTATCACCATTCAGATAATAATCTGCCTTCATGTTTTTGCCACCAAAGTGGATAACCTCACATTTATCCACATTATATTGCATCTGCCTAGTATTTGCACACTCACCTAACCTGTCCAAGTCAACGTGGAGCTTCTTAGCATCCTCCTCACAGCTCACACTGCCACCCAGCTGAGAGTCATCTGCAAACTTGGAGATATTACATTCAATTTCTTCATCTAAACCATTAATATATATTCTAAATAGCTGGCAACCCAGCACTGAACTTTGCAGTACCCCACTGCCTGCCATTCTGAAAAGGACCCATTTATTCCCACTCATTGCTTCCTGTCTGCCAACCAGTTCTCTATCCACTTCAATAAATTTCCCCCAATATCATGTGCCTTAATTTTGCACACTAATCTCTTGTGTGGGACCTTGTCAAAAGCCTTTTGAAAGTCCAAATACACCACTTCCACTGTTCTCCCTCATCCACTCTACTAGTTACATCCTCAAAAAATTCTGGAAGATTTGTCAAGCATGATTTCCCTTTCATAAATCCATGCTGACTTGAACTGATCTTGTCACTGCTTTCCAAATGTGCTGCTATTACCGCTTTACTAATTGATTCCAGCATTTTCCCCACTACCGATGTCAGGCTAACCGGTCTAAAATTCCGTGTTTTCTCTCTCCCTTCTTTTTTAAAAAGTGGGGTTACATTAGCTACCCTATCTAGAAACTGTTCCAGAGTCCATGGAATGTTGGAAAATGACCACCAATGCATCTACTATTTCTAGGGCCACTTCCTTAAGTACTCTGGGATGCAGACTATCCGGCCCTGGGGAATTATCGGCCTTCAATCCAGTCAATTTCCCGAACAGCATTTCCTGACTAAAAAGGATTTTGCTCTGTTCCCTCGGTTCCTCCTTCTCGCTAGACACTCAGTCCCCTAGTATTTTTGGGAGGTTATTTGTGTCTTCCTTAGTGAAGACAGAACCAAAGTATTTGTTCAATTGGTCTGCCATTTCCTTGTGCCCCATTATGAATTCACCTGATTCTGACTGCAAGGGACCTACATTAGCTTTCACTAATCTTTTTCTTTTCACATATCTACAGAAGGTTTTGCAGTTATTTTTTATGTTCCCAGCAAGCTTACTCTCATACTCTATTTTCCCCCTCCCAATTAAACCCTTAGTCCTCCTCGGTTGCATTTTACATTTCTCCCAGACCTCGGGTTTGCTGCTTTTTCTGGCCAATTTATATGCCTCTTTCTTGGATTTAACACTATCCCTAATTTCCCTTATTAGCCACAGTTGAGCCACCTTCTAGTTTTATTTTTATGCCAGACAGGGATGTACAATTGTTGTAGTTCATTCATGTGATCTTTAAATGTCTGCCATTGCCTATCTGCCGTCAACCCTTTAAGTAGCATTCGCCAGTCTATCCTAACCAATTCACACAAAGGGTAGTGTTAATCTGGAACTCCCTCCCTAATCGGCTATGGATGCAGGGTCAAGTGAAATCTTCACGTCTGAGATTGATAGATTAGCGTTAGGCAAGGGTATCAAGGAATACAGAACAAAGGGAGGTAAATGGAGTTGAGGTACAGATCAGCCATGATCCAATTATATTGCGAAACAAACTCGAAGGGGCTGAATAGCCAGCTCCTGATCTTATTCAACTGATTGGTTGGATTTGTATCAATGTTTAAACTGAAATGCATTTTTTATAATTGTAACTCAAATGATTATCGCTAAAACAGTTGAACTAAAACCCCTTTATTGTGATCCAATTTGAAATGTTGTACATTTTAAGCAAGAGCTTGAACTGCCAGATTACTGAAGATGGACAAATTAAATTGGAGCCAGGAACTGCTCATTTACTTCTGGAAAAGAGATTTCAAATCAGTTTTTATAATTTTACAGTGAATATTTTTTTTTAGCATTGACACAAATATGAAATGCATACATTAGACACCAGGCGTCATTATCATCTCAAGTTTTCTCTGCAGTCATGCCATTGTGAAATTGATGCAGACATGTTGCAGGTCGCATGCCACATTTCACAGATTTTGACAGAAGCACACGTTTGAAAAATTCCTGACAAGACTGAGACACCAGAAGAACTACTCAACTGTCTGACTCTTTCAAAAACAAGCAGAAACCAGAAGACAAAATGAACAATTACAAATGCTAATATGTGCAACAAATAAATATGGTGTAACGTTACAGAAAATAAGGTAATTCTTTCAAATTGCAAGTCTCTAGCTATCTATAATGTTGCCAACAATCTAATGACATCCTGAAACAGCAGTGCAATGCACCATCCAATGAGGAGTGTTCGGCTAATAGGTTTTGTTGCTGCTGGGGGAAAGAGTGATCAGAGCTGATGAGTGAACCGGTCCAATTAAATGCAATCAGGTTGCAAGTTTCAAATATCTGGACTTAAGTGGCTCGCACATGCTGATCTCAGAACTGTTGCCAATGGAATAAATGTTGTCACCTGGGCAGAATCGGAACCAATGTCCTCGGGGGAGTGTTTGCTAGTGCTGTTGGGGAGGAGTTAAACTAATATGGCAGGGGGATGGGAACCAATGCAGGGAGATAGAGGGAAACAAAAAGGAGGCAAAAACAAAAGACAGAAAGGAGATGAGGAAAAGTGGAGGGCAGAGAAACCCAAGGCAAAGAACAAAAAGGGCCATTGTACAGCAAAATTCTAAAAGGACAGAGGGTGTTAAAAAAACAAGCCTAAAGGCTTTGTGTCTTAATGCAAGGAGTATCCGCAATAAGGTGGATGAATTAACTGTGCAAATAGATGTTAACAAATATGATGTGATTGGGATTACGGAGTCGTGGCTCCAGGATGATCAGGGCTGGGAACTCAACATCCAGGGGTATTCAACATTCAGGAAGGATAGAATAAAAGGAAAAGGAGGTGGGGTAGCATTGCTGGTTAAGCAGGAGATTAAGGCAATAGTTAGGAAGGACATTAGCTTGGATGATGTGGAATCTATATGGGTAGAGCTGCAGAACACCAAAGGGCAAAAAACGTTAGTGGGAGTTGTGTACAGACCTCCAAACAGTAGTAGTGATGTTGGGGAGGGCATCAAACATGAAATTAGGGTTGCGTGCAATAAAGGTGCAGCAGTTATAATGGGTGACTTTAATATGCACATAGATTGGGCTAACCAAACTGGAAGCAATACGGTGGAGGAGGATTTTCTGGAGTGCATAAGGGATGGTTTTTTAGACCAATATGTCGAGGAACCAACTAGGGGGGAGGCCATCTTAGACTGGGTGTTATGTAATGAGAGAGGATTAATTAACAATCTCGTTGTGCGAGGCCCCTTGGGGAAGAGTGACCATAATATGGTGGAATTCTGCATTGGGATGGAGAATGAAACAGTTAATTCAGAGACCATGGTCCAGAACTTAAAGAAGGCTAACTTTGAAGGTATGAGGCGTGAATTGGCTGGGATGGATTGGCAAATGATACTTAAGGGGTTGACTGTGGATGGGCAATGGCAGACATTTAGAGACCGCATGGATGAACTACAACAATTGTACATTCCTGTCTGGCATAAAAATAAAAAAGGGAAGGTGGCTCAACCGTGGCTATCAAGGGAAATCAGGGATAGTATTAAAGCCAAGGAAGTGGCATACAAATTGGCCAGAAATAGCAACGAACCTGGGGACTGGGAGAAATTTAGAACTCAGCAGAGGAGGACAAAGGGTTTGATTAGGGCAGGGAAAATGGAGTATGAGAAGAAGCTTGCAGGGAACATTAAGACGGATTGCAAAAGTTTCTGTAGATATGTAAAGAGAAAAAGGTTAGTAAAGACAAACGTAGGTCCCCTGCAGTCAGAATCAGGGGAAGTCATAACGGGGAACAAAGAAATGGCGGACCAATTGAACAAGTACTTTGGTTCGGTATTCACGAAGGAGGACACGAACAACCTTCCGGTTATAAAAGGGGTCGGGGGGTCTAGTAAGGAGGAGGAACTGAGGGAAATCCTTATTAGCCGGGAAATTGTGTTGGGGAAATTGATGGGATTGAAGGCCGATAAATCCCCAGGGCCTGATGGACTGCATCCCAGAGTACTTAAGGAAGTGGCCTTGGAAATAGTGGATGCGTTGACAGTCATTTTCCAACATTCCATTGACTCTGGATCAGTTCCTATGGAGTGGAGGGTAGCCAATGTAACCCCACTTTTTCAAAAAGGAGGGAGAGAGAAAACAGGGAATTATAGACCGGTCAGCCTGACATCGGTAGTGGGTAAAATGATGGAATCAATTATTAAGGATGTCATAGCAGTGCATTTGGAAAGAGGTGACATGATAGGTCCAAGTCAGCATGGATTTGTGAAAGGGAAATCATGCTTGACAAATCTTCTGGAATTTTTTGAGTATGTTTCCAGTAGAGTGGATAAGGGAGAACCAGTTGATGTGGTATATTTGGACTTTCAGAAGGCGTTCGACAAGGTCCCACACAAGAGATTGATGTGCAAAGTTAGAGCACATGGGATTGGGGGTAGTGTACTGACATGGATTGAGAACTGGTTGTCATACAGGAAGCAAAGAGTAGGAGTAAATGGGTACTTTTCAGAATGGCAGGCAGTGACTAGTGGGGTACCGCAAGGTTCTGTGCTGGGGCCCCAGCTGTTTACACTGTACATTAATGATTTAGATGAGGGGATTAAATGTAGTATCTCCAAATTTGCGGATGACACTAAGTTGGGTGGCAGTGTGAGCTGCGAGGAGGATGCTGTGAGGCTGCAGAGCGACTTGGATAGGTTAGGTGAGTGGGCAAATGCATGGCAGATGAAGTATAATGTGGATAAATGTGAGGTTATCCACTTTGGTGGTAAAAACAGAGAGACAGACTATTATCTGAATGGTGACAGATTAGGAAAAGGGGAGGTGCAAAGAGACCTGGGTGTCATGGTACATCAGTCATTGAAGGTTGGCATGCAGGTGCAGCAGGCGGTTAAGAAAGCAAATGGCATGTTGGCCTTCATAGCAAGGGGATTTGAGTACAGGGGCAGGGAGGTGTTGCTACAGTTGTACAGGGCATTGGTGAGGCCACACCTGGAGTATTGTGTACAGTTTTGGTCTCCTAACCTGAGGAAGGACATTCTTGCTATTGAGGGAGTGCAGCAAAGGTTCACCAGACTGATTCCCGGGATGGCGGGACTGACCTATCAAGAAAGACTGGATCAACTGGGCTTGTATTCACTGGAGTTCAGAAGAATGAGAGGGGACCTCATAGAAACGTTTAAAATTCTGACGGGGTTAGACAGGTTAGATGCAGGAAGAATGTTCCCAATGTTGGGGAAGTCCAGAACCAGAGGTCACAGTCTAAGGATAAGGGGTAAGCCATTTAGGACCGAGATGCGGAGGAACTTCTTCACCCAGAGAGTGGTGAACCTGTGGAATTCTCTACCACAGAAAGTTGTTGAGGCCAATTCACTAAATATATTCAAAAAGGAGTTAGATGAGGTCCTTACTACTAGGGGGATCAAGGGGTATGGTGAGAAAGCAGGAATGGGGTGCTGAAGTTGAATGTTCAGCCATGAACTCATTGAATGGCGGTGCAGGCTAGAAGGGCCGAATGGCCTACTCCTGCACCTATTTTCTATGTTTCTATGTAAATGCAGTAAGAGAAATTGAATTAAAATTCAAGAAAATTCGATTTTATTCTGCTGTGGAGCAATTTAATTTTAGGGAAAATCTGACTGGCATCAATCTCCTCAGTCAAGGACAGCAACATAATTTACCAATGTGGCAGATGCTGTTGGGGAATGATGTGACATCGTCAATGGGAAAACATTAACACAGTTGGAATTTGTTCATCGTGTCCATATTTTAAATGGCAGCTCTGGTGAGAAATGGAAAATTATTTAACTTGAATTTTTTTTTGGAGTTGGCAGATTTGCTGGTACATAAGTAACCTTTTGTGTGGCACCTTATCGAATGCCTTTTGGAAATCTAAATACACCACATCCATCGGTACACCTCTATCCATCATACTGTACTGTAGTAAAATTGCAATATTTGCAATTCTAAGACAAAAATGCCTGTTAAGATATGTAGTGCACAAAACTATGTACAAAGTTGACTGACAGGAAAGTAATTGAACTTAATTTATTCATTGGATCATGCCATAGCTCTTAAAATATACTTAAAATAGACTTACAATCAGCATGTAAAATTATGTTTTCTCTATTTTAACTTTTCTCTTTCACTGCAACAATGTTCTAATGTATTATCATTTGATTCATTTAAATGCTATTCACATAAAGCCAAGCACACGGAATTTTTAATTAATTATACCTAGAAAATGTAAAAGGACCTTTCAAGTTTTCTGTCATTCTGGAGGCATTTTGTGTGACACCTTCTACCAAAGGTCACTGGAATAAAGATAGAACATTACACAGGTTACATAATTTTAGTGAATCTACTCAACTATGATTTATTTCAAGGGTATTAAATAATAGTTGGAATTCAAGAATTAAGCTGAAGCCATTTAAAAACACCATTAAAATCCCAAAGAGTGTGTTACTCTTGAACATGCTACCAGCCATTATACTTTAAAATATAGAGACTTACAATTTTTATTTTTTGAAGCATGTTTTAAGTTTGCCAGTTTGGGGGGGGGGGGGGCGGAGGCGGGAAAGAGGGGAAAGGAGGGGTTTATTCTTCAAATTTGAGCTTCTTGATTGCTGTCATCAAGTTCTAAATATAAAATAGCCATATCGCAACAAAAAAATAAAGATTACGGCAATCAGAGTAAGGGTTTTTATTAGAAAATAAAATGGGTTCTCTCACACAAGATTGTTTTTGTGTTGAAGCTTTCTTTTATGGCAATGTTAAATTACCAATTAAGAATACTCTATATATATGTAAAAGCCGCAGTCAACTATGGCAACTTAGAGTGGAATTAAATGTATTGAACTGCACGCTCGTGTGTGCGTATGTGTGTGTCATAAAATGTTTATGGATATTCCATCCTCAATGAAAGGTGTGCTTTGGGAGCAAAATATTTTTCAAGTTTTAACAAGGTAATTGTTATGGCAAATCTAAAATGAACAGGACTGGAGTCCAGGACTGTAGCCCTGTAACAAATGTAGCATTATAACGCAGCCACACAGCTGGATAGATACAATGTATACTAAGTCCATATGTTAGGTGAAAAATGTTTATTGATATACTTAATTAGATAATATGTGCTAATTACAGGCCGTGTCCCTCGCATAATCATCATCATCATAGGCAGTCCCTTGAAATCGACAAAGACTTGCTGCCACTCGAAAAGTGAGTTTTCAGGTGACTGAACAGTCCAATACGGGAATTACAGTCTCTGTCACAGGTGGGACAGACTGTGGTTGAAGGAAAGGGTGGGTGGGGAGTCATGTTTGCCGCACGCTCCTTATACTGCCTGCGCTTGTTTTCTGCATGCTCTCAGCGACGAGATTCCAGGTGCTCAGCGCCCTCCCGGATGCTCTTCCTCCACTTGGGGCGGTCTTTGGCCATGGACTCCCAGGTGTCAGTGGGGATGTTGCACTTTATCAAGAAGGCTTTGAGGGTGTCCTTGAAACATTTCCTCTGCCCACCTGGAACTCGCTTGCCATGTAAGAGTTCCGAATAGAGCGCTTGCTTTGGGAGTCTTGTGTCAGATAAAACATTGCACTCGCATATGAGAATCCAAGTATCAGATACCAAACTAAAAAGTGCTCCAAATTGTCCATAATTTATAGAGGAAAGTTATTGTGTTCCAAACACAGATGAGATGGCACACAGGGGGGGTTAAAGTAACAGTAATCTGTCTTTATTAAGACACTCCAGAGTGAGGAACAGGCCTTCGGTGCCGGCTGAAATACAGTGCTCCCAAGGGATGCTGGGATCCCTTGGGACTTCAGGGGATGCGATCCCTGGTGGTGGAACATGGGAGTGCATGCTTTATAGATACACAATATCACTCCCCCACCAAAGACAAAGTGAAAACTATTTACAAGGTGAGGTGGTCGGGAGCCTTTCTTTCCCTGGTGCACCGCCTCGGTACAAATGTCTGTTTTGGTCTGTTGGTTGTGCCCTCGCTGGGCTGGCATGTTGTTGGCCCTGCAGGGCTGCTGGGTGAGCCTGGCCTTGCTGGGCTGTTGGACGTGATGGGTTCGATTTCCTGGTCCGGGGTGGTGTCGTTGATCCTTTGGGTGTGTGTTGTAGGCTCGAAAAAGGTGGTGTCTGCTGTGGGTTGTTCAGGGCAGTCTGTGAACCGCAGCCTCGTTTGGTCCAGGTGCTTTTTGCAAATTTGTCCATTGTCTAGTTTGACTACAAACATCCTACTCCCATCTTTAGCTATCACCGTGCCTGCGATCCACTTGGGACCATGTCCATAGTTTAGCACATACACAGGGTCATTGAGATCAATTTCCCGTGACACAGTGGCACAACCATCGTTTACATTTTGTTGCTGCCGCCTGCTCTCTACCTGATTATGCAGGTTCAAGGGGAACCAGCGAGAGTCTGGTTTTAAGTGTCCTTTTCATGAGTAGCTCAGCCGGGGCACCCCTGTGAGCGAGTGGGCTCTCGTGCAGTAGCTGAGCAATACTCGGGACAGGCGGGTTTGGAGTGAGCCTTCTGTGACTCGTTTAAG